>NC_139939.1:11935173-12050173 GCF_963454915.1 Gymnoscopelus microlampas
CTCTCTCTCTCTCTCTCTCTCTCTCTCTCTCTCTCTCTCTCTCTCTCTCTCTCCACTCTGCTTTGCCTTCTTCTCATTCTCCGTTCATACTCACTCCTCAAGGCCAGGGTCCAGCAACCTACAAATGAGGGGAGATTTTTCTGTGGTGCACTAGTGCGTGCGTGCGTGCGTGTTATCCAGTTATCCAGTTATCTATATACATACGTATATAGATAACTGGATGGATGGATCGAAAATTCAGTTGCCAAATGCAGTACAGCAGTTAGAAACACAGATACAGAAAAAAAAGGAGATCAGTAGCAAAGATAGTAGGCTAATGATGCAAAAATATACGGTATCAAAACAGTAAACTAAAAAAAAGATGGCTTGCCTATGCCTACCAAGGGCCGCAAACTGCAAATTCCTGATTGTAGTGATTTGTGTGAGTTTTGAACAGACACATATACAGACAGACAGACAGACAGACAGACAGACAGACAGACAGACACACAGTGACGATTGGTCTCTGGTCAGAGAGCAGTAGACAGGAAGGAATCACTGACGCTATGTTTGCTCAAGCCTTCTTATAGCGCAGAGCGGAATAAATGCTCTCTCTCTCTCTCTCTCTCTCTCTCTCTCTCTCTCTCTCTCTCTCTCTCTCTCTCTCTCTCTCTCTCTCTCTCTCTCTGTGTGTGTCTGCATTACGCAGTGCGACGTATCTGTTCCACTGTCTTACCTGTCCTTATCAGTCATCATGGAGTGTCACCGAGCAGGCTGAATTATGGGTAAACAGAACAGGAGCCTGATGGGAGGACGGGACGGGACGGGGACGGGGGGGGGGGGGGGTGGGGGGGGTGGCGGGGTTTACACGACAGGAAGGAGCTGTAGTTTTTAACCCATTCAAACCGGCAAATATTTGAATATTCTTCTTTTTTAAAAGGAACATTTGTAACTAAAATCTTTGCTTCTGGGTCAAGGAAAATACGTTTTTCAGAACACTAGGATTTAGAAGACATTGTGTAGAATCCCCAGAAGCAAAGATTTGAGTTACAAATGTTTACCAATGTTTACTCAAAGATTTGCGCAAATCATCACGATCTTTCAAAAATAGCAGATCTACAAGCTCGGTGCCGCGCTACGAGCTTGTAGATCTGCTATTTTTGAATAGCCAAAAAAAACAAAAAATGACAGATTATTTCCCGGTCTAAATGGGTTAAACAAAATTTAGAGGATCGGTTGGCAAGTGAAACGCGGCTGCAGAGAGACACAGAGAGATGGAAGTCAGAAGGAAAGCGTGAAAGAACATGGAGAACTGTGAGAGAGCTTACAGAGCTGTGAGAGAGAGAGAGAGAGAGAGTGATCTCGGTATACATAGAAATACTGAACATACAAAACCAGAGCAACTGCCTTTAAACACATTTTGAAAAAACGCTGCTATTTGGGCACAATTTTAAATCATTTGAAAAAATCGCTGCTATACTGTACTGCACGTCTCCAGTGAATGCAAAGCATTGAAATATTGCTGCCATTTGTTCTTAAAGTTTATCCCAGGCTATACTGTAACCTTTCCCGCGTGGGTGCATGACTATTTCTGACAGCAAAAGCTGAATTCTTGTGGTTTTGTAAGATAGATTTATCTAAGTTGCAATGTAACACGTACGGCTCTGTTTACACATTTCTTCCAGTGCATGGTGTAAAGTGACTAAGTACACTTACTCAAGTACTGTACTTAAGTACAATTTTGAGGTACTTTTACCATACCGGAGTATTTCCAATTGTCTATACTTTTGCTTCTACTCCACTACATCTCAGAGGCAAATATTGTACTTTACTCCACTACAATTATTTGAAAACATTAGTCACTAGTTACTCTGCAGATATAAATACATTACATTATTAAACATACATTAACCACTTTAGCCCTATTTTATACCTAGGCTATTTGAAAATGGCCGATCTACAAGCTCACAACTTTGAGTTGTGAGCTTGTAGATCTGCTATTTTCAAACATGTTTTCTTTTGTAGATCTGCTATTTTCAAACATTTTTGTACTTTTTTTGTACATTTTGTTACCAATACTTTTGTACTTTTACTCAAGTAAATGTTTAATTCCGGACTTTTACGTAACAGAGTATTTCTACATTGCAGTATTGATACTTTTAGTTAAGTAAAACATGTGAGTACTTTTTCCACTGTTTCTTCCCATTCCTATTTAATTGTACACACATTATTTTGTTTTGATGGTATTGTTCCACTTTTGCTTTGACAATTTAAACCAATAAAGCCCCTTTGAACTGGATTGAATTGAGAGAAGGAGAGAGAATAAGGCGTTGCAGGACAGAGCGAGGTTAGAAAGGATTGGGACGACCAGTCTGTAGAAAAGTATTATCTTTTAACCCATTAAGACCGGGAACGCATCTGTGTGTCATTTTTAGATCTCTTTGGGCTATTCAAAAATAGCAGATCTACAAGCTCATAGCGCGGCACTCGGTGCCGCGCTATGAGCTTGTAGATCTGCTATTTTTGAAAACAAAATATTTTTTAAAGCGAATATTTGTCTCGTTGCTTCTGGGGGATTTTACAAATGTCTTCTAAATCCACAAACAAAAACATATATTTTTTAAGTATGTTGCCATATATATCAGTGGTAATCAAACTTTTTCATGTTAAGGACCCCCAAAATTATATATATTTGGCCACGGACCCCCATCTGAAAATATTTTGTTCCAGGGACCCCCCAGAAGCAAAGATTTGAGTTAAAAATGTAAATATATATATATATACACATATATTATTTTTTTTGGCACACATTTTCACAACTCTTTTTTTCAAGAATAGCAGATCTACAAGCTCATAGCTATGAGCTTGTAGATCTGCAATTTTTGAATAGCCCAAAGAAATCTGAAAATGACACAGAGATGCTTTCCCGGTCTTAAAGGGTTAATAGATGACGCATTTCATAAATGCTTGTCGAATGTGTTGAAATCCTTGGGCCCTGGAAAAACCTTATCTTTACAGTGATGTTTCGGGGCCTGTTGGACTGTGTCCTCTGAGCACAATGAAGCATTCTGTACGGCCTTTAGAACAGCTCAGATAAACACTTTGCTTTGTAACCACATGAATCCATGGCATCCTCATTATGGGCATGTCATTATATAGCAGTGGTGCTCAAAGTGGGGTCCGTGGGCCCCCCCCCAGGTGTCATTGAGGGGTTTCCGGGGGATCCTCAGCAAAATTAGTTAATATAGCTTCAACCACTTTAAAGGGATAGTTCACCCTCAAAAAGTTTTTTTTTTCTTATCAATTAGTCGTCACCCCATGGAGTTAGTTTTTGTCGCATTCCTAAACCAATAATTTTATGTCCGGCAGCGGTTCCGGTAGGAGACACAAAGAGTCTCATTTGTGTCTCCTATACCGGAACGGCTACTGCCGGTCCAGCCGTCATCAAATTATTGGCTTAAGAATGCGACAAAAACAAAAATATCCATGAATTCAAGTCTCCATGGGGTGACTAATCGAAAAAAAAAGTATTTTTGGGGGGTGAACTAACCCTTTAACCCTTTGGCTTTTTTATACTTAAGTAACAGTATCCAAAAATAGCCAATCTACAAGCTGATAACGCGTCGCAATTGACAATTTTGGAATCTTTTCTTTTACACAAATCTTCTGTTCTTATTGGGGTCCCTGGCACGGAATATTTTCAGACGGTGGTCCGCGGACGATTGCACTCCTCAGAAGTCCTGGTTGTGGAAGCGTTAGACTGTCCAGCGTCTCTTTGGCCCCGGTGGTCTACCTCCCTATCCCGTTGGCAGTGGAGGAAAGCTTTCCCTGAACACTCATTCCCAGTGCTTTCTAGCCTATTTCTACATTCCTCTCATGTCCCACTTCCTCATGGACATAGTGGGACGTCAGGAGTCGTCCCTTGAGAAGGGGGGAGAATACGTTGCGATTTCCCATTTGTCAGCCAGTAGTGGTCCTACTCTAACACAGCGATCTACATTTCACAATAGAAGAAGAGCAGGGACACCAACTACAACCATCACAGTTGTGTTAGTTATATTGGGCCCCTTTCACTAAGCTGTTTACATCCATATTTTGAGTGTAAACAGCTTTATGGTCTTCAATGGGGGCGTGGCGCAATGCAAAGGATCTTACATATGAACGCGCCTTTGACCTTCAGGCAAATATTAGGAACAACTGTGATCCACACATATATTAGGGATTTACACACTACACCCCTTTGTTAATTGCACGTCGGATTTTGCTTAGAGAAAATACACCCTCCTTTAGTCACTTTATATACACGTTATTTACAGTGATATTTACGACCAGCTTAGTGAATCGGGCCCATTGTTCTACTCTGTATACTTGTGCTAGCTATATTGTTCTACTACAAGCTAATCGTTGTTGTCGGACAGAAACAGAACTCATACTACTGCGTCATACAAAAATATCAAAAGTGGCATTTCTGCCAGCTCGAAACATGGCGCGAAGCGACGTGTTTTGAGCTTGTAGATTTAAATTTGAATCCTGAAAAGTACCAGTTTTGGACATATGAGGTTTCCGACAGAGACCGAATAGGACAGTGGTTCTCAAACTTTTTCATGTCAAGGACCCCCAAATTGACACTTATTAGCCCGCGGACCCCCATTTGAAAAGATATGCCACGGACCCCCCATAAGAGAGGATTTTTACAGCTCAGCTAGCAGTCAATTCTCAACCATTTTAATTGAAGGACCCCAGTTTTGGCATGTATTAGGCTACGGACCCCTATTTTATGGCATTTCTATCTCTGAGAACCCAATTCATATTGTAAAATCAATGTTCATTTAACTCTGAGAGTGTACATTTGTACACTCTCAGAGTTACAGACCCATAAGGGTTCAAGGGTTCATTTGGTCCCTAACTATCATTTAGCTGGGGACCCCCTGGAACTCCCTCAAGGACCCCTGGGGGTCCCCGGACCCCACTTTGAGAACCAATGGAATAGGAGATTTAAATTCTGGTCTCACCGTCTGCACTTGGACCAACCGAGCTTTGCGTAATTTATGAGCTATTAACAGATATAAATGTATAGGCACAAGCATCAGTGAACAGTCGAGGATTGTCAATCCACAGCGGATATGATGAGGAATATGCTGTTCAATCTGTTGATGGTAAAACATTTGCACAATCTAGTCTGTGATAATCCCCACAGTCAGACAGCATGAGATACTATGATGCTAAATGCATGCGCCTTGAATGCTGAAAGAAGTCAGAGGATGCCTGCCTATACTGGAGGGATGTGTGTTGATTGTGTTTGTGTGTGAGTATAAATACTGTTGTGTTTACAGACATGTTCACAAACGTTGACCTTTATGTTTATCAAAGGGATAGTGATCATGATCTAGTAGACTGACTTCTCTACACTGCGTGTTCAGTGTATGAGCAATCCTCTACAATGAGTGTTCATTTGAGTTCCATTCGTACAATCTCAAGAGTTAAATTAACACTAGAGGATTTTACAGTGTATGTGTCCTTGGAATGAGCATAGTGCTACCGTGCTTTACTGGCAACAAGTCATGCAGAGATGCACGCACGCACGCACGCACGCACGCACGCACGCGCACACACATGCACACACACTGAAAAGTGGAAGACAGGAATTCACAGAGATATTCCTTTTAATCCGAAAGTGTCGAAATTCAACATTTGCTCATTAAAATCAATGTCACAATGATAATGTTCAATATTTGTACTGTCATACACTGTGTAGTGTGTGGAGAATTAATTATCTCTGGCTGTAAATAGTCTCTCCTCACATGCGCGTGTGTGGGTGCATGTGCATGTGCGTGTGTGTACGTGCGTGCATGTGCGTGTGCACGCGCATGCGTGCGTGTGTATGTCTGTGCGTATGTGTGTGCGTGTGCGTACGTGCGTGACATCAGATTGACTCATTTGAGCGTGCGTTTAGCTCCCGCTCACATCAAAAACAAAATTAAAAAGTTCAATTTGTTCTAATAATTGCAGACTCATTTGTGTGGCTTGAATATGAACCGGCTATAATTTGCTGCTTCTTTCTTTTTCCAATCCCACATAATGATAATAATAATACACTTTCTTCCCTGCTGTTTCAAAATGTTTCGTATCCATTCTCCCATTATTTTTCACTCGTTCCGGAGAGGGAGGACAGAAGACGAAAGAGTGAAATTAGTTTCCCTACGTTAAAGTCACAATCCGGGATTTAAAAAAATGTAATTCAATTTAAAAAAGCGGCCAAATGCCACTAGTGCCCTCTAGTGTCTCTATTTCGATGCCAGCGGTGGACTGCCCCAATCCACTTCTATAGCGATCCCACAGTGTCGTATTTAGACGACATTATGTTTATATATTGTATTTAGTTACATTCAGTCACCTACAGCCGCATGACATTAAATATTACATATCAAATAGAAATGTAGTTAAGCGACGTGGGCGTGTGAAAAGCGAAGACATAAATCAGTCCAACACGTTCTGGATTTTGCTCATAACTTTAATTATCACCACACACTTCTCACACAGTCTCTGTGCGCATCATGCAAGCCATGGATACCGCAGTGATAAACACTGAAAATGCTGTATACCAAGGGTTCCCAAACTTGTCACGGGCCGCGACCCCCCAACATAATCATATTCAGCACTCACATTCTCACTCCCAAACGTCAAACGTTTGAGTGGAAGGGGGGGGGGGGGGGGGGGGTTGAAACGGCACACGTTGACAAGGGGGGACATAAGTTACGATCCTGTCCCTATCGGGACATAACTTGAACTGCGTTGAGTCGGCTGAAGCGGATTTTTACAACGCTCTGCGCGGCGACTCGCTCGGTGGTGCCTCTCGTGGCTCAAGTCCGCTTTAGACGGGCGCGCCTCCGTCGTTTTAACAGAGTTTTTTTTACGTCTTGGGTTTGAGTACGACACTTCCTCATTCCTGGAGTGCGGAAGTGCCCGGGACGGCACCAGATGACTGGGAGGGTACCCCCCTTCCAGTCAAACATTTTGACGTTTGGTCAAACGTTTGTCCAAAGAAGTCCACGATAGGCCGATCAAATGCAGGTCTTGACGACCCTCCCGGAGATGCCGTCTGGGCCGTCTGCATGGTTTCCTGCATGTTCACCCTCGGCACGTCCTATTCAGAGAGGACGAGCGTGCTTGCTGCTGAAAGGGTTGGAAGACACCCTTTCAAATATTGGCTGCTGGGCCAACCGTGCCAGCTGCCAAGCTACCTGTATAGCGCTTGAACTGCTAGCCTTGAACCGTGCGTAGAATGCGTTCAGATCGTTTGCAAGTGCAGCGTCAGCACTCTCCATTGATGGCTGCTTGCCCTTATACTGTAATCCGCAATTTATTTTAAAGACGGGGTGCCGTGATTTGCAGTGATTTCCCCCCCCCCCTAAAACATAATCATCAGTTATTATGGTTATAGGAGGAAGATTTTTTTCAAAAAAGTGTACAAAAATTGTTAAAATTATGTTTTTATGTGGACACGCCTCCAGTTCATTAAGTATACCTGGTTCTCACCTTAGCACCTCCTCCACCACCTTAGCACCACCCACCTGTCCTAGTCCCTCCTCCTCCTCATGCCCACACCTGCTGTGTTATGATAATGAGGGGGAGGGTATGTTTTTACTATGTCACTAAAGGGCTGTTTTTCTATTGGCACGTTTGACCCTCAAGGTTTCAGCATCCAGGTAGAAATAAAAAATTGTCAGAAAAGACATAAAACACCATAAAAACACCACCAGGGGGCTTAATGAAGCCCCCTGGGGCTTCATTATGTATCATAGATACATGAAAAACAGAAAAAGTGCAAAACCATGGCACCACCTCTTGACACTTGCCACGCGCCTTGTGCGTGACTCTTCGACTTTGTCCTCATAACAGTGCTTTGCGACGTCTATGGCCCTGTTTCTGTCTTTTACACACTGATCTATATTACACTATTATCCCTAGAAAAAAAAGTTTGTGTTATAACCACTTAAACCCCATATGGTTGACCGGAGTCCCTCAGGGTGCTATACTGGTGTATTTTCTGTTATCAGTTATTGTGGGGAAAGGTTTCTTTGAAAATAGCCGATCGGCAACATTGCCATGCGTTGTGAGCTTGTCGATCTGCTATTTTCAGCTAATGCTTTAAAGCATTATTTTACACTTTGGCTATTCAAAAATAGCAGATATACAAGCTCATAGTGCGGCACTCGGTGCCGCACTATGAGCTTGTACAAAATATGTTGTAGGAACAACATATTTTGAGATGGGGTTCCACGGCCAATACATTTTGGGGGCCATTAACATGAAAAAGTTGAACCACTGACATAGTAACATACGTTCTTTTGAAAAAACAGTTTAGAAGGATTTAGAAGACATTTTGTAGAATCAGCTTCAGGTCTCAATGGGTTAAGTGGATAAGCAGCAGTGCACAACCTGGATGGATCTGTCGGCCCACGGTTTCTGATCTGGAAAAACCTAGACTTTCACCTTAGGTACGACATCATCCACCAGTGTCGCTGGAAGCTATAGTCACCACTTCTGAAGAAAAAAAAACGTGTTTACATAATTTCGGGAGCTCTGTAGACCATTGGTTCTCAAAGTGGGGTCCGGGGACCCCCAGGGGTCCTTGTGGGGGTTCCAGGGGGTTCCCAGCAAAATGTGTTAATATAGCATCACAATAATTTGAACCTTTTTTAATTTGGCTCTTCAAAAATAGCAGATATACAAGCTCATAGATCTGCTATTTTTGAAAAATCGTAAGCATTTGTGCAAACCTTTCAATATATATAGATCTTTTACGCGAACATTTCTAACTCATATCTTTGCTTCTGGTGGTCCATGGAACAAAATATTTGAGATGGGGTCTGCAGCCAAATGCAAATCATTTTGGGGGTCCTTGACATGAAAATGTTTGAGAACCACTGCTGTAGACCAATCCTCGTCACACATCGTCGCGTCCTGCTGATCTGCTCATGCCTCTGTGTCCCGTACCGCCTAACCGCTCACGTTGTTGCCACTTCTTGGCAAATATATATTCCCGGAGTGAGGAAGCTGAGATCATGATCTGATTCTGATTTCCAAAAAGGACGGAAAACAAGATACTCTGTAACAGACAGATCCTTAAACCGAGAGTAGCAATGGGCTAATGTATTGTCCTTCCTGGAGGGACATTTAACATGTTGATACAAATTAGGCAGAACTTTTTTTGAGGTTATGGCCTTATTAAGGGGTCCGCTGACAATTCCGACATCCCATTATTCCGACCATTAGGTTAGTGTGAGGTTAGGGTTACGGTGAGGGTTAATCATAATGGGGTGCTATCAGGGCAGGAATTTCAGGGAGGCCCACGAAGGCCATGGCCGTCGTTGCCCCTCAGTTTGGCCTTGTGCCCCTAACAAAAATGGCATGCCCTGAGGCCAGTGCCCCAGCTGACTGTCTGTTTCTTGTCAGTATGTAGACATCAGTGTCTCTTTCTTGTCATGTAAACACCAGTGTCTTTTGTTGAGATTCTGAATTCTTAACTCTCCTGAGTCCCCATCTTTAAAGAGGTGGTGCCATGGTTTTGCACTTTTTCTGTTTTTCATGTGTCTATGAGTTCATTAAGCCCCCTGGTGGTGTTTTTATGGTGTTTTATGTCTTCTCTGACTATTTTGAGTTTCTACCTGGAGGCTGAAACCTTGAGGGTCAAACGTGCCAATAGAAAAACAACGCTTTAGTGACATAGTAAAAACATACCCTCCCCCTCATTATCATAACACAACAGGTGTGCGCATGAGGAGGAGGGACTAGGACAGGTGGGTGGTGCTAAAGTGGTGGAGGAGGTGCTAAGGTGAGAACCAGGTATACTTAATGAACTGGAGGCATGTCCACATAAAAACATAACATTTTTTTTTTACTTCCCCCACTGCCAATGTTAAAAACACGAAACACAGCCGAGATACAGGATTTTGAAGTAATAAGTTAACCAAGGAGTGAATGGAGCTAGAAATCTTTGGATGGCTATATCTCTGGTTCTGTGTGGATAAATTGAAAAAAAAAAAAAAAATCCAATCACGGTTATACTCGTGACTGGCAGATAACGGGGTATTTTTCCAATCACGGTAATACTCGTGATTGGCAGGTAATGTGTTAAACCAATCCAGTGACTTTGACCAAAGGCCAATTGACCTTGCGCCTAATAAGACGAAATTCCAGGCCTGGGCGCTATTCCTCTGGGTCACTGCGTCATTCTTTGTATTGGTTGCGTCATTCCAAAAACAACCAAATCACCCTGGCGATTTTACTCATATGGATATGAAGCATCAACTGACGGTAAAAAAGTTATCCAAAGAGTAAGACTTTCTTTTCCCCTCCAAACACAGACGTTATCAAATGTAAGTCAATAACATATACGACACAGAGTAAAAAAAATCCGGTATGGTTTGATTATTTTTGGAACACAGTTCTTACATGACGCGATCTAAGATTTTCCATGGGAAATCCAATATAAAAAATAACATTGTTACCCAGGGGTATAGTGGGAGTGACGTCGGGACGTTAGTACTCTATTGCTTTCTTTAGTAACACCAAAGCCTGTTCTGTATGTTCCTATATACAGCTGTGCGTATGAAAGAGATGATTTCCCGCAAGAGATGAAAAGGATGACGTGGGATCAAGAGATATACTCCAGATCGTCTGAGCGCGAACGCAAGAGAACTGTGATTTCACATGGATTACACCAGTTATAGTTTGACATAAAACAGATGCCTCCACCACTCACAGATTTCCTGGATTCCTCCGTTCTATCCGTTCCAAACGCAGAGAAGTGGCGTGCCGCGGTGATCACCTGGTCCGATATGGTGGGGGAAAAAAACTAAGAACATTACAGTGTCTCAAATTACATTCATATTTAACCCGTTTAGACCAGGAAAGAATCTGTGTCATTTTTTTGATTTGGCTATTCAAAAATAGCAGCTCTACAAGTGCCGCACTACGAGCTTGTAGATCTGCTATTTTTTTTTTGAAAAATCGTGAGAGTTTGTGCAAATCTTTGAATATATATTTTTGAAGGCGAACATTTGTAACAAAAATCTTTGCTTCTGGGGGGATTCAAAATGTCTTTTAAATCCTACAGTTTAAAAAAAAAATCGCGGACCCCGATCTCAAAATATTTTGTAATAGGGACCCCCAGAAGCTTTGAAGATTTGATTTAAAAATGTTTTCCTTTAAACAAAAAAATGTGCATTGCATATCTTGCATATATTGCATATTGCTTGCATATCTGCTATTTTTGAATAGCCCAAAGACATCTAACATCTAATGTGACACAGATGCGTTCCCGGTCTTAATGGGTTAATCCTGGCCCCTCATCTCGTCCATTTCGTTCACGATCGATTGCACATTGTTCAGCATTATGCCGGGCAGCGATGGTCGATGTGGTCTGGTCTTAAGTCACTGCTGTAACCTTTTCCCCCGGCGATTTTCTCTCCTGGAGAAGCGCCTTTGTCATTAGCTGTGTGCCATTGTCTGTTCGGAGGATCTCATGCTGGCCATGAGTAGATAGGAGATCAGACACCGGCTGAGTCTGATAATCCAATAATGTCCGAGAAGTTCATTACGTCATATATATCAGTGGTTCTCAAACGTTTTCATGTCATGGGCCCCCCAAAATAATTTGGCTGCAGTGGTGATTTTGTCGACTAAAACTATGACGAAATATGATCGTCGACTATCTTTTTTCACTGACGAAAACGAAATAAAAACTAATGCTACGACGACTAAAACTAAGACTAAATACATTGACAATTTCGTCCACAAATAAAAACTAGACTAAAATGTTGGAGAGGGACTAGTGGAGAAGAGATCCATTAGAACTAAAAGAAAAGTCCTTTTATGTTTGGTTGTGCTTGGGTGTTGTGCTCTGAAAATAGCAGATCTACAAGCTCACAACACGTCGCGCTATGACGCACACACACACACACACACACACACACACACACACACACACACACACACACACACACACACACACACACACACGCGCGCACACACCTCCTCAGCTTTCCCCTACAGCCATACATTAATACACTCCTTGCTCGTGGGAGTGGAGGGAGGAGGTGCTCCTGTGTGAGGTCTCAAGAGGTCTGTTTTTCATCCCCCGTCAGAGAGGAGGACGCTCTCTCTCTCTCTCTCTCTCTCTCTCTCCATGGCCGCCTCTACTCCCTGCTCTCTGCGTCTGCACTCTCCTGCCTCCATTACCCCTCCACAAACCGCTCCATATATCCTGACATCCAGACATTTATAGCATCCCCGCGCGATATATGTGTGCTGTTGCACCGCTGGACTCTCTTCATGACACTCACATGTACACATGTACGCATGCGCACGCACACGCACACACACACACACACACACACACACACACACACACACACACACACACACACACACACACACACACACACACACACACACACACACACACACACACACACTATAGACACTATACATCAATATGTATCCTATCCATCCGTCCAAGTATATGGTCTCTGTCGGGTGGAAACCTCATATTATGTCCAAAACTGTTATTTTTCAGGATTCAAATTCCAAAGTATCAAAAGTAGCAGATCTACAAGCTCGAAGCGCGGCGCGAAGCGACGCGTTTCGAGCTTGTAGATCTGCTACTTTTGATGCTTTCGTGTGTCGCTGTAGTAAGATCAAGTAGGTTGTTGATTTACAAAAAAACACAAAGAGTTAGAATGTGGAGATAAGAGGTTTCTGCCCGACAACAACTGAGAGAGAGAGAGAGAGAGAGAGAGAGAGAGAGAGAGAGAGAGAGAGAGAGAGAGAGAGAGAGAGAGAGAGAGAGAGAGAGAGAGAGAGAGAGAGAGAGAGAGAGAGAGAGAGAGAGAGAGAGAGAGAGAGAGAGAGAGAGAGAGAGAGAGAGAGCCCTCAGGGGCTGCTATAAGTCTTGTGTGGTTGTGATTGTATACAGGCTGTAGTGGCTCGGAGAGAAGACGTGGCATATGCTTTGCGGTGGGGTGCAGTATAGCACTTCACTTTCCCATGATAATAAGGTGAATATATTCATTGTTTACAGTATACTACATGGCACACCGCTGCATGCTGCTCTGCTCGCCTCCTTGCCTTGAGGGTTGGGTGTGTGTCTGCTCTTTTTTTTTTCACCCGCAGGAATGGGATGATGCTATTTTCTTTTAATTGGACAGAACAGAGGACAGCCAAACTTGGCACCGCAGTGAGCAACAACAGCCAAGCCAACCTCAAACAGATGTGATTTTATTAGGTGGGCATGATGTCTACTCGACATCGCTTGCAAAAAAAAAGAGAACACACTGTAAAAGATGAACTGACGCCACGACACATCCATCATTCCAATTGACAGGACTGGACTGTTTGTTCCACTGCGGTCTGGCAAACGCCAACACAGAGATTCATTTTTTTTTCTTCACTTAAGCATCCAACTGTCTTTCACAAAATTGTGAAATGTTCACTTTATTTCTAAATAACAGATCTTCAAGCTCCCAACTTCTAGATGTGTAGATTATAGATTATAGAGTGTGTGTGAATGTCCGTGTCCGTGTGCGTGTGTGTGTGTGTGTGTGTGCGTGCGTGTGTGTGTGTTTCCACGTGAATCAATAATAACAAGTTTTGCGGTAAGAAGCGGCTAACTATGTACTTTATAATCATAGCACACTTTGAGGTGCTTGAAGGTGCCGTGTGCATGAGTCATATACACTTCTAAATATCATATATATATGTATGTATGTGCACAGTGAATATCTATTCACATACAGTATAGTGTATGGCCATTCATCTTAACATCAAAGGCAGTCGCTGTATTTGGAGGAGAAGGCGCTTCCTGTATCCATAATTTTCCCGGTGTTGGTAATATTACAGATGGAAGTGTATGACCTATGTTCTCCATGAATGTGTCCCTTTTCTGCCCTTGGACTGTGCGTGTGTGCACGTGCGTGTGTCTGGTAGGTAGACAGGCAACAAGCCAATATAGCATACATGGGCAACTGGCGGCCCGGGGGCCACATGCGGGCTCGCAGGTTAATATCGGAATACTGATATATTATTGATTTCAGCTGTTACAATTGCAAACATGCAAACATGACCCGCTTTAATTACTTCAGTCTATATTAATAGATGAATGACTAGTATTAACATTCTATTGTCTTTTTTCATGTCCAATGTATTTGTATTAAAGTTCATAAAGTTAACATAAGTATAACCTAAATGCATTTGAAATTTACTTTTTTTTTTTACTCTTGTAGATCTGCTATTCTTGCTACTTTTGTGTGACATAGAATGGCGAAGTACAGCATTAATTTACGATGAAAGTTAAAACACGGAGATAAGAGGTGTCTGCTCGACAGTATAGATGCAATGTGGCCCTCTGGAGTGTGTGTGGAAATATAGTGGCCCTCTCCATCATCAAAGTTGCCCACCCCTGCTGTATAGTGTCACTCGTTCATCAACCGTACTGCCTGGAGGGGAGCAGATTTTCCTGTATAGCCTACTGCCCTGGGTCTTCTGGAAGCGCAACCCGGCAGACATGTGGCAGCATCTGAAAGGCTCGGGCCTTTCATAATCCCATATGAGCTCTTTGCTGACACAATGCCTGTCGTACATTGCCTCTATGAAGGGAAGCTCACATCTGCTAACTGTGCTGGCCTGTCCACACGACCCTCTGTAGTGCTGTGCGCTTGAGGGCAGTGCAGTATACAGTTCCCATAACAGCAGTGGTGTAAAGTAACTAAGTACTAGTGTACTAAAGTACTGTACTTAAGGACAGTTTTGAGGTATTTTTTACTTCCAATTTTCAATACTTTTACTTGTACTCCACTACATCTCAGATCCAAATATTGTACTTTTACTCCACTACAATTATTTGAAAACTTGTTGTTACTAGTTTCTTTGCAGATTTGGATTATTATTACAAAACATACATTAACCACTTCAGCCCTGTACATTTGAACATTACTCTTGTAGATCTGCTATTTTCAAAAGATTTGTATACATTTGAAAACTTGAAATGGGACATTGTGCATAATGACTACTTTCTACTTTTGTACTTTAAGTACATTTTGATACCAATACTTTTGTACTTTTACTCAAGTACATTTTGAATTCTTGATTTTTACTTGTAACCGAGTATTGATACTTTTATTTAAGTAAAACATTTGAGTACTTTTTCCACCACTGCATAACAGGTGGTAATGCAACCGGTCAGCATGCTCTCTGTTGTGTCTCTTTGGTTGGTTATAGCTTGAGGCAAATGCCAAACGTATTCAGCATGTGGCAGGCGTGCTCCAGTTTATGCTGTCTTTTGGTTCACTTAATCAGGTTATTACAGAAATGATGACTTATTACTACTCAGTACCTTACTTGTCTTATAACTTGTATTATCCTTCTTGTATTATACTGTACCTTGTATTACTGTATTGGTGCTGTCGGGTAGAAACCTCTTATATCCATATTTTAACTTTATGCGTTTTTTCGTAAAGTAACGCCCTACTTGATCATACTACAGTGTCACACACAAGCATCAAAAGTAACAGATCTACAAGCTCGAGCTTGTGAATCTGCTACTTTTTTGGGCGCTACACTCCCCCTGCCAGCCTAGGGAGAGCCTAGAGCCGAGCTCATGCCTCCTTCAATGCATGAGAGCTAGTAAGCCGCTTCCTATCACCTGACAGGGGAGAGTTTCCCTGGTTAGACGTAGCGCGTGGAAGGAACACGTTATACCAACCGGTTCCTTTCCCCTCCATCAGGCTCCCCGGCTGACCAGGGGGAGGCAGTATTGTGACCAGGATTACTGCATGTTTTTTGTGAGGGTACCTACCCTAGGGGGACACGGGGAGAACATGCAAACTCCACACAGAAAGGCCCTTTCACCAACCCCACCTAGGGTAGGCCTATGGGCACTGATGACGCGGAGGAGAGAGAACACGCCCCCAGCGCCCCCGGCGGGAATCGAACCCAGGACCTTCTAGCTGTGGGGTAGTCTCGCGTGGCCAGACTGTTGCTTCCCACAATTTACAAATGTTTCCAGCATACAGTCTGGGACTCGGAAGCTCTGATCATGTGTAAGGGGAAAGCGGATGCCCCTCCCCTACCCACGTCCGTTTTAGCATTGTGCAGTGGCGCAAAGCAGTCCGACTGGAATCAACAAATCTCATAAACATCGTTTATGTCTACTAGTGTCTTCTTTCACAGTTTTTTCGGCGTTAATTCCATGGTACCTTTCTCAGTTTTCTGTGATAAACAATCCTCGCACAAATAACATGAATCTACCGCTCCTATGACTATGCTTCCGCCTCGGTTGTGTTTCCACTAGGACTACAGGTCCGCGGGCACCGCGTCGTGATTGGTCGAATGTCTTTCCGGTCTGAACAACTTCCGTTACACAGCTTTCGGGAAGTGGAGTTCCAGACTCTATATAGCATTCAGAGATTGTGGAATAGTAGTCTGGTGACGCGAGACTAGCTGTGGGGCGACAGCGCTACCGACTGTGCCACCGTGCCCCCGGATCTGCTACTTTTGCTATTTGAATCCTGAAAGGTAGGCCTATAACTGTTTTGGACATGTGAGGTTTCCACCCGACAGAGACGATAATGTTGGACATTGTTAGCGCGATCTGAGTCAGCTGCCTCATCAATATTTCACTGCACATACATACACATGCGTGAATATGTGACAAATGTAAGCTTTGAATCTAAAATGGTTGACTCTCGAATAAAGAAAAACATGTTTTTCATCCAGTTGCTGCATAATCTATGTCTTTCTGTTCCTCCTTTGCCCAGTAGACCAATCAGTGCTGCCGCTGTCCATTCTCAGAGCAGCCACCACGGTGATGCTTTGTGAATAAAACACACACTTACGCTGCAGGCAGAGGAACGAGAGAAAAATACTCGACACAATTTGTATAATCTATCATGCATGAGAAAGCTATATAGTTCATGGGTTGCTATGTAAATATGGGATCTGTTGTGTCAAATTGGGAGATAAAAAAATCCCAATTAAGCCTTTAAGACCGGGAACGCATCTGTGTCATTTTTAGATATCTTTAGCTATTCAAAAATCGTGAACATTTGTGCAAATACTTGAATATATATTTTTAAAGCGAACATTTGTAACTCAAATCCTTGCTTCTGGGGGGTCCCTGGAACAAAATGTTTTGAGATGGGGGTCCGCGGTCATTTTGGGGGTCCTTGACATGGAAAAGTTTGAGAACCACTGATATAGGAACATAGGTTTTTATATATTATATATTTTGTTGTAGAATCGGCCTCAGGTCTTAATGGGTTAACCAGGAACAAGAGATTAGGAATGAAATTCAGTTTTTTTTTTTTTTGTTCATGTTGTTGTCAGAGGGGAACAGATAAGCGAGTGTGATGTTGGGGGAAAACATGGTGGGGCATAGCAAACAAGCAGTCATGCAAATCCAATCAAAACACCTTTGCTTTAATTCAGAAAAATGTGCCTGTAAAACATACAAATCATCATTTATGTAATCTAATTGTTCAGAATGAGCTGGGAGACATCGATTTGGTGGAGTTCGGGCTGGAGCGGTGCCAAAACCTGAACCGAGCCATCTGCTTCTGAGCGGCGGACGTGACTATAAGGAAATGAATCTGGTGCTGCTGGCGTTGGAGATATAAATCACATCTGTTTTTTTCGGGATGACTTGTATCAGTGGTTCCTCGAAGTCGGGTCCTTGAGGGGGTTCCAGGGGGTCCACAGCAAAATTAGGAACAGTTTTAAGCACTTTGACTCTATTTGATGCTTTGGCTTTTCAAAAATAGCCGTTCTACAAGCTCACAACGCGTCAAATCTTGAAAATCACGACATTTTTGTATTTATTTTTTTGATACAAATCTCCTCACCGGGGTCCCTGGCACAAAGTTTTTTCAGATGGGGGTCCGCAGCCAAATTCATATTAATTTGGGGGTCCTTCAAATGAAAATGTTTGAGCGCAACTGACTTCTATAACGTGGTTGATGACCAGCGGCGGAAAAAGTACTCAAATGTTTTACTTAAGTAAAAGTATCAATACTGCAATGTAGAAGTACTCTGTTACAAGTAAAAGTCCGGAATTCAAAAAGTATTGGTATCAAAATGTACTTAAAGTACCAAAAGTAAAAGTACTAAAATGTTTGAAAATAGCAGATACAAGCTCACAACGCGTTGCGATGCGGCACGTTGTGAGCTTGTAGATCTGCTATTTTCAAATAGCCTTTGTATAAAATAAGGCTAAAGTGCTTAATGTGCGTTTTAAAACGTAATCATTTATATCTGCAAAGTAACTAGTAACTAAAGTTTTCAAATAATTGTAGTGGAGTAAAAGTACAATATTTGCCTCTGAGATGTAGTGGAGTAGAAGTAAAAGTATAGACAATTGGAAATACTCCAGTAAAGTAAAAATACCTCAAAATTGTACTTAAGTACAGTACTTGTGTAAATGTACTTAGTTACTTTACACCGCTGGCACAGCCACATGACTCCCCGGTGTCAGTCCTGGCTTCGCTCCCACACTTTGCCAATTGAAACGGGACCTTTGGTGACTTGATGCGGCTGTTAGCAGCACTTGAGCCAGATGGAGGACAAGTGGGGAGAGTGAAGAGCATCTGGGCCAAATAGGACACGCTTAACCACTTATACGCCCTGTTCCGGAGTTATACGAGGTCCTATTTGTGCGCCATTTTTGGCACTTGTAGATCTGGTATTATATCGTCTTTGTTGGTGGAAACCGGTCAGTGTCCAAAACTGTTACTTTTCAGCAAAAATAGCAAAAGTAGCAGATCTACAAGCTCAAAACACACCGCTTACAGATCTGGTCCTTTTGATGTTTTTGTGTGACACTGTAGTAAGGAGGGCATTCATGTACGAAAAAAACGCAAAAAGTTAAAATATGGAGATAAGAGGTTTCTGACCGACAGCAACGATATTGAAGATCTCCTTTTTTCATTCAATACAAAATTGCAATTCAATTTCAGTGCCAAATCACAACAGTTCCATAGTTCCCACCCTCAAGAAACCTTGAGAGAACCTCAGGCTCTTACGACACATCTGCCTCAACCATGTCAGGGGGAGAGAGAGAGAGAGAGAGAGAGAGAGAGAGAGAGAGAGAGAGACACACAGACAGACAGACAGACAGACAGACAGACAGACAGAGATGACTTCTGTCAAAGATGTGGAGCAGGTGTGCTTCCTCTGATTGCGTCCTTGGCTGTGGGCTGTGGGTGGGAGTATAGAAAATAGAGAAGGATATAGTGGCACTGACCCAAAAATAGAAATGTACGACTTTAGCTCAGATGCACACTTTAAAAAATAAAAGAAAATAAAGAAAGTGCATCTGTGCTAGAGTGCCGCTATTTGATTGATTGATTGATTGATTTATTGATTGATTGATTGATTGGTTGATTGATTGATTGATTGATAGGTTGACTAATCGATTGATCAACATTTCTGTTGAGCAAAAAATGCTTATACATGACCATATATTTGTACGTATCTGTCGAAAGGATAAGACACAAAGAAGGTTGAGATCTTATTTCCATTGTGAGTGTAAATGTGCATTCATACCATGGCAATGCACTGGACTAGGGGTTAGAAACAGATGGTGCACCAGACACCATAAAGAATCATGGGCTAAGTTAAGTTTTCACAGAGTCTATTCCTGGCTGTAGTGGACAGGGACAGAGTCTCATGTCATATTCTGGCTGGGAAAATGAAAAACTCACAATGATAACTTAGTAGCAAAAGGTAAAAGAAAATAATTTAGAAATAACACATTTCTTTTGCTGTAAGGTCTGGGAATTGTGCCTGCATACCAGTGGTGGAAAGTAACTAATTACGTTTACTCAAGTACTGTACTTAAGGACAATTTTGAAGTACTTTTACTTTACTGGAGTATTTCCAGTTTTCTGTACTTTTACTTCCACTCCACTACATCTCAGAGGCAAATATTGTACTTTTACTCCACTACAATTATTTGAAAACTTACTTTGCAGATATACATTATTATAAAACATACATCAACCACTTCCGCCCTATTTTATACATAGGCTATTTGTAAATAGACGATCTACAAACTCACGTTGTGAGTTGTGAGCTTGTAGATCTGCTATTTTCAAACATTTTAGTACATTTACTTTTGGTACTTTAAGTAAATTTTTATACCAATACTTTTGTACTTTTACTCAAGTACATTTTTAATTGCTGACTTTTACTTGTAACAGAGTATTTCTACAATGCAGCATTGATGCTTTTACTTAAGTAAGAAATGTGAATACTTTTTCCACCACTGCTGCATGCCAACTCATCCAGAACTGTGTTTCACACGTGTGCCTCAATGTCAATGTCACTTCTGTGGTAGTTAAGCTTGAAGTACTTTTGGAACTGCAGCAGAAGTCTCCTCAAATGACCACTGCTAATGCTAGCCTACTGATAGACTTTCATTCTACTGTCCTCATATCACACAAATACCATCAGTTCTGTACTATAATCGTCGCCGTCGGGTGGAAACCTTGTATGTCCAAAATCGGTCCCTTTTTTATTACATTTTTTTAAATAGTGAAAATACAAGCTCACAACGTGTCGTGCTGTCAGCTTGTAGATCGGCTATTTTTGCTACTTTTTGTGCAACACTGTGGTACGACCATGTAGGGCATTAATTTACGAAAAAAAGTTACATGGATTTACAAGGTTTCGGCCCGGCAGCAACGCTATGCTCAGGTAATGATTACATCATAACACTAATGCTATCCACAGGGGCCTCATGAGGAACGGACCGTGCTGTAACAAACAATGTTTTTTAAGTGGTTAATGGGCAAACATCTACATGTTGTGAACCACAGGCTTGTAATGTGTTTTGCTTGTTGTTTTTGTTTTGTTTGAGCCATTTGCTGAACAAAACCAAAGCCAAAGGTAATTTTGAGAAACTCATCGATTCCCCATGCTCTGGAATGCTTTCACATAAACACGCACGCACGCACAATACACACCGACACATACACGACACACGCACACACACACGCACGCGCGCACGCCCAAGTACACACTGTCTAAGGTATACTGAACAGGAAGGGGGCCATGCAGGCAGGGGGGGCGATGGTTGTTGCAGCACATACAGTACTCCTATACAGGCAGAGGGGGGCGGCACCTGTCAGTGGGGAATGTCGAATGGGAGGAGTAGGATGGAGCCCCCCCCCCCCCATCCCGGTGGGGGCTCCTCACTGGCAGGTGAGCCAGTGGGTTGACAAGCAGTGGGAGGAATTTATTGGCTAGTAAGTAAAATGGTAAAAAATAATTGGCTACTCAAAGAGCTTTAAAAGAATGCACGCACGCACGCACGCACGCACGCACGCACGCACGCACGCACGCACACACGCACGCACACACGGCAACATTAATGTTGTGACCAACAGATAGAGTGACCTCTGAACCCTATTCCCCTATAAACATCCTGCAATTTCAGAGAAAGCCTTGTTACTCATGCTGTAACCATGCATAAACACCACACACACACACACACACACACACACACACACACACACACACACACACACACACACACACACACACACACACACACACTGCAGAGTAAACAACAGCTTCCCATAGGTTCTGTAAAAACATTAACATAATTATTCAACAGCCGTTTTCCACAATTTCAATGCCCTCTGGAAAAAGAGAAAATCACATCATTTCCCTCACTCGAAATGCCAATGCCCCTACACACACACACACACACACACACACACACACACACACACACACACAGCAAAGGGTGCATCTACCGTATACATTTGTGTGAAAGCATGAGAAACTAGAAAAAGGTCTCCATGCCATGTTATTGTGGGCCAGCAATGTTCAGAATTCGCCAATCAGGATGGAATATGAAAAATGGGACAGATCCGTCTTTATCACATGAGAGATAATGTGTACTGATTTGCGCGATGTTTGGACAAAATCTGTAGGAGTAATATACTTTTTTGTTGCACGAATTGGCCTGCTGGTTGCGCTATGATTGGCCAATGTGAAAAGGGTGGCATCTCTTCCTCAACTTGGGAATGTGCATGCAAAATTTCACGGCAATGAAACGCTCATGATTTGAGGCATTTTGTTCAAAATGAGCCACTCCTGCAAACTTTAGAAGGCAATCTCAGCCAGAATGGAATGTGAAAAATCAGACAGAAAAAAAAAATCCGTCTTGATCATATGACTGTAGAGATACTGTTTTACGTGATTTTTTGACACAATCTGTAGGAGTAATATCAAGAAATGCGTTTTGCAAAAATCGGCCTCCTGGTGGCGCTATAACAGGCCGATCAAAAAAACGCGGAGCAGAGGTCTGGCCTCCAGGGAGTGTGTGTGCACAGTTTCACGTTGATCGGGCGTAGTAGTAGTAGTAACTCTGAGGACCCGGACCCCCTGCCTAAGAGCCCATATCTAATCTTTAAAGGGACTACATAATGAATTTTAACTTTTCCTTCTTTTTTGTGTGTTTTTGGTCTCCTCTACCTCTCTTCTATCCCAAAAAATACCCCAGTTTGAACACTCAGGCTTTCACAGCATATCTGGGGTTTTCTGTACCGTATTTTCCGCACTATAAGGCGCACCGTCAGTGCGCCTTATAGTGCGGATGCGCCTTATAATCCGATGCGCCTTATATATGTATCAATATTGGTTCCCTTGGTTTCCGCACTATAGGGCGCACCGCCAGTGCGCCTTATAGTGCGGATGCGCCTTATAATGCGGTGCGCCATATGAAAATAATACATTTATTGAAGGTGCGCCTTATACTCAGATGTGCCTTATAGTGCGGAAAATACGGTAAATTGGTCTCAAAACAGACCAAACAGATGTTCACCCGAACGTGACGTCACGTTTGATACAATCCCTCCCTCTTTTTCAGTTCCAACTAAAAAACGAAAAAAAAAGAGAGAGAAAAAAAAAAGATAATTATTTATTATTTATTTTTTACTTTTTCCACACAGAACCAGGAGATAACATGCATACAAACTGGATCAATAGCGCACCGTGCTAAACAGGACAATGTGGTATTGCAGGTGAAAGTGCTTTATACTGTAAGCCAGAGAGAAGTTAGTTGGAAAGAGTCTTGATTTAGGCTCAAACCTTTTGAAAAACGTTTGAGAGACATAAACAATATGATATTAAATATTATTTTTATTTTTTTTAATTCATGGTGTAGATCCTTTAAAGGCAGATGAACAGGTTTTGAACATTTCTGACATCATAGTGCATGCCCCAAAACAGGGACGCCTGGTTGAAGGTGGTTAAACCATAAGGTACAGAATGTTGGTTTACAGTTAAGACTGTTGCTGAGCACTCTTGCGTGGAACTGAAACAGCAGCTGTGTGTTTGTAGAGAAAAGGGTTGTAATCTCAATAAGAGCTTTTTCAGAAAGCCTTGTGTGAGCTGCAGGCTATAAACAGCATGATGTGTTTGTACAAGGTCAGGGCGGTGGTGCTGTGCCTCAGTACATGACAGCCAGAGAGATGGTGTGTTCCTATCTGACTTCAGTACATGACAGCAAGAGCTGCTGTGTTTCTATCTGACTCGCTAAAAACACCAAAGTGGCCGCACACACATAGCCATAGTGTCAAAGTTTATATGAGGACTCAGAGAGAGATATAAAAACCCAAACGTTTCGGACAGACACAACTGCCTTCTTCAGGGTATAGGCTCTATGCACAACAGCCATATTATCACTTCCATCACAGGTGTCACCAATGATACTAATGAAGGCTCTGTTCCATTTAGTGTAGCACAGTGGTTTCCACGACCCCCATAACTCTGAGAGTGTACAAATGGAACCAAATGGACCCGTAAGGGGCCATTTGGAAGCCCCCCAAGGAACCATGAGGGTCCCTGGACCCCAACTTTAGACCCACTGGTGTAGCAGAGTGTTTCCAGTGAGCCAACATGTACAATACCAGCACCCTGACTCTATTTCACCAGAATGGAACAGAGCCTTCATTAGTATCATTGGCAAACTGTGAATGTCTTCACAATATGGCTGCTGTGTGTAGAGCCTATAGAGGACTGTGTCTATATCTGACTTGCTCCCTGATCCACTTACAGTAGCACAGCTATGGTTATGTTCAATTCTTCACCCTGAGACTGACACGACAATGGCGATGATGAGAGCCTACGGGAGAGAGGTGAAACATATACCCTGAAGAAGGCATTTGTGCCGAAACGTTGGTCATTTTCACTCTGCGTCCTAAAATAAATTGTTGCACTTTTATTATAACAGTGTGTGCGGCCACTTTTTGTCTTTTGACAATTTACCTTTATATTGAAAGAAACATAACATATACGTGGTGATAGGGAATATATTGGTTTAAAAGATGGTTGGATACTTAACATCTAAATGTAGTGTGTATATATATATATATATACATATATACAAACAGAGATGCATCTATTTGTATGCATCTCATCATCAAGGACACCACCCACCCCTCTCACAGCTTGATCTCCCTTTTGCCGTCTGGGAAACGTTACAGAAGCATCAGTGCCAGGACAGAAAGGATGAGGAACTTTTTCTTTCCCCATGGGCAATCCGATTCTTGAACTCAAATCTCCCTAGTAGATGAACTTTGGGAGATGTATGCATTCTTATGCATCAAAATAGATGAGATGAGCTCATTTTTATAATTTGAATTCTTAGTTTTTTATTCAGGTCAATAGGGTATGTTTCTGCACGGTTTGTTTTTATTCTTTTATGAATTCTGCTGTATTTTACTGGGAGAAACATAATTTTGTTTGTTTTTCTAGGACTGCTTGCAGATGGAAGACAAATGACAAATAAAGCAATCTTGAATCTTTTGAATCTTGAATCTTCTTAGTGTATGGGAAAATTGTGTTCTGTTGTTTTGTTTTGATGAAGATATCCATTAATTCTCTGTTGTCAGGTTTTATTTCATAGGGAGAGCTGTTGGGGAAAAGCAGCACATGTACTAAAAGTTCCAGGAAATAAACTGGTAGAAAAGTTCCAGGAAGTGAGGTACCAGGAACAGCTATAGGCTGTTCCAGGAAGTGAGGCTGTGGGGGTTCCATTTTTTGTGTGAAAGAGTGTTTGTTGTGATTTGACAAAGAGACTCTTAAAGCCTATACACACTGTAATCCAAATCAGAACTTTAAACCATTGAATATTGTGGCAGGTAAACTTTAAGATCTGGATAAGAGAAGCTTGGTCCAAATTAAGAAGATATTCTGATGGTGGATATTATGAACTGACTGGTCCAAATGAAGAAGATATTCTGATGGTGGATATTATGCACTGAC
This sequence comes from Gymnoscopelus microlampas, assembly GCF_963454915.1. Classification (NCBI taxonomy): domain Eukaryota; kingdom Metazoa; phylum Chordata; class Actinopteri; order Myctophiformes; family Myctophidae; genus Gymnoscopelus; species Gymnoscopelus microlampas. Next base: position 11,960,485 of record NC_139939.1, read on the forward strand.
TGAGACAGGTTAAAGGAACAAAGGAATCTCCTGGAGCCTCTTGACACAGAAGTTGGGTGAGAGGAATATAATGTTTATTTTTATTGCAATGCATACTATTTTCTTTTGGAATTTTTGGACAGACATAGATTTGTAATTTTTGTTGGATACTACTGGATTAATTTGGAATATATTTTAATTGGACTCATTCAAGGAATTTTAAAGGAACATTACTTTTATGAACTGAAAAAGGGACAAAATATCAGAGTTTGATATTTTCTGTTTATTTGTAATCTGGAAGTCAATGCACAGATTGATTATTTGAATCAAAATATGAATTTGTTTGATACATTTGGGGTTACATAAAATATGCCAATTTAATTTCAAACTTTGAGTCTGCAATACAGGGCTAAACACAGCATAAATATTACTGACACAGGTTAAGGACCTTTATTTCTTTAATACAACTTATTAACTTTGATTGTTATAACAGTAACTATACTGACAGCTCAAGCACTGCACGTGGGGCGTGCGGACAGCCCAGCACGTCAGTGGATGTGAGCTTCCCTCCATCCCAAATGGCGGACTGGCCATTTGGCGTACTGGGCAAATGCCCGGTGGGCCGCTGGGCCAGTGGACCGCTGGGCCCCCCCCCCCAAAAAAAAGATATTTTCGTTCCCGTTTTAGGATTATTACGGTCATTTCCGGGTCGCAGAGCCTTCATTAGTATCATAGGTAACACCTGTGAAGGAAGTAAGGAAGAGGCCAGATTTCCGTCCAATATGGTTGCGGTGCATAGAGCCTATTTCCCTCTTTCTGTAAATATATCTATTATTGCTTTTAGTGTTGTTGCTCATATGTATTGTCATGATGATGATGATGACATACAATAGCCCCCCGGGGCTTTCTATACTGTACTGCCATACTGTTTAAAAAAAGCTAATAACGTAATCAATCAAAGTAGGCTCCGCAGCTGCTTCCCCCAGGCAATCAGACATGCACCACTCACGCACCTTGTGCAATATTTAAAACACATAACACACACACCTGACACGTTGCGTATTAAGGCTGAACTCACAAACATATGTAAGTAGGGTCGGAGAGGCTCATTATTATTTAATAGTAGGCATACATTTACACACATTATACTACACTGTAAATATACATGTAGAGCCCTGCTAAAATATAGGAAATGAATATGTTTATTATTTAATTTCTCTCAGCAATGCACGGTTGTTTAACTTCAGCTTTTATTTTGCTAATATAGCTTCCTGCCTACTGGTGCCTGTTTTTGTGCCAATGTGGTATCAGTGCGAGGGGGTTGGCATATTCTAAGCCAATAATATAACCGGTTGTTGAAAGAGACTTCCTTGTTGTTCTAACGCGCCAAAGAAAAGGAGAGTTGTGGAATGATCTGATTGTGGTTTGCGAGGAAAAACGCCACTTTCTTTAAGAAAGCGAGGGTATTGTAGACTGAAAGACATTCACAGTATTGGCACAATTATTCTGTCTCATTTTGTTTTGTTTGTAAGTCTAGTGCCTCGCTAAAAACTATTCTCCAGTTTAGTCTTGTCTCGGAAGAACCGACGCGTCCGGTGTTTTGTTTACAAGCTTGTTTTCGGGGACGTTTACGTGAAACGTCTGCTCGACCTGCTGTGAGGACAGTAACACCGCGGGGGTGCACTACGTTAGTCCGACAGCGCATTCCTCCGACAGCGCAGCGCTCCGACGTTTCCAATACTAAACCCGAACCAAACCCTCACCCTAACCCTAACCGCACGCGGATGCCACATAGTCGGAGAAAAGGTCTGTCGGATTAACGCATGCCTCCCACACCGCGGACCGTGGCTTAACCGGGAGAACCAGTGGAGAAGAGGAGTCGCCGACGGGTCGCGCGTCAACGCTGCGTTGGAGACGGGACGTGCGCCGCGGTGGAATATATCCTGTGGAATATACCGTGTTGCTCATTCATTCAAGCTCGTGGAGCCCTCGTGAACTTGGCCGTGACTCGCACGGAGGCGTGAGTAAAGGGAGGATAACTGACACTGACTGAAAGTGTTGCTTTTATTTTGTGCACCAACGTATGGGCCCCACCGTTTACAAAATCCAAGCGCTTGGTATTAGGGTTTGAACATTTGTTGCTCTGTGTGAATTGTGACCACACACACACACACACACACACACACACACACACACACACACACACACACACACACACACACACACACACACACACACACACACACCCTATTGTTGTGTTTTGTTTGGGAATAATATCCCTGGAAAAAAAGGGTAAAGTGTTATTTCAAGGTTAATAAGTGTTATTGGATTTATATGCAGAGGTTTGTTAACATTTTATGTTTAATTCTTTATTGTCAACTGTTTTGAAGTAATTATTGCTGTCAACCATTGCACCTTTACACACACCCATCCACTCCTACAAAAAGAAACAGAATAAATCCCTTTGTTTATTATTCTGTTTATATGGTTGCCCTGAGCGCTTTATTTTTACTATTCTGAGGTTGTACATTTTGGTACTGTTACTAACTATTCACATTTTTCTGGGGAATACAAAGAAGGCTCATAGTTTATGGGTTAGTAATCTCCAGTGGAGGCACCGCACCATAAGTATTCTGTTGCTATCAACCCAAGCCTGCATTAGTACTGGTAAACTAGGTGAATCAGCCAGTTCAACACCAACAGCTGAGAACACAGGATCCTGTTTTATTATATGAGACTTTTGGCCCTTTTATAGTCAGGAAAAGGGTTACATTTTGGAGGCACCACTGAGATTTTTTTTTTTCTTCACCTATTTACCAGACAGGCACATTTTTTTTGTTTTAATTTGAGAAAAAAAAAAATAAATAAAAAAATAAAAGAGTCAAAATGGATCTTTCTAAGGCTGTTGAATGGATTCAACAGGAGAAAGTCAGCCTTTCTCGTGCCATATTACTGAGCAGGGTACCTATAGACATTAAGGAAGAGACTATCACTAAAGTATTAGATACAGTAAAGATTTTTGGGAATCCTAAGATTTGTGGCCGCCGCGGAGACTCCACTGGCACCCAGTTGTTCCTGTTACTGGAGGCTAGCAGAGATTTAGACCCTCTTACCGTACCTCCAGAAATAGGCATTGATGGCGAAGTTGGACCCTGGGCTGTGCATGTAGGTGAAACTCTTGTAACACCAGCAACTGCTCCTGTGGAAGACGCTTTCCGAACAAAGTTGTTGTCACTACTACAAACAGAAGGTAAATCTATGGAAGATTTCCGGGCCATTGCATCAGAAAGCCAATCTCCAAAAGCAGATGTGAACATGGATTTAGTACATGCTATTGGCCAATTAGTGGACAAGTGCAACCAGGTCTCTGCAGACGGACCTAGCTACAGAAAGCTCAGATTGTTTTCAGGATTGAAACCTGTATCCCCTGGTGAGGAAGAATATGATGCCTGGATGGAGCAGGCCACCCAAATGATCAGTGAGTGGCAGTGCAACGATGCCGCCAAGAGACAGCGCATAGTGGAGAGCTTAAAAGGGCCTGCTGCTGATATTGTTCGATTCTTGAAGGTCAGCATTCCCAATGCCACAGCCACTGATTATTTATCGGCTCTTGACACAGCCTATGGCACTACAGAAAGTGGAGCAGACCTTCTGGCCACCTTCAGACACACATACCAGAATGAAGGGGAAAAACTCTCTGCGTTCCTGTATCGACTTGACAAACTTCTCCACCGCACTCTTCTAAAGGGAGGAATTAGGGCAGAAGACATGAATCGAGCACGGATAGAACAGCTCGTCAAGGGTGCACTAACTCATGACATGGTCGCTCTGCGCATAAGGCTGAGCCACACTCTAGTGAATCCCCCTTCCTTCTCACAGCTGATGCGTGACGTACGAGAAGAAGAAAATTGGATCAGCGCCAGAGAAGGTGTGAAGACTGCTGCTACCGTCGCTGCTGCCACTGTAAACCAGACTTCGGTGACCTCTGAGCTGAACAGTTTAAGAAACGAAGTGAAGGAATTATCTTCTCAAGTAACCCGACTGTTGAACGTCGCTCCAGTAACTCCTACTACCCCGGAGCGTTCGATGGCGATGGCTGGGCCTGTAATTCAAATGCCAGAAGTTGCTGCCCGGGATGCACCATCCAGAGTGAGAACGTCCAGAGCTCCACAGCCAGGAATCTTTTGCTACCAGTGTGGGGAAGATGGGCACACCAAAACTAACTGTCAGCAACCTGAGGATCTGCGGAAAGTGACTCAGAAGCTGATTAGAGGGTCCCGGCCGCAGGGAAACTTCCCCGGAGCCAGGTAAAGGAACGGTCCCTGGCTCCACATGAGGTTCGTTCCACCACATGTTCGCCCCCAGTGAAGGGAAGCCAAAACCAGTTACCTGCAGGTCTGGTGGGGCCCTCTTCTGATGTACCAGTGCAGATAGAAGGGATTTACACAAGAGCCCTGATTGACAGTGGTTCCCAAGTGACTCTCCTGTATCGTAGTTTCTATGACTCTTACCTGAAACACTTACCTCTCCAGCCGATCGAACAACTTGAAATATGGGGCTTAAGCACTCACAAGTACCCCTATGATGGTTACCTGTCTGTCCAACTCAGATTTACTGAAACTGTAACCGGAGTGCCACAGACAGTTGACACCTTGGCTCTAGTCTGTCCTGACCCAGTGACAAACGAAAACATTGCCATATTGGTGGGGACCAACACTCAGCTGGTGAGAACAATGTTCGAGTCTTGCAGAGAACAGGCAGGGGAAGAATTCCTAAAAACTTTGGCCATACACCCTGTTTTCCGAGAAGCCTACAAGACTATTAAACAGACTGACCTTTCCCCAAAAGATACAGACAAACATGGAACGGTGTGGTTTGCCCAACGCAAGGCGATTACAGTAAAACCGGGACAGGTGTTTAAAGTCACTGGCCTCCCCAAGTTCCCCGGTGAGTTCACAGACCAGCTTGCTCTAATTGATCAGCCTAAAGATACTTCCTCTCCCGAAGAGTTACAAGTGAGACCTGAGGTTCACCCGTCCGAGGTCGTGTTCAGTAGGCGCATTACAGTGACTGTTAAAAACATGTCATCAAGAGAAGTTTTCCTCAAACGTGGAACTCCCCTAGCTCACATTTATCCGGTAGCCTCTGTTCCCCTGCCAATGTCGCAAAGTACCCCTGAAAAGGCTGTTGAGCTGACCCCTGAGTCCTTTGATTTTGGGACCTCTACTATGCCAAAGGAGGCAAAGAGACGTCTCTGTGAAAGAATGATGGAGAGAAAAGAGGTTTTCTCTTGCCATGAGTGGGATGTGGGCTGCTCTAAGAGCACAAGGCACGAGATAAGACTGAAAGATGCCAGACCTTTCAGAGAGAGGTCACGCCGCTTGTCGCCTGCTGACTTCGAGGATGTGCGGAAGCACTTGCATGACCTCCAAAACCATGGCATTATCTCTGAATCGCGAAGTCCTTATGCCTCGCCAATCGTGGTTGTACGCAAGAAATCAGGGAAGGTTCGAATGTGCGTTGACTACAGAACCCTTAACCTCCGAACGATACCAGACCAGTACACTGTTCCCAGAATAGAAGATGCTCTCCATTCCTTGTCCGGCAGTAAATGGTTTACCGTGCTTGACCTGAGGAGTGGGTACTATCAGATTCCCATGAGCGAGTCCGACAAGGAAAAGACTGCTTTTATTTGTCCATTGGGCTTTTACCAATTTGAGCGCATGCCCCAAGGGATTTCAGGAGCCCCTGCCACATTCCAGAGAATCATGGAACGTACAGTCGGTGACATGAACTTTCTGGAAGTGTTGGTGTATCTGGATGACGTAATTGTGTTTGGGCGAACTCTCGAAGAACACGAGGAGCGGCTGCTCAAAGTTCTTGACCGGTTGGAAGAAGAAGGCTTAAAGCTATCACTTGACAAGTGTCAGTTTGGCAGGACTTCTGTCACTTATGTTGGACATGTTGTGTCGCAAAATGGAGTAGCGACAGACCCATCGAAGATTGAGGCTGTTGCCACCTGGCCAAGACCTCAAACTGTGACGGCGCTCAGATCGTATCTTGGATTTTGCGGTTACTATCGCCGTTTCGTGAAGGATTTCTCAAAGCTGTGTCGTCCTCTCAATGAACTCCTTCAAGGGTATCCTCCCAGCTCCCGCTCAAAGGGAAGTAAGGCTGCGAATTCGCCCGACAAAACTTACTTCAAACCTTCTGAGCCGTTTGGTTCCCGATGGAATGAGCAGTGTGAACATGCTTTTCAAGAACTCAAGACTCGGCTTACCAAGGCCCCTGTGTTGCTGTTTGCAGATCCCCAGAAGCCTTATGTTCTGCATGTGGATGCCAGCTTGGACGGCTTAGGTGGTGTTTTATACCAAGAACATGGTGATGGTCTACGCCCAGTCGCTTTCATCAGCAGGAGTCTGTCGCCATCAGAGAAAAACTATCCAGCACACAAACTGGAGTTTTTAGCACTGAAGTGGGCTGTTGTCGATAAACTCCATGACTACCTCTACGGAGTTCCAGTACAAGTCATAACCGACAACAACCCACTGACCTACATTCTTACATCAGCTAAACTGGATGCCACTGGACACCGCTGGCTCTCGGCTTTGTCTACTTACACCTTCAGTTTGAAATACAGGCCAGGTCGACAGAACATTGATGCCGACTCGCTGTCCCGACGCCCGCATGATAGTGCGTCACCGGATGATGAATGGCAGGAAATTCCAGTTCCTGGGGTAAGGGCTCTCTGCCAGACCATGTCCATTGACACCGGAACTGTACACTCCTATCCCTGCATGGTTGAGCCGATGGGGGCTAGTGTGGCTGCCATTCCAAAGGTTTTCTGTCACACTACTGCAGTAGCAGCTGATCAACTGCCCACTTTCAGCCCAGCTGAGCTTCAGACTGCTCAGAAAGGTGACCCCTGCCTAGGCAAAGTATGGCTAGCTGTCAGTCAGAAGGCGCCTGCAAGCTACATATCGACAGACCATCCAGATATTACACTGCTGAAAAGAGATTGGGGGAAACTGTCGATCAACCAGGGTCTGCTATACAGAACAGTTAAGCAGTCTGACCAGCGTATACGGCGACAGCTTGTGCTCCCCAAGCAATATCACAGCATTATCCTCAAGTCACTGCACGATAGCAATGGACATCTAGGGTTCGACAAGACGTATGCCCTCGTTTGTGACAGATTCTTCTGGCCTCGCATGAAGCTTGATGTAGAGGCGTACTGTAAGACATGTGAACGATGCATTAAGAGAAAGACTCTGCCCCAAAGAGCCGCACCACTCTCACATATCCACAGTTCAGGCCCCATGGATCTTGTATGCATTGATTTCCTGTCCATAGAACCAGATTCCCGTAATGTGTGCAATGTGCTAGTAATAACGGACCACTTCACAAGGTATGCACAAGCAATCCCTACAAAGGATCAAACGGCCATAACAGTGGCAAGAACCCTATGGGAAAAATACTTCATTCACTATGGGGTTCCGACTCGCATACATTCCGACCAAGGTCGTGATTTTGAAAGCAAGTTGGTGAAAGAGATGCTGACCATGTTAGGAGTGAGGAAATCAAGGACTTCACCCTACCACCCACAAGGTGATCCTCAACCCGAACGTTTCAATAGAACACTTCTGAACATGCTAGGGACTCTTGAACCCAGTCAGAAGTCCAAATGGAGTCAGCATATCGCCCATCTTGTACATGCATATAACTGCACCCCAAATGAGGCTACCGGCTATTCCCCATACTTCCTCATGTTCGGAAGGGAAGCCAGGTTACCTGTGGATGTTTGTTTTGGAGTGTCAGCAGATGGAACATCAACGACTTCTCATCTGAAATACATATCTAAGATGAAGAAAGAACTCCAAGCAGCATACCAGCTGGCTAAATCCACTGCCGCTAAAATGAACCAAGGTAACAAAGAGAGATATGACCAGAGAGTGCGGTACCATTGTTTGAATCCTGGGGATAATGTCCTCCTTCGAAACCTCGGCCTGAAAGGTAAACAAAAGCTTGCTGATCGTTGGGGTCCAACTCTGTATGTGGTTGAGGGGAAATTATCTGATCTCCCGGTCTATCGTCTGAAGCCTGTGGATGGGTCTGGACCTGTCAAGGTCATGCACCGGAATCATATTCTGCCTTTGGGCCAAGGAGTCAGATTAAGTCCTGAAGTTGACCCGGAGCCTGCTCCCACCAAAAGAGCGTTCAGGCGCAGGAAGGCTAAGGAAAGGAGACAAGCTCAGGATGATCACAAAGTTGACTCCGCCATTAATCTACCCCTGGAGCACTCTTCAGATTCAGAGTCTGAGTATGGGTGTTATTTAGAGGACGTGGTCATTGACGCTCTGGAAATTTGTGATCAGACAGACCCGGAGGTGATAGAGTCTGATGCTGCTGAATCTGCCCCAGAAGTTCCCAGGGTCTCAGAATGTTCAGAAGATCTCTCTGCTTTCACAGAAGATAGTGCTGAGATAGTAGATGCAGGTGAAGAAAGGGAAGTAGAACGGGAATGCCCTATTGAAAGTACCAGCACTGCAGCGGATCCTACTATAGTGAACTCAGAACCTACATTAAGGAAATCAGAGAGAGACAGGAAGCCAGCAGAACGATTCACGTATGAAAAGCTAGGAGAGCCATGCATAGAGCCTGTAGTGACGACGCATAATGTTCACTTACCCACATCACACACACTACATGTCCCTGAACACTACACTAGTTGTCATACTTGGTGGTGTAACTCTTTTGCTAAATGTAAGTTGTGTATGTCAAGGGAAGCATTTTTTTCACAAAAATGATGTACCGGTCATCTAAGGTATGTGGGGTTAACTTGGTTCTATGTCATGTTGCCAGCATGGGGGCATGCTGTAATTTGGTGGGGGGAGAATGTAGAGCCCTGCTAAAATATAGGAAATGAATATGTTTATTATTTAATTTCTCTCAGCAATGCACTGTTGTTTAACTTCAGCTTTTATTTTGCTAATATAGCTTCCTGCCTACTGGTGCCTGTTTTTGTGCCAATGTGGTATCAGTGCGAGGGGGTTGGCATATTCTAAGCCAATAATATAACCGGTTGTTGAAAGAGACTTCCTTGTTGTTCTAACGCGCCAAAGAAAAGGAGAGTTGTGGAATGATCTGATTGTGGTTTGCGAGGAAAAACGCCACTTTCTTTAAGAAAGCGAGGGTATTGTAGACTGAAAGACATTCACAGTATTGGCACAATTATTCTGTCTCATTTTGTTTTGTTTGTAAGTCTAGTGCCTCGCTAAAAACTATTCTCCAGTTCAGTCTTGTCTCGGAAGAACCGACGCGTCCGGTGTTTTGTTTACAAGCTTGTTTTCGGGGACGTTTACGTGAAACGTCTGCTCGACCTGCTGTGAGGACAGTAACACCGCGGACCGTGGCTTAACCGGGAGAACCAGTGGAGAAGAGGAGTCGCCGACGGGTCGCGCGTCAACGCTGCGTTGGAGACGGGACGTGCGCCGCGGTGGAATATATCCTGTGGAATATACCGTGTTGCTCATTCATTCAAGCTCGTGGAGCCCTCGTGAACTTGGCCGTGACTCGCACGGAGGCGTGAGTAAAGGGAGGATAACTGACACTGACTGAAAGTGTTGCTTTTATTTTGTGCACCAACGTATGGGCCCCACCGTTTACAAAATCCAAGCGCTTGGTATTAGGGTTTGAACATTTGTTGCTCTGTGTGAATTGTGACCACACACACACACACACACACACACACACACACACACACACACACACACACACACACACACACACACACACACACACACACACACACCCTATTGTTGTGTTTTGTTTGGGAATAATATCCCTGGAAAAAAAGGGTAAAGTGTTATTTCAAGGTTAATAAGTGTTATTGGATTTATATGCAGAGGTTTGTTAACATTTTATGTTTAATTCTTTATTGTCAACTGTTTTGAAGTAATTATTGCTGTCAACCATTGCACCTTTACACACACCCATCCACTCCTACAAAAAGAAACAGAATAAATCCCTTTGTTTATTATTCTGTTTATATGGTTGCCCTGAGCGCTTTATTTTTACTATTCTGAGGTTGTACATTTTGGTACTGTTACTAACTATTCACATTTTTCTGGGGAATACAAAGAAGGCTCATAGTTTATGGGTTAGTAATCTCCAGTGGAGGCACCGCACCATAAGTATTCTGTTGCTATCAACCCAAGCCTGCATTAGTACTGGTAAACTAGGTGAATCAGCCAGTTCAACACCAACAGCTGAGAACACAGGATCCTGTTTTATTATATGAGACTTTTGGCCCTTTTATAGTCAGGAAAAGGGTTACATACATGCATACATACATAAAATATTCAGAGGTAGGACCCATGCACACATCACCTTCTAGCAAAGTGTGCTACAGTATGGTCAATGTGCGTGCTATGCTGCTCTTCACTAAATACCAACTAGCCTACTTACTATTGTTGTTATTCTTAACACCTACGTTGCACTGTCTATCCGACCGATATGTCCTTATATGGAGATCTCTGTATCTTTCTGTCTTCTTTGTCCATTTTATACCCAAATATGGAGATCTCTCTATCTCTCAGTCCATGTCCCCTTTATGCCCAAGCCCATGTACGGTATTGTGATCCTGAGGTCATCAGTATATGCCATTATATGGGCATGTGACGGGGTTATGTCTGAGTTAGTCTCGCGTATAGCCAGACAACTATTCCACTATCTCCGAATGCTATATAGAGTCTGGAACTACACCTCCCGAAATCCGAGAGAGGAAGCTGGCACTTCAGTTCACGAAAATATATATTTTAAAATATCTTTACATTTTATTTTTCAATTTCCATTTCTGCTTAGCATCAAGCTATATATGCTTAGATGATTTTGATTTATATCAGGATACATTTGCGCGACTGTTAAGACGAAACGGAAGTGGGGAGGAGGCTTCACATCCGCTTTATATTTTAAGACTGTATGACCGGAAACATTTGAAAATTGTGGGAGGCAACAGTATGGCCACGCGAGACTATGTCTGAGTCAAAGTAACGGACGTCGGTGGTGCACTGGCACTTTAATATAAGGACGATTAAGTCTTTCTTATTGTTGTTATTGCTGCTACAATGTTGTTGAACTGAAACCAAAGAAATGTACTCATGTATACTCGCAACAGTGAACCTTTCAAGCCATATGAACGTCCAGTGTTTCCCGGATAACAACTACAGTGTTAATTGTCCACACCCCCCAAAAAAATCCTATTCATTTTAGCTCTGAGAGTAGTTACAAACAGATAAATTAACAGGAGTTATTATGGTGTGTGGAGAAATAAAAGAATCCTTGTGGGTTTCTCTCGCTCCCCGACACTTTCTGTTGTAAGCTAATGTTACGCTACACTGCCTGATGATAAAGATAATATTATGCAAACTACAACATGATATTAACCAACCACCAGCCAACCGGATGAGCCCTGGGGTTTTGACTCGTCTCCTAGCAACATGGAGAGCATTCGGGTGAAACCGTCTATATCGTCTCTGTCGGGTGGAAACCTCATATGTCCAAAACTGTTACTTTTCAGGATTAAAAATCCAAAAATAGCAGATATACAAGCTCGGAACGCGTCGTTTCGCGCCGCGGATCTGTATACTTTTGATGCTTTTGTGTGACGCTGTAGTATGATCAAGTTGGGCGTTAATTTACGGGGAAAAAAACACAAAAAGTTTAAACACGGAGGTTTCTGACCGACAGCGATGATATGACTTTTCCTGATACATTTGCATTCACACACTGCATATAGTTATGCTTACATTCTTAGAACAAACACCTCCAACGGGGATCTTCCTGAAGGCCGTAGGTAGATCCATTTGCTTCTGAAAAATGCCAAATGATGTTGTATTCATAACCTGGCCTGGTTTGAACCCAGCATCAAACTAAAATGTTCCAGGATCTGCCATTTTACATATTGATTGATATCGTTGCTGTCGGGCAGAAACCTCTTTTGAGTTTTGAGCTTGTAGATCTGCTACTATACTGAATCCTTAAAAGCAACAGTTTTGGACGTATGAGGTTTCCAACTAGACAACATTAGTTTGTCTCGGTGCAGTGTTGCATGGTATTCTATTCTGCTAATGATTTGTAAGAAACACACCTAGCATATTGTTGCTTGTATCTCCATATTTCAACTTAAAAAGTTGTCACGCAAAAGCAGGGAAAACAGCCGATCACGTTGCGATGCGACGATGTTTATGCAAAGTGTACAAATTGTATGCAAATTGAAAGGGGGGGGGGGGGTAGATGGCCAGACAATGAGCGATATTTGTGTCATGTTCGGACTCAATTGGGATGCACCAATGGGCCCCTTTTCTGTTTGTAAATATTATTACATTTTTCAGTTGGCAAAACATTAGCAGAACATGGTATATACACAAATACATCCATGCCAACGCAGAATAAAAAATATATATATATATATAATTTTTTTTTTTTAAATCCATCCACCCATAAGAAAACAGGGGCGAATTCTTCTTGAGCGCACAGCTGCCTCACATCATGTGCTAATGGGCTGAGTTACGAGATATCATTCTGTTCCTTTCTAAATACAGTAGTTCCCCAATCTGTTTCTGATGAATGGGCATGACAAACCTTCAGACACATATCCCTATACCTACAACAGATAATGGGCTTCTTTATTTAACCTTACCTGATTTGAAGTGTGCACTAGCATTTTTGACGATCGCCTCAGTCGAACCCTTTTGTTTTATTAGCTGTCTGTGATTTTATTTGACTGGCAGTGGCACTTATGTGATTAGAATGGGATCAAGTCGCTTTGCAGGTTGCTAATCGGGTCTGGGTCTATAGCGGATATGAAAACTGTGTGCGAGTATGTGTATGTGTGCAAACGAACAGAATATATTTAGTAGGCGGCGGGCTCTAGACCAGATCAGACAGGTTTGTTTGGAATAGAAGACAAGAAAAGCCTGGCGACGTGAGTTTATATGCAATCTTTTTTTCAAGGTGGAGCTATTCATTCATACTGCTTCGATTTGGAACCCAGCAACAGGGTGGTATGTTCAGTAAGTGAGTATAGCTGGCCTACTACCAAAGAATGTTGCTACTATTCTGAGGTGATTCCTATTGCCCCCAATGCAATATTCCTTTGTTTTGCCTCCAAAGAGCAGCCTACAACCAAAGGGTTCCATGTAGGCTGTTAGTATAGGAGTTGGAAGACAGGATAGGATAGGATAACATGTTATCAATGTCCCTAGGGGGTAAGTGTCACAGCAGCACCAATCTGGGAATCCATTCCATTAAGACCTGAGGCCGATTCTACAAATGCCTTCTAAATCAGCAGTTTTCACACTTTCAAGATGTTTCAAACATTTTCAAAAATAGCAAATCGCTGTGAGCTTGTATATCTGCTATTTTTGAATAGCCAACTCAAAAATCTAAAAGGACACTTGACGTGCTTTCCCGGTTTTAAGGGGTTAAAAGAAAAGTGTATTGGAGGATCTGTCTCGAGAGATTACAGCAGCACAGAATACTGTAAGTGAACAGTAAAACTTTTTTTCCCTAGTAGGCGGTAAAATAATGCACAGATACAACAAAAACAATACACACTCACATGCACTCACATAATGGCTTGCAAGCACTATAACCCTAACCCACACACACACACACACACACACACACACACACACACACACACACACACACACACACACACACACACACACACACACACACACACACACACACACACACACACACACACAGTGCAGTACAAACAGTACCCCAAGGAATACAGCAGTACACTATGCTCACTTTGACACACACACACACACACACACACACACACACACACACACACACACACACACACACACACACACACACACACACACACACACACACACACACACACACACACACACACACACAGTACCCCAAGGAATACAGCAATACACTATTCTCACTTTCTTTCTCTCTAGTGCACACGCACGCACGCACACACGCACGCACACACGCACGCACGCGCGCACACACACACACACACACACACACACACACACACACACACACACACACACACACACACACAAACCTGCAGGTGCACACAAAACCAGGCACGTGCGCACACACAAGCACATGCACGCACACGCACACACACGCACATTGGTTTGTTTATGTGTTGGTTAATCAGTCCACAAAGGGGGGGAGGTTGAGCAGTCCATCATGATTTGGATTGGGGGTGGGGGAGTGGAGGAGTGGAAGAGTGGGGGATTTTTCAATCTGTTCCACTGTCACCATTATTGTCTGGCCACTGAGGAGGAATTTAGTCTCACCAATGCGTTCAGAGTGAAGGGATGGGGTGGGGGGGAGGGGGAACGGTTAACAGTTCAAAATGTGTGTCGCCGACCGGGACTAAATAACCGGAATTATGTCACATAAAAAATATTAACAGAATAATAATAAAAATCCTGTATTATTGTTATTATTATTATTATTGTCCCTCGTACAATATTTTAGAATCATTATTATAGCTGTTGCGGTCATTGTTATTGTTGATACTATTAATATTATTATTATTATTATTATCATTGTTGTTGTAATGTTATCTTATTTTTGTGTCATCGCTTTTCTTTTTTTCTGTGTTGTCTCTACAGCTGGGAAGAGAGGGAGGGCAGGCGGGCGGGAAATGAGGGGTATTTATGTACTGTATATGTTCATGAATAAACAGATAAAAAAGAAAAGAAAAAAGACAACAACAGGAAAACCATACATGGCTTATATAAGGTTCTCACCGAAAAGTTAAACTAAACTAAAATATGTTGACTAAACATAAAACAAGACAAACAACAAGTACTAAGTGCGTGTGTGCGCACACACACACGTGCAGGCGCGTGTGCACATGTGCTGGTGGAAGTAGGGCTACATTGTGATAGAAGCAAGTGGACAGGCTTGATTCATCAGTCTGGCCCTCAATCTGTGTTTAAAGTGACAGGGTGAAGATATAAAGGGAGTTTGAACAACAGGCTTCTTCGTAAAGGTACACTCAGACCAGTATCAGACGACAGGGAGTGGTGCTGTGCTTAAAATGCAGGCTTCATGGTGTGAGCTTGACCTTATTAAGCAGAATGCCAACAGACCTCCTGCGGAGGAGCCTCCTTTAACAATGTCATTGTCTGACGGGGGAAGTTGTGAAGGCTCCCCTCAAAATGAACATATCGTCGCTGTCGGGCAGAAACCTTGTATGTCCAAAACCGTTCCTTTCTTTATCATTATTTCAAAAACATAATTTGAAATAGTGAAAGTAGCCGATCTACAAGCTCACAGCGTCTCGCATCGCTACGCGTTGTGATCTTGTAGATCTACTGCTCTTGTGTGGCACTCTTGCGTGATTAAGTAGGGCATTAATGCACTTTAATATGGAGATATGAGGTTTCTACCCGAACTGGTCTACTCTTGTTTCCTTCTACACCAAGAACAGATTGCTCATTGCTCCTAGCACTTCAAGGTGCTTCAAGGTGCAAGGTTTTTACGTCCAAGTTGTAAACATCCACTGTATCTGTGCCAGTGTCCTTGGCATTATATAACACCTATAAGCCTGTACCCCGTCCGGCGTAAGATTCTTTGTCCTGGCTTGTACGTTAATAATCCTGATTGACCGGGGAAGTAGCTATTTAGCAATCGACTTGATAATCATGAATATGCATAGTGGTGAGAAGCATGCCCAATTGTTGGCGTTAAGGAGCTGTATTGAGCTTCTTTCAGTCTAATTTGAGTGTGCTTGGCCTCGGTTTCAGTTGCTACACTGAGGGTCACCTCGGTCTGAAAAGTTGGAAGGATTTTACCAGTGTGACGGCCCACCCATCGATTGCACCAGGAGTTTCACCTTTTGTGTCTACTTGGATGTCCACTTTTGGAGGCTATTATGCGGGAAGTGACTGAAGCGTCTACTAATTCATTTTCAGTGAGAGGGAAATGTTCAGGACACGTGCAGTGGCATTTCTGGCCATCCCGGCACCCTAAACAATGTCATGGTCACGTCAGTATCATGTCAGTATCATGCTGATACTGACCATGGTCAGTATCATGTCAGTATCATGCTGATACTGACCATGGTCAGTATAATGTCAGTATCATGGTCAGTATTATGGTCAGTATCATGGTCAGTATCATGTCAGAATCATGTCAGTATCATGGTCAGTATCATGTCAGAATCATGTCAGTATCATGGTCAGTATCATGATCAGTATCACGTCAGTATTGTGGTCAGTATTGTGGTCAGTACCGTGGTCAGTATTGTGGTCAGTATCATGTCAGTATCATGTCAGTATCATGTCAGTATCATGTCAGTATCATGGTCAGTATCATGGTCAGTATCATGTCAGTATCATGGTCAGTATCATGGTCAGTATCATGGTCAGTATCATGGTCAGTATCATGTCAGTATCAAGGTCAGTATCATGGTCAGTATCATGGTCAGTATCATGGTCAGTATCATGTCAGTATCAAGGTCAGTATCATGGTCAGTATCATGTCAGTATCAAGGTCAGTATCATGGTCAGTATCATGTCAGTATCATGGTCAGTATCATGGTCAGTATCATGGTCAGAATGCCAATTTGCGCCCCCCCAGTAGGCACCTGCCTAAGTTGCCTAAGGCTACCCACTGTATGCCCCGAAACGCCCCTGGGCACAGGCAATCTGACAAACGTAGCAACAAGCGGGCGTGATCGAGAGTTGAATTGTGTTGAACTTTCTTCTAAAGAAACACGTCTATTCAAATGAGGAGCACAGTGCAACCCTGCATATCCAAGCGAGCACACAACCATACGCACCCGCCACTGAAATGTTCAGCTCAAAACTGCTCAAAACATATAAAAAAGCTCAACGCTCATCGCATGTGGAGCTGCTATTTTTTGATATTCTTTGTACGACTAAGTATAGTGGATACAATCTATTTCTGTGAAACCAATGAGAAACGTACACACATAATTATTCAATATGTATCTAGAGTATGAAATGAGATTCATGGCAGAGAACATGCTCTCCGATTAAGAATCACAACACTGGCACTGCTACACGATCCGTCACCAAACGTGACTCACATGCCCATTCATTTAGTCTGCAAATTGCCAGGGTGTTATTTATTAGAGGAGCAATTAGCAAGGTGCTTGGCACACACACACACACACACACACACACACACACACACACACACACACACACACACACACACACACACACACACACACACACAGATAATGAATGCTGCATCAATCCTCTGATCCTATATACTTCAACCGTATAGAGCACTTAAAGAGAGAGAGAGAGAGAGAGAGAGAGAGAGAGAGAGAGCACTTAGAGAGAGAGAGAGAGAGAGAGAGAGAGAGAGAGAGAGAGAGAGAGAGAGAGAGAGAGAGAGAGAGAGAGAGAGAGAGAGAGAGAGAGAGAGAGAGAGAGAGAGAGAGAGAGAGAGAGAGAGGCAGGTTATACTCAAAATAGCAGATCTGCAAGCTCGAAACGCGGCACAAAGCGACACGTTTTGAGCTTGCGGATCTGCTACTTTCAATGCTTTCGTGTGACGCTGTAGTATGATCAAGTAGGGCATTAATTTACAAAAAAACTAAAACCGTTAGAATATGGAGATAAGAGGTTTCTGCGCGACAGCAACGCCATACGACTTTCTATGTATTGGTATTCCAATGGCTCTCAGTTTAGGAATGGCTGGCGTACTACAGTAGGCTACCAACCCTGAAATGATACCAGTAGTGATTGCGAGCAGTGGAGGAATCATACTGTGTTCAGGCTCCTTAGGGCAGTGGTTCTCAACCAGTGGTCCCGGGACCACCAGTGGTCCTTGCGGGGGTTCCAGGTGGTCCCCAGCTAAATGATGGAGATTTGGTAACCAAATGGATCCTTATAGATCTTTAACTCTTGAGAGTGTAAAATGAAACCAAATGGACCCTTATAGATCTTTAACTCTTGAGAGTGTACGGGTCCATTTGGTTTCATTTTACGCTCTCAAGAGTAAAAATATTGCATTACAACATCTGCATTACTTGGGAGGGATAGTTCACACAAAAAAAGACTTATTCTCTATCAATTACACATCCCATGAAGCCTTGAATTCGTGGAGATTTTTTTCTTTTTGTCGGATATTAAATAACACCCCAGCAATGAAATGAAATGAGCGGAAAGATGCTAATGTCTTACTTTACGTCTCGTACTGGAGCCATCATCAAATTATTGGTTTAGGAATGCGACAAAAACAAAAAAATCTCCATGAATTGAAATCTCCATTGGGTGAGTCATTTTGGGGGGTGAACTATCCCTTTAATTTACAAGAAGTCATTTGCCTGTTATCTCTCCTATGGTACCAACATAAATACAGCATAGAATTGTGAACGAAATCGTATCCAACGACGACAAAATATTCTACGCTTTGGGTGAGAGGCTAAATCTCATAAAACGGTCGTCTGTGGCTCAAATGCCGAATACATAATGGACCTTGATATGAAAAGGGTTGAAAACCACTGCCTTAGGGGATGACAGAGGAAAGGGAGGAAGTGTTCAAATCTATTGGTGTCCTGACTGTCCTCTGGAAGAGCTCTGGAGAACTTCTGGACAGCCAGGGCGGGCCGAGTGCCTGAGGCCTGTCTCTGCAACACAAGAAACAGCTGTCCTTGACGCACGCACGCACGCACGCACGCATGCACGCACGCACGCACGCACGCATGCACGCACGCACGCACGCACGCACGCACGCACATATACGTGATGCCCATGCATACAAACCTGCACGTGCAAACAATAACACACAAACGTGAATGCGTGCACGTACGCTCAAACGCGCGCACAACACGCTCACGCTCATGTGCACACACACACACGCACACACACACGCACACACGCACAGAGATTTGCTTTTGTTGCCTGAAGGCACGTTTTGCATGGAGGAAAGACTGTCCCTAGCACGGCCCCCAGAGGACTCTTCAAAGCGGACACACATACCATAACACGCACGCACGCATGCACACGCGTACGCAGGCACTCACGCACACATACACACATACACTGCACACACTTGACACTGTATGTCAAATGCCGCATGATAGTAGGTTAATAATTGACGAGAAAGAGGGCTCATTACTCCACGCTGCTGTGTATCTTCTTTAAGTACGATTGAAATTAGAATAATGAGAGAAAGGGAGAGAAAGCGCGTGTGTGTGTGTGTGTGTGTGTGTGTGTGTGTGTGTGTGTGTGTGTGTGTGTGTGTGTGTGTGTGTGTGTGTGTGCGTGTGCGTGTGCGCGCGCGCGCGCGTGTGTGTGTGTGTGTGTGTGTGTGTGTGTGTGTGTTTTGTTTGATTGGAATGGCTGCACTGCTGTCACGCCAGTGAAAGTAAGCCTTATATCTCCGTGCTACATTTAAATAAGTCCAGAGCTCAAGTATCCTGCAGGACTTGTGAAGGGAGCAGCCTATTAAATGAGCTCATTTAAAATGGAAACCACTTATAAAATCGTCCGAGAAAGGGTAAATCCCACACACGCACCCACAGATACTCTCAGACGTACAAATGCTCAAGTAAATACACACATACAGTATGCTACAAGGGCAAACCACACATACAGTACTGTACGCTTGCACGTGCATATACATGCACACTTCTCTATTTTTCCTCACAGTTACACTCTCTCTCACACACTTATGGTCCATCGAATTTGAATACGATTACTTTTTGCTCCTATACTTGATAAGGGTACTGTAACAACCAGTGTTGGGGGTAACTATAAAAAGTAAGCTAAGTAGCTGATATAACATAGGACAAAAAAATATGTCAGTGGTGTTATATTACAAGTAAGACGCGCAAACGCGGGAAGCGAACGCAAAACAAAAAAATAATGATGAAAAAAAAGATTTAAAAAAAAGTAACCAATAAAATAAAAAATACCCAAAAAATCTGCGTTAAAAGGAGCATCTTAGAAAAATCCAAATTCCCCAAAACAATTTTTTGAATCTTTTTGAACAATTCAACAAAATGTTTGAAGTGCCTGTTTCACCCACTTCCGGGGGGCAGAGCCAAAATCCGAGGCCGAAGTATTTGTTCGTAGACCCCCACTTAGGGGGGGTAGAAAAAGTTTGGGAGCGATTTGGGCACTTTTCATTTAACATGGGGTTTCAATGGGGAGTTTTTAGGAGCCTTCTCCGGGGCGTGGCTTCCGGGGGAAGGGGCGGGCTTAAACGCAACCTTGACAGGTGTGTTCAGTTTTCAAAGACCTCTCATTTGATGTATGGTACGTCTATATTGGAAGGAGGCGCGCCGAAGGCGCGCCTCCTTCCGCTGCGTTCGCAACTACAATTCTGCGGTTACTTTTCGCGTTACCGACCAAGCTAGTTAAAAGCAGCAGTGATCTAATATGAGAGTGACGACAATAGCCTTGACTCCCATTGTAAGAATGGAATGCGGAACTGCTCATTCTATCTTGTGGTATCTGAAACCACAGACTTCACTATATTTGGTAAAGGTTCTACTGCACTTTTAGTTGCCAACAACGCCATATTGTAGTTAGTTTGAAGTTCCAGAGGTGTGTATGAAGGGTTGTAGAATGAATTGAGGCGTCACTCCAGTCAGTCAAAAGAGGAGGTACATATGTGGGTGGGTCAGCCTTGAAAGGTGAGACCCCACCTAGACAAGCAATAGATCACACTTTGAGTCCCTGATTCGATTTGCAACTGTATGAGCCAGGAAGGGGGGGATGGAGACACAGGCCTAGACCTTCTGTCTCTCAGGTTAACAAGAGGCAATGTAAATCGTACTCCACACCCAGGTCAGGGCCAACAGTCACCTCTGAATCAACTCTCCTGTCTGTACCTGTGAAGTGAAATCATCTAACATCTGTATGTATGATATGAAATATACAACAATCTAAATGGTCTGCTGCTTTTCAGTGCACACTTGAAAAGTGTTCAAACCTGCAATCTTGAGTGTTCTTTTTGACCCCTTGAACCCCATGAACCCCAACCCTCCCTATTCTGGGGGAGAAATAGCAGATCTGCTTTTTATTGGCGAAGATATTCGGGAATAGAAAGAAACAACGGCAGACCAAGTATCGTTTGCACAATATCGAGATGTTGGCCGATATCCGATAACCAATTATTTCCATCAAATAAAATCGACCGATACCGATATTCATAGCGATATTGCAAGTGTCTCATAAACAGTGCATTCTTTTTTTTTTTTTAAACAATATATTTATTTGGCATTTTCAGGTATATAACACAGCAATATGGCAATTGTAGTAAATGTCTATAATAAAACAACAAACAAAAACAGAGCAAAAAGACAACACATAGCAATCATACATATACATAGCATCTGGCATCCAAAAACAAAAATTAAACAAAACGTTACAAAGACATAAAAACAAAACAAAAAAACAACAACAACCAACAAACAAACAAAAATAATAAGATATGGTCATGAATTTTCCTCCCACAATACGAAGTAGAAGAACTATTTATTTACACAGGTCCTAAAGGGTTACCTTCCATAAACTGCATGAACTGTCCCCGAATTTCTTGAAAGATGGCAGGTTTCTTTTTAATCGCAAAAGTGAGCTTCTCAAGTGCAAGACAATTTGATAATTCTCTATACCATTGTCTTATGTCTGGTTTATCTCAGAAAATATTCCTATTTGCCCACAGCTGTGCATTCTGGGCATATTTCCTGATAATCTCAAAATGAACAGTAAAAAAAAGAGTATGATCACATATTCTCTTCTCCAGGCTAAACATACAATTGCGCTCTTTTGGAAAAACAGTGCATTCTTATTACCTGATTGATTAGGCCTACTGATTCACATGCAAGCGATGTAAATGTAGTATTTTTTTTAACTTAACATTGTTCCAACTTGTTGACCGTATGGAAAGCTTCTCCAGAAAGCACTGATCGAATCTGCAGCCTCAAGGGCCGTTCACACTAAGCACTATAATTATAACGATAACTATAACTATATCATTCACCATTGTATTTTTTATAGTTGGTGTGAACTCAGCCATCCACTTGACTTAAAGCGATTTTTAAAACTATATATTTTTATATGTATAGTTATAGTGCTTAGTGTGAACGGCAGTTAAATCATCACAAAAGGCTTTTTTTCAATTTCACATTCAAACATAAAAACATTTTATATCACTTAAAACCGGCAGATATTGGCGATACCAATATGATGACCGATTAATCAAGCATCCCTTGTTGTAACTTGGGTCCGTTTCACTCAAGAACAGAAGGTTTTGTCACAGCCTCTGCCACGGGAGTAGGAGGACCCCCAAATTGACACTTATTAGCACACGGACCCCCATTGGAAAAGATATGCCAGGGACCCCCGAAGAGACGATTTGTTTTATTTCAAGGATCCCCAGTTGATACCATTTCATCAGTGTTAATTTAACTCTGAGAGTGTACAAATGGAACCAAATGGACCCGTTCCATTTGTACACTCTCTGAGGTACAGACACATAAGGGTCCATTTTGTTCCTATTCCTAACTATCAGTCATTTGGCTGGGGACCCCCTGGAACCACCTCAAGGACCCCTGGAGGTCCCCGGACCCCACTTTGAGAACCACTGCCATAACTGACTGCCTGTGTTTGCTCTGCGACAGTGTTTGAGTTGAGTTCATAGCCCTGTGAAAGGTGTACTTTAGTTCCTGTTTTGCAAGGTAAAGACTTATATAAGTTCATTCCTTGTTTCCTGTGCATTGATTTCCGCATTTGGGTCCTTGCCTGGTCTTGAGAGTCCTGACGGGGTTAAGTGGCTAAAGGATCACAATGGAAACAAGCTTTTAGCTTTCTTGCATTTTTATCTTAATAATAATAAAAAGCTGGCCTATTTCATCCCACGGGGGATATTCTGTTTTTGCTTCACCCAGCTGAGTGCTTCAATAATTAAATTAACGATGGTAAATGTCTTTATTGTTCTCTGTCCTTAAGTAAACGTGCACGGCGACTAAATCCTTGTTTTCAGTGTGTTATTACCGTTGGCCAGCACCTCAAAGGGACCAGCGTGTGTTTGAACCTCCTTTGAAAACTGACAACAACAGCAACAACAACAACATGATGCCGGAGATCCCCAGGGAAGCCACACCATTGTTAGACTCCATCTTGATCAATGGTAAATGGAACTGCATATATATAGCGCCAAGTGCTACAATATATTTCACATTTACCCATTCACCTGCTCATCAGGAGCGGACACCTGCTCATCAGGAGCAGTTAGGGGTTCAGTGTCTTGCTCAAGCCAAGGACACTTTGATGCACGGTGTGGTATATGGTCCCATTGATCAGGCGGAAACAACACTATTCCCTGAGCGTAAGACTAACAAGAAACCAGTGTGAAAGTGGGTTTGTCCATAGAAATGTGTTTTATTTCCATTATGACATGACATCTGCGCGTTTCCAATCCGCAGAGTGTAACTTGAATCACAGAAACATTACAATATATACAGACAGACATTTCACATATAGGACCTTCCTCCCAGTGCTCCTTCTGACCACTCACAAACAGATTTTTAGGAACAAAATAATCCTTGGGCTGGGCCTAAGAGTCAGCACAAGGAATTAGCATCTGACTTGGTTTAAACACGTGACAATTTACTTTAACCCTTATCTATAAAACTATACTTTTACACAAGCTCATATTATGAAATCTTTGTTTAACATCTCATTATCTTCAAAATAAGACCACACATATATGTATTCAACCTTGTATGAATGATTTAAACAAAAATAGATGATTTAAAAATAACATGACATTATTCTTAGACACAATAAGAGAAATTACATACAACTACCTGGTTTCTCCCCAACCACATTTGTTCATGCTTGTGTACTTTACTACAAAATAAGCTTTTACTGTGAAGAATAATTACATGAATTCAATCTAGGTCTGCATCTACTTTACCAGAGTTTTTTGGGGAGAGGGAGAGAGAGAGACAACAGATGCATTCACTTCAGCCTTAATTCATTCTTACATAAAGACAATAGTATTGTAATCAGCCGCTTGGTAACAAAAGACTTGGCCCAGAGACTTGTTTTGGTTCACACCTAAAGATGAACTCTACTGTTGCAGAACAAAAGGGCAGGATCTTCAGGGTGTGACTAATTAAATCAAAATGCAGAAACAGCCTCTTATCTAAAATCGGTCAGAGCTTCACCTGCAAATTCCCACACTGATAATATTACTTTAAACTTCCTAATCCATGTTTAATAGATACTTTTAGTCCTGGATATACCATAACGGCAAGGAGGAGCCATGCAGGAATCGACCCAGGAACCTTTCCGATTCCAAGACGACTGCTCTACACCCCCAAAATGACTTTTTTTCTATCGATTAGTCACCCCATGGAGACTTTTTGTTTTTTTCACATTCCTAAGCCAATAGTTTGATGGCCGGCAGCGGTAGGAGACACAAAGTGTCCATCTCAAAATATTTAGCTCCAGGGACCCCCCAGAAGCAAAGATTTGAGTTACAAATGTTCGCTTAAAAAATAAATATATATATTGAAAGATTTGCACACATTTTCATGATTAAAAAAAAAAGTGCAGATCTACAAGCTCGTAGCACAGCAGTTTGTATAACTGCTATTTTTGAATAAGTATAAAATAATGGTTGACCGGAGTCCGTCAGGGCTCTATGCTAGTGAATTTTATGTGTTCCGTTATTATGGGGAAAGCTTTCGCTGAAAATAGCAGATCAACAAGCTTACAAGATGTCGTAGCGCGACCCATTGTAAGTTTGGCTATTTTCAGCGAAAGCTTCCCCCACATTAACGGATGCTGGGGTTTAAATGGTTAAGTGGTTAACATTTTCTTTCATAAACCAATGTCAAAACATGTCAAATGTCACGCCAATAAAAGCATAACGAGTTGAAACAAGAGAACATGAACGTGATGGTGCTTTGGCGACACGAGTCAAATGTCATGCCAATGAAGCCTATGAAATTGAATTGGAATTGAAACGAGAGGAGAGAGGGAGAGATCGGTGGAGAGGAAGGAAAAGAGAGGAAAAGAAGAAAGGGATGTGTTCACAACCCCCCCCCCCCCCCCCCCCAAACACACGTACGTACAGTAGATGGGCTCTGAGTAAAGTAGGTAACAACGGGATTATAAGAAGAGTGAGTTGTTTAGCTGCCTCATAGGGATTGGTGAAGTTGGCAAATGAGTGGTCCCTCATTCACAGTAGTCCAAAGCATCACACACACACACACACACACACACACACACACACACACACGGAAATGCTATTAAAAACACCTTCTGAATATGTATGAGAGCTGATGTCTCCTAGCGGTATGATGAACTGGTTTCAACCCCCTTTGATCTGTTGGGCCTGCCCCCTTATGTCCACTTACACACACACACACACATGCACACACGCACACACGCGCACACACACACACACACACACACACACACACACACACACACACACACACACACACACACACACACACACACACACACTCCCTTTGAATGCATGCCCAAAGAGACTGGGTCAGCAGCTGAGTGTCCAACCAGGACAGGAAATGCACCCGCTTCACCATGTAAATGACTAAGAGCAGAGAGAGAGAACCAACTAACCAACCAATGCTCTCTACTAGGGTTGAGATCTAGATTTCACTCCCTCCGAAGTAGTGAGGGACGAATCAGGGCCCAGTATGCAAAATGGGGCGGGTGTGTATCACCAGAAGCATTATTTTTAATTCGCCCCTTGGAAATGGAGGTTCAACAGAGAGATTCCAGACTAATGTCTACACAGTGATATTAGTCTGGCCATGCCAGGCTAACCTGATCCAACATTGAGGTTGAGTCGGTTCCATCACATTTGGAACCGTTTCCGGAACTGGTTTAATCACACTGTCAGAGCTATGTGGACCTCACGTCTGCTATACAATTACAATACCGGTGGTTCTCAGACTTTTTATTTTTACTTCAAGGACCCCCATAACTCTCAGAGTTATAGACCTTTCAAGTAACCCAGAGGCTCGCTGGACCTCACTTTGAGAACCACTTAATATGTATGCAATACTGTAATGCATGATTGAATTTGTGTTTATCAAAAATGTTAATGAATGCCAAATGTATATAGGATTTTTTTAAATACAGGATTTGTTAAAGGGAAGCTTTTTAAAGGGAAGATAATGAGTGGTGCCAGTGATCACCCTCCCCCGTGCCCAAGGCACGGGTGCCAAGCATATACTCTCTACACACACACACAACACACACACCAGATATATAGCACAACACACAGACCAGAGTTGTAGAAGAGCGGGTGTGTTGGACTCGAAAGGTTTCTGGTTCGATTCCTGACTTCTCTTGGCTGCAAGTCAAAGTGTCCTTGAGCAAGAACACCTAACTGCTGAACTGCATGGCTGATGGGCAGGTTGGTGTCTTGCATGGTTTCGCCGTCGGCGTGTGCGTTTTCTTTCATTTTTTCTCCCCAATTTAGTTTTTATACCAATTGATTCCTCCCCACACACATTTCTATGTGTTGTCACTGGCTCACCTGCCAGTGAGGAGCCCCCACCGGGAGGACGTAGAAGAACCTTCGTCCACGGCGGGCGCCACCCGAGCGCCCGCCGTGAATGTCTGTGCTAATGGGTGGATCTAATGCACATTGTAAAGCACTCCGCTATATAAATGCACCATTTACCATTTTATATAGACAACACACAGAGTAGAGATATAGAGACGGCATGGGGGAGAGAGAGAGAGAGAGAGAGAGACCTAGGAGAGAGAAGATAATGGGCCGATGGGAAAAAAAAATGCCCGACCAAGAGAAGCAGGTTATCTAATGAGCCTGTTTAGCACTGACACAGTCACACAGAGATGCTTTGTCACAGAGTGTAGATGGAAAAAAGTGTTCCAAATAAATTCAACCAAAGTTGTGTGTGTGTGTGTGTGTGTGTGTGTGTGTGTGTGTGTGTGTGTGTGTGTGTGTGTGTGTGTGTGTGTGTGTGTGTGTGTGTGTGTGTGTGTGTGTGTGTGTGTGTGACTGGTGCGTGCGTGTGACCGTGCGCACGCCTGTACGAGTGTGCGTTTCCCCATCTCCTCAACACGCCTCTTGTCATTGACCTAAAAAACAGTGTGAGAGCCTGCCAGTGTTGTTTAAATCCTCCTTTTCTTCTCCACTCCCCCGGTCTCTGTCTACCGTGCGCACGCCTCGTGTGTGCCAGTGCGAGACAGTATAGTGTTTGAGCAAAGCTCTTGTGTGTGTGTGTGTGTGCCTTTTTACGCGTGTGCACGCGCGCGCAGTCAGCTGCTGTCTCTATTTAAACATCATACGGACTCGCAAATGGCGTTTGTGCCAGCAGAGATGAGAGAACAGCGCTCACAAAGACCCTCACGTTCACGCTCTCTCTCTCTCTCTCTCTCTCTCTGCGTCTCTAGCACCTCTTTTATTCTGTGAAGTACTGGACCCCAGGGATATCATTAGTGCTATTACTCTATTGAGATCAATTGAGCACACATACATGTACCATACATGCAAGAGCAGAATGTACGTGGCCTGCTTCCGCCACTGTGTAAGCAGCAGGGCAGGTGGCAGTGGCTCAGGAGGTAGAGCGAGAGTCCCGCTTGGGAAGGTTGCCAGTTTGGTTCCCGGGCTCCCCCCTTGAGTTGGTGTCGAAATGTCCTTGAGCAAGACACTGAACCCACAGCTGCCTCTGATGAGCAGGTTTGGTACCTTGTATGGTTTCATGCACCCATTGGTGTGAGAACGTGGGTGTGAATGGGTGAATGTAATGCACATATAAAGCGCTTTGGATATAGGCGCTATAGCTATATAGACACATCATTTATCATTCAGCAAAATGGTGATGGAGGTGTGTGTTAAGG
This sequence comes from Gymnoscopelus microlampas, assembly GCF_963454915.1. NCBI lineage: Eukaryota > Metazoa > Chordata > Actinopteri > Myctophiformes > Myctophidae > Gymnoscopelus > Gymnoscopelus microlampas. The sequence goes on from NC_139939.1 coordinate 11,988,363, forward strand.
TCGTTTCAAACGGAGAGCGGCCGACGCGCCTATGTAATTCATCAACGTGCCTATGTAATTCATTTTCAATGAGAGGTGGACGATTATTTTGTAACGCACAGAGAAGTTGAGGGGCGGAGAGGCAGGCGGGCTCATGCTCGTTTGTGAACACGCTCGTGGGCGGCAAGAGCTGGATTGCGGTCGGCTTATTTTTCCCCGCTCGGCGTAGGAGGACAAAACGGTATTGAATTAATGGGACCATAATTTATTTAAACTATAGCGATTGAAAATATTTACTAAATAAAAATCAAGTGTAAAGTCCGGCCAAAACCTCATTCACTTAAGTTTTTCTGCAGCCAGTAGGAGGGGAATATCGACATCTGCTGGGCCATGAATGAGAACCGCAGGGGAAACGGCTCTTCCTTAAAGGCTCTATGCACAGCAGCCATATTGTGAAGACATTCACAGGTGTTGCCAATGATACTAATGAAGGCTCTGTTCCATTCTGGTCAAACAGAGTCAGGGTGCTGATATTGTGCATGTTGGCTCACTGGAAACATTCTGCCACACCAGTGGGTCTAAAGTTGAGGTCCAGGGACCTTCATGGTTCCTTGAGGAGCTTCCAAATGGCCCCTTACAGGTGTGTAACTCTCAGAGTTATGGGGGTCGTGGAAACCACTGTGCTACACTAAATGGAACAGAGCCTTCATTAGTATCATTGGTAACACCTGTGAAGGAAGTGATAATAATGGCTGCTGTGCATAGAGCCTATTGCCGCCTGGTTACAACAGTGTGACGGAGGTGGGCGTGTGTGTACGTGTGTAGCAACAGTGTGACTCACAGCGTAACAGATGAAATGAATCCTCTGCATTTAACCCGTCCTAACCATCAGGAGCAGTGGACAGTGCAGTGCCCACTATAGGGAGCAGCTCCAGCTCTAAACCTGCAGAGAATTTTGGTTGAGAGCAGTGGCAGGAGTATAACCTAACATCAGTATAAACCTAACATCAGTGGTGGAAAAAGTACTCCCATTCTTTACTTTGGTAAAAGTATCGATACCGCAATGTAGAAGTACTCTGTTACAAGTAAAAGTCTGGAATTCAAAATGTACTTGAGTAAAAGTACAAAAGTATTAGCATGAAAATGTGCTTAAGATACCAAAAGTAAAAGTGCTCATTATGCAGAATGTCCCATTTCAAGTTTTCAAATGTATAACATCTTTTGAAAATAGCAGATCTGCAGTACAATATTTGTACAATATTTATTTCTGAGATGTAGTGGCCTCTGAGATGTAGTGGAGTCGAAGTAAAAATATTGGAAATACTAAAGTAAAGTACAAATACCTCAAAATTGTACTTATAAGTACAGTACTTGAGTAAATGTACTTAGTTACTCTCCACCACTGCCTAACGTGCATGTTAAAGTGAATATATATGCCAGCTCACAGGAAGGCCCCAGTGGGATTCAAACCACGGATCTATAGATGGGTAGATATCGTAGTTGTCGGGCAGTTACCTCTTATCTCCATATTCTAACTTGTCTTTTTCATAAATTTCACAAAAAGCATTAAAAGTACCATATCCGCAAGCTCAAAGTGCCGGGTTTTGAGCTTGTAGATAGATTTGCAACTTTTGCTATGTTTGAATTTGAATCCTGAAAATTAACAGTTTTCAACCCAACAGAGACAATAGTAGATAGCACATTTCAACAAGGCAATTCAAAGTGCTCTACACAAAACATTAAGGGTCAGAGTGCAAAGGAAACACATAAAAGGACACTTGAATACGGTAAAGAATAAAAGAGAAAAATAAGATAATAAAATGAAAGATAAATACCTTCATGAATGCTCTGAGCTGATCAGAGACTCAGTACAGAGAAAGGCTCAGGGCACAAGGGGAAATTACAAAAGGGCAAGTCTTCACTGGAAAGACAGGTAGTCAATATCATACACAGGAAATCAGTCTAAATCGAAACTAACAACCCAGGCAGGGAGTAGGCGATCAAAAATACCAGTGAAAAAAAATTAAAACGGTTAAAATCATAGACTGTAAAACAATATGGACACAGCGAGCCCCATTGGTTTCTACCGTTCGCTTGGAAGCCACTTTTTCAGCAAATTGAAATCCGCCATCTTTGAACTTCCGGTCCCGGAATGCTACCGGAAACGATTCATCTGCAACCGCAGCGAGGGCGGGTCTTCACTCGGTAGAACTAGTAGAAACCCTAGGAACAAACCCTACTTTATCATTCATTTTCAAATGAATGTGACCATAATTTAATAAACGTATAGGATGATGATTCAAACTAGCGATAGAAAACATGAAGTGTTTATGAAAATATATAAACCACAGGCCTCCGCTGAGACAGATGGCGATAAGGACATAACAGGTGAGTACAAAACCAAACGTATTACAAAATAAAACGGGGATCAGTTAAACACTACTACAAAATAAAATGCGCAATTTGAAATCTCTCTCTGTCTGCCTGTCTGTCTGTCTGTCCACTGCTTGTGAGCAGATATGCTAATGACACACACACCCACACGCACGCACGCTCGCGCACACACACGCACGCAAGTTATACCAGAAACATAAACGTAAATGATGGCAGTGAACTCATTGACTCACATCCTTCTAATTGTAGTTGTCATGAGAGTCTGGTGCCATACTGTAGGTACCTCAGTCAGAGAATTGGATTAATACGTATCTGGAACAATTATGTCATCTTCACAGTAAGACCCTCAGTGTTCATTTATCTCAGAGAGTGTGAGAATTGACCGAGATGGATCCATGGGTCCATTTTCTATATCGTCTCTGTCGGGTGGAAACCTCTGTCCAAAACTTTTACTTTTCAGGATTCAAATTCAAAAGCAGCAAAAGTAGCAGATCCACAAGCTCAAAACGGATACATAAATGGTCATGTGCATATATGCATATGTGCATATATGGGACCAAACGACTTCAAACTTGACGTGTGCAATTGTCCAGAACCGCCGATCCGACCAATATGGCACAAAAGGGGGCATGCCCACAGATGGGCAAATACTGATACGAAAGGGACAAGGAGTGACTGTCCGTGTCGTATGTGGATCTACTACTTTTGATGCTTTTGTGTGACACTGTAGTGTGATAAGTAGGGCGTTCATATACTAAAAAAAGTAAAACAAATAGATAAGAGGTTTCTGCCCGACAGCAACGACATAATAAAGAGTTAAATTACAGTGATGATTTTTACTGTGTGAGAACTGAGAAGTGAGAGTTCATGGTTTTGTTCATTAGCTGAGAGTGAGACTCTATGTTGGTATTCATTTTAATGAGATATCCTGTGTCCTGTGTTCACATTCTACATTCCCACTAATGAACCTCACGCCAATGTTTTTTGCACTTGTGGACACTGATTCTGGATGCAGCTGACATCATGCCAAAGTCATAGGTTAGAAAATAGAACATCTATTCTATTCTAATCCAATCCAATCTTAGCCTGGCATGGCCAGACCAATAGCGATGCGTAGATATTAGTCTGGAATCTCTGTGTGATAAACCGGTGATAAACCCGCCCCTTATTTGCATACTGGGCCGTGATTGGTTCCTCACTACTTCGGAGGGTGTGAAATCCAATCACAACTGAGCGGTGCCAGACCAAATCTGCCGCGGGCAATTTTTGTTTTGCAATGGCAGATCTATCTGGTTTCCAGGCTAATCCAATCTATTCTCTATTCTGCAGTGGCTTAGTTTAGTCCAGTTGATTGATTGATTGATAAATTGATTGATTGATTGGTTGATTGGTTGATTGGTTGATTGAATACTTTATTTACAGTTTGCAAAAAAGGTAGTACGATTATACAAATGGTGCTAAAAGGATAACACAAAAAAAGCTCAGGGCGTATTTCCATTGTGGTCCTGTGTATTCAATTCATCAAGATATTTAAAGACAAACAAACAATAATATGCAATAATATGCAAAACATCATTAGCCCAACGCGTTACAATGTGACACTGATCTTCTATTTTTGAATAGCCAACGTATAAAATAGGGTTAAAGTAGTAACTTGAGTGCTCGGGTGGCGTGGCACAATGGTTAAGAGGGGTGGGCACCAAAACATTCTGGGCACTAGAGAAAAAACTGGGCACCTTGGACGAGTGGGCACTAGGGACATGTAGGCACCTGGGAAGAGTGGGCACTTAGGGGTGGAGAAGACTGGGCACTAGGAATAGTGGGCACCAGGAGAGGTGGGCACTGGGATAACTGGGCTCTAGGAAGAGTGAGCACGAGGGAAATGTGGGCACCCGGAAGAGTGGGCACTTTGGGGTGGAGAAGAGTGGGCACCAGGGAGACTGGGCACCGGGATAACTGGGCACTAGGAAGACTGGGCACTAGGGAAATGTGGGCACCCGGAACACTGGGCACTATAGGAAGAGTGGGGACTAGTTGCACTGACTGTGAGATTGAATAATATATTAACAATGATGCTAAATGTGTGTATTGTTTGTAAAAAAAAAAGACAATGTTTCAGTGGTTGTTCCATTCATGCTTATTCTTTCAATGTATTTGCATATACAAATGCTGTGATCAAACCTAATGGCCACCTATTACCTGGCATTGAATAGCTATATCACCTGTGAATGAGCACATCATCATTAAAGCAGTGCTTTCCATTGTTTTGTGTGGAAGGAACAATCCGTAGCCATGATGGTGGCTCATTTGAAATTGCTTGGTCTATTGTTCCCCCTACATAATGACTAGGAATAATAATAATACTTAGGAAATCCACAACAATGTGTGGGGGTAAAAATAGCAAAGCTTTTATCTCACAACAATCTACAAGCTCACTATGCCTGCATAAAGACAGCATTTACACTGTTTTGACTGCTTCAGACTGTCAGTTATCAAGATGTCTGTGCATGTGACCACATGACACCACAGACTAAATATGTTTGACTGAAAATTTAAATAAATAATCCAAGCAGTAATTAATGGAGTTTCGAATGAAATTCAGTCCATTTCAAAATGTACACACAGGGTGATGGTGTTGGTAATACTGTAGCCTGGCTCCAGACCATAGACCCCGCCCACTCACTGAGTGGACTGCATTTAGGAATACTCTCCTATGGGCTACGGTACAGGGTTTTCCTGAGCTCACAGTGAGGAAAACGTAATATACTATGGGCAAGTCCTGATATTTGAAATCATAACTCTGCGCACAACGAGCATTTTACATATTCTTGTTTGAACTGCGCAACATGCACACACGTGTTTGGCTTTTCCACTGGAGCCTGTTGTTCCCTTTTGTCTCTTGTCTCTCTGAAACAATACACGTGTGATGTATTTATTATGATGATCCAGGAGGATTAAATGTCTAAATATTGAAATAAGAAGTTTGGTACAGGTTCAGTAAATGTCTTCCTGGTGCCAAGTCTTCCTAGTGCCCAGTTGTCCCGGTGCCCAGTCTTCCTGGTGCCCAGATTTCCCTAGTGCCCACTCTTCTCCACCCCAAAATGCCCATTCTTCCAGGTGCCCTCATTTCCTATAGTGCCCACTCTTCCTAGCGTCCAGTTATCCTGGTGCTCCTAGTCCCAGTCTTCCCAAAAATATGATGCCCAGATGTCCCTAGTGCCCACCTATCCTGTATCCTTTGAATCCACCGTGGTGCATCTGGCGTTGTCGAGCATCTATACGAACACAATTGGCCTGTGGAGGGTGATATTAATCATTACACATACTCCTATGGGCTGGGGCGGCACCTGTCAGCAAGGGAGTGTTGAGCGGGAGGAGTAGCACGGAGGCTCTACGTCCTCCCTGTCGGGGCTCCTCACTGGCAGGTGAGCCAATAGGCTCTATGCACAGCAGCCATTATTATCACTCCCTTCACAGGTGTTACCAATGATACTAATGAAGGCTCTGTTCCATTTAGTGTAGCACAGTGGTTTTCCACGACCCCCATAACTCTGAGAGTGTACTAATGGAACCAAACGGACCCGTACGGGGACCCCTCACACCCGTAAGGGGCCATTTGGAAGCCCTTCAAGGAACCATGAGGGTCCCTGGACCCCAACTTTAGACCCACTGCAAAGTGTTTCCAGTGAGCCAACATGCACAATATCAGCGCCTGACTCTGTTTGACCAGAATGGAACAGAGTCTTCATTAGTATCATTGGCAACACCTGTGAATTTCTTCACAATATGGCTGATGTGCATAGAGCCTATAGCATACAACAGCAGTGACAAGTTGTCACTCAACACACAGAAATGTGTGTGGGGAGGAAATACTGCAATCGGGGAGAAAAAGGGAGAAAATGCAAAAAACAAGTACGGTAGTTAAACTTGAATGTTGATGCTACGGGACCCCTTAGAACCTAACATACACGCTGAGGAAGGCTTGATGCCAAAATGCATCCGTGTATGTTGTCCGTGCATCAATGAATTAAAAGTAAAAGAGTGCTGGATATTGTTTTCTTATTGTGAATCTTCGTGAGCCGTGCACCCGGCAAACTGCATTATACACACTGAGTGTGCTGGCTTTTGTTTTCTTTTGTTCACGCCCTAGAGCCCCCTCAAGGACCCCTGGGGGTCCCCGGAGCCCATTTTCAGAACCACTGGAGTAGGGGGATATCTGTGAACTGAGGATTATTATGTTCTGCTTTCTTCTTCTTCTCTTCCCTCGTTAATTCTTAACTGTAATCTAAAGCCTAATTACTTAACCCTCTATGCCATTATACTTTGTGTCTCACCCCCTCATGGACCGGACGTCCGGGGCGAGACCTACCGATGGCTTTTCTGTCTGTGGCCAGAACCAATCACGTCCAAGTAAAACAAAAGGAAATGTAACCAATCACATTGCACACAGCTTTGACAGGGTCAGGTGAAGGGCATGGCTGTGGCTGTGGTGGTAAAAACCAGGGTAGCGCCTTACTCCTGGCCTGTCATTGGATGCGACCCTTCAAAATGATAATAATTGTACCGCCCAGAGGGGTGAGGCGAGCGTATGCACCATGGAGCTATATGGTATGCACAGAAGCGTAACACTGATTACTCTGAGTGAAAACTGAAAAGTCTGGTTTCCATGGAGTGTCGGAGTGACAACAATGACGGTCAGATGAAGTCATTGCAATGCAATGGTTGTGCCGTCTCTGGTAGGCTACTCTCTGAATAGCGGAATTATAGAATAGGGGTTTCGTATTAATAATAGAAATCTGCAAAAATGACTAGTAACTAAAGTCTTCAAGTATCTGTAGTAGTCATGGTCCACTCCTCAACCTTTGGACTTTCACCATGTTCACCACTTGGACATTTATTTCCCCATTTGGTTTATGTTTTGTTTGCCTGATTACCAGTTACTTGTTTAGTTCTGTAACTCTGTAACTTTTAGTATGTTCTGTGTCTAGGTCTGTGTTCTGTTAATCTGTTAATTCCCCAGGTGTTTCTTGTGTATCTTATCTGCTAACCATTGTCACCTGTGTCCTGTCTATCCCTGTGTTGATTGTCAGTTGATTCACCTGTGTCCCGTTAAGTGCTGTGTGTATTTAAACACCACTGTGTGGTCAGTTCTTTGTCAGTTTGTCATTTAATGTTTGTGTGGGTGTACCGTTTAGGCTGCCGTTCTTCTGTATTAACCGGGTTGAGCTTATGATATGTCAGCCCTGTTGTTTGTTGGTTATTAAACATTTTAAATGGAACCTTGCCTGCCCGTTCCCTGTATTTGGGTCCTACTCCTCACTCCTACCTTGACAGTAATGGAGGAGTAAAACGTATACATGGAAACGCTCAAGTAAAGTAAAACAACCTCAAAGCTGTACTTATAAGTTCAACACTTGAGATGTACTTATTGACTTTCACCGCTGGTGTTGTTGACCCTCATTCTTTTCCCCAAAGAATGTTCCACCGCCTCATGGCCATCACAGGAGAGGTATGGGATACTCAGGCCAGCCACAGAAATGAAATCTGAACATTATATAACATGAGCTTTCACAAATATTGATCACGTTAAAGTGTTTGGGTGAGAGGGTTTGGAAGAAATATTGATCAGTTCATGATACGCTCAATTATTCATTTTATTGCCAGGTTGTCAGCATTGTCCTATTTTCCCTTGAACATATAAAATATTATGGTAACGCCTTCTGTCAATGTCATGTATAAGATCATGTCTATATAATGGAATTCCTGCTATCATGAGTATTTATTTGCAACATATGTCATGATCTAGAATCAAAAGTAATGTATTTATATAGTCAAATTTCAACCTGTGATCATATCATTTTATGAAATAATCTTAAACTATGTTCTGAGCTCACTAGCGTTTTAATGATCATATGCATAATGTAGTTAATCAAATATTAGCAAACACATACTGCAACTAGAAAATGTGCTCCTCGGAGCACAAGTCTCCGGCAGCAAATATTGGAATTTATTCCAAGATTGGAACTTTGATGATAGTGTGTATGTCAGATGGCAAATTGACTGCATTACTGTGGATTGCTTTGAACTTGTTGGCAACTTGTTGGCAAGCCAACAAGTTTCATGAAGGCAATACGTTGACTTACCAACCTTTCCTCTAACGGGTGCAAATCCTGCAGTTCTCGGGGTATGGCATCCAGTAATAAGTTGTTAGCCCATAAGTTGTTCTCGGGGTATGCCAGTGTGTCTACATAATGTATTGCTCTGCCATTTCTCAGCCATTTTGTGATTATTCCTGTCTTACATTGAAAGAGACCAAGACTCTTTCAAAGTGACACATCTATTTATAGGCCGCTATACGTCATGCGTCTCACTAGCCAATCAGAGCACACTCTTTCAACGTATTGTCACGTGTCACATGAGGCTTGACCAATGTTAGCTTGGCCGAGGGGGGGGGGGGGGGGGGGGGGCGGGGACGGAAAGTGAAAACATAGTCTCCTGGCGTCTCCTGACAATAACACATGTGACTATTGAACTTTTGGGCAATTCTGGAACGATCCAAGTCAGGAACAATGCAAGTTGGAAATGCATTTCCCCACCCAGTCATCCAATACCTGTTGTCAGAGTACCTGTTGTACCTGTCTGTCTTTCTGTGTCCCTTTTATGCCCATATATGAAGATTCCCCTGTCTGTCTGTGTCCCTTTTATGCCAATAATATAGGATTTCCATATCTGTCAGTCTGTGTCCTTTATATGCTCATATATGGAGTTCCGTGTCAGGCATTCAATATGGAATCTAAACCTGTCTATGTACGTCATATTGAGGATATTAGCATACTCCATATGGGGGTTTGTGGTTTCGTGCCATACAGTTTTAATGTGCCATACAGGGTCATGCTGTGGAGGTCGGCAAGGTTGGGTTCACTCCCATGTCAGTAAGCACCTACAGGCATACAACCACAGATGTATATATAGTCACTACAGGCACTCATATGTCAAATTGTATTAGTTACTGTCTACGGAATAGGAGGTCATGGACTTTATCCTGTCTATGAAAACAGCAACAGAAATAGCTTGCAAAACAGCATACATAGTGTATATGCAGGCTAATAATTGTAATGCAGAGGAATGGCATATTTGATTTTAGTCTAATTGACAGGATAGCACAGTTTGACATTTCCCTGTCTCATTGTGGGGTATTTATCTGCAGCATTCCTATTTCTCTCATTCTATGGTGTTCACATGCGTGTGTGTGTGTGTGTGTGTGTGTGTGTGTGTGTGTGTGTGTGTGTGTGTGTGTGTGTGTGTGTGTGTGTGTGTGTGTGTGTGTGTGTGTGTGTGTGTGTGTGTGTGTGTGTGTGTGTGTGTGTGTGTGTGTAGACACTACCCTACAGTATGTGTATTAAACAGGCAGTTGTGTCTGCTGGCAGGGGGCTATCAGGTTACCCATGGTGCATTTAGGCAGACCGCCAACTTCCAAGATTGAGTGGAAAGTTCCTTCTAGCTACTGTAGTGTATCCATACACTATATTACTGCACCGTATAGCTATAGGAGCACTCAGAGACATGCAGCACCTGCCATCACATCTCAAGATTAAAAAAAAGAAAGGAAGAGAAAAAACAGAAACATATTCTTGGCAACCAGCAGCTATGACAAGAATACTTCAGAGAGCTATTATAGAAGAGCTTTACAGAGAGTTCTTCTCACAGCGTTGGCTATTAAAAGATAGCAGACATACAAGCTCGCAGCGCTTGTACATCTGCTATTTTTGAAAATATTTGAAAAAATATCTGATTTTTTTTTAACTAATTTTGAATTTTTAAAACATAAATCTTCTTTTCAGATTGTCCCTGGCCAGTGGTGGAAAAGTACTCAAATGTTTTACTTAAGTAGAAGTATCAATACTGCATTGTAGAAGTACTCCGTTACAAGTAATAGCTTGTAGATCGGCTATTTTCAAATAGCCTAGTAATAAAACAGGGCTAAAGTGGTTCATGTATATTTTGTAATGTAGTAATTCATATCTGCAAAGTGACCAAAGTTTTCAAATAATTGTAGTGGAGTAAAAGTACAATATTTGCCTCTGAGATGTAGTACTGCCTCTGAGATGTAATACTCCAGTAAACCAAAAATTATCTCAAAATTGTACTTAAGTGCAGTACTTGAGTAAATGTACTTAGTTACTTTACACCACTGTCCCTGGCACAAAACATTTTCAGATGGGGGTCCGCAGCCAAATACATCGATTTGGGGGGTCCTTGACTTGAAAAAGTTTGAGAACCTGCATATAGGACCAGAAAGACATGCAGCACCTGCCATCAAAACACATTCTTGGCAACCAGCTATGACAAGAACACTTCAGAGAGCTACAATATAGAAGCTAAAGGATTTCTGCTCACACAAAGAATATGGATATGAAGCACCTTTATTCATCCCTCAGAAGTATAGTAGGCTATCTGCTTTGACTCACCAGTGTCTGTCAGCTGAAATCAAATCTAAAGAGAGACGAACCCGTAGTATGGATATCAGTTCCAACATCAGCATGCAAATTAGCAGTCGAGATGTAATGGGGCCATACTTATATCTGGCAAAGTCGTGTTGTAAGTGTAAAAGAAGCTAATATAAATGTGTTCCTGTTTGGTGCTTGCTTGCAGCGTTACACAGCCCCCCCCCCCCCCCCCCCTCTCTCTTCTCTCTCTCTCTCTCTCTCTCTCTCTCTCTCTCTCTCTCTCTCTCTCTCTCCATCTCTTCTCTACCGGAACAGCTGGCTGGCAGTCGCTTGAATTCAGCCGAGAGGCAATGGATGGGAGTGAGTGAGAGAGACAGACAGTGTTTGTGTGTGTGTGTGTGTGTGTGCGTGTGTGTGTGTGTGTGTGTTGTGTGTGTGTGTGTGTGAGAGAGAGAGAGAGAGAGAGAGAGAGAGAGAGAGAGAGAGAGAGAGAGAGAGAGAGAGAGAGAGAGAGAGAGAGAGAGAGAGAGAGAGAGAGAGAGAGAGAGAGAGAGAGAGAGAGAGAGAGAGAGAGAGAGAGAGAGAGAGAGACTAGCTCCGTGCTGAATTCTGGCGAATTAATCACCGTCTGTTCGAGAGAGAGAGAGAGAGAGAGAGAGAGAGAGAGGGGGGTGCGTGCGTGCACGCGTCATTATGAGGGAGAGACAGAAAGAGACGGGACTGAGAGAGAGAGAGATAGAGAGAGAGAGAGCGCGCGTGCGTGTGTGTGTCTGTGCTTGGTGTGTGTGTGTGTGAGAGAGAGAGAGAGAGAGAGAGAGAGAGAGAGAGAGAGAGAGAGAGAGAGAGAGAGAGAGAGAGAGAGAGAGAGAGAGAGAGAGAGAGAGAGAGAGAGAGAGGGGTGCCTGACGCAGTGTGAGAATCAGAAGCAGAGAGAGAGAGAGAGAGAGAGGAGACAGAAGCCAGGCTGCATATCAGAGCGCCTTGACACGGTATAGAGCCTCTAGTCTACATCATCACCGTTAACACCGTCCACTGTGATAATACCGCTCCGTCATACAGCCGGAGACCGACCGGCCGCGACGGAGAAATCACGGACAACACAAGAAAAGAACACCTTCAATATAACATTTGCTTTTCTTCTCTCTGGGGAGATCTGATCATCTGAGAGCCAATAGCGGGGATCTTCCTCATAGGCTGTCAGCGGTCCGTCTCTCTCAGGTAAGGACTGGAGGTGACACATCTGGACATTGAACATCTGCCCTTGTCTCATCATCTCATCTCCTTATAACGCATGTGCTGGACTCGCGTCACCGCGTAGATAACTTTGAAAATTAGGCACTGTATATACAGCGACGCTGCTGCGGTTCTGTGGTGTGTGTGTGTGTGTGTGTGTGTGTGTGTGTGTGTGTGTGTGTGTGTGTGTGTGTGTGTGTGTGCGCTCTGTAGGCTATTCCCAGGGCAGCCTTATTGCTTGTCTTATCTCTATCAGTCTACATAGCCCTGCAAGGGGGGGTGTTTGTTCATTGACAGAACACAGTCACACATCGCATTCATATTCAACACTGTTGGTATAGCTGGAGTTTTTTTTTGTGGCATTTTTATCCATGACTGTCAAACTTTCACCTCTATATATAATCTACATTGTTAGATGGGTCGATGGTCGGCACTGGATGTGGAACGCTGGTTTGTTGGACTTGTTACAGTTCTAAGTCTAATGTTCTTATGTGTACATTATCCGGTTGTGGGATTATGGTCTCGTTTTGCCCAAACCAAAGGGTTGGGCTGCATTGCCTTATGGGCTAAGCTGGCCGACGTGCCTCATAACCATTTATAAACTGTAATTTCAAAGATTTTTCAAAAGCTCTCGAAAATAGCAGCGCTACAAGCTCACAACGCCACGCGTTGTGCGCTTGTAGCTCTGCTTTTTTCAAATTGACGCCGGGAGTTAAAGCTGTTAATTATCATGCATCATGCATGCATGCATCGCCCGCATTCCAGAGAGAGAGCCGTTTCAGGACCATAGACAGTGGCAGAGAGACTGTTTCAGGACCATAGACAGTGGCAGAGAGACTGTTTCAGGACCATAGACAGTGGCAGAGAGACTGTTTCAGGACCATAGACAGTGGCAGAGAGACTGTTTCAGGACCAAGGACAGTGGCAGAGAGACTGTTTCAGGACCATAGACAGTGGCAGAGAGACTGTTTCAGGACCATAGACAGTGGCAGAGAGACTGTTTCGGGACCATAGACAGTGGCAGAGAGACTGTTCAGGACGATAGACAGTGGCAGAGAGACTGTTTCAGGACCATAGACAGTGGCAGAGAGACTGTTTCAGGACCATGGACAGCGGCATTTAATAGCGTGTGTTGCCAGGCTGCCCCTCTACTTTGCCGTGAAACGTGAAATCCAACAAGCTCCAGTTTGTCGAATCCTATCTGGGGGCCGGAGAGGAGAATTCCCCAAATGCTAAGTTCAATCGATGTGACAAAGCTGCAATCTCACAAATTTCTGTTCTGGCTCACCGACCATCTCACCGTCATTCTATACAGATTATTATTGCCCTGCAACCAGACTGACTCATCTGCTGAGGTGAAGGCTAATACTCGAAAATGTGTCCAGTTTTTTTTTCCCTTTATTTTTTTCCTAGAACCTATTGGATGGGAAGTAATTATAGGCTATCTACACAAAGAAGGGAGACTGTAGGTTAACAGCTTCCGCTTGCACACACACACACACACACACACACACACACACACACACACACACACTGCAACCACACACACACACACACACACACACACACACACACACACACACACACACACATTGTGTGTGTGTGTGTTTTGGGCGATTGAGAGCAGGAGGGTGGAATAAGCAAAGGTGTATTAACCACCATTCATATGATGTCATACGTGTATGTCCATGTATGCGTACATACGCAGATGTATGTGTGTAAGCACTCATTCAGAGGTGTGTGTGTGTGTGTGTGTGTGTGTGTGTGTGTGTGTGTGTGTGTGTGTGTGTGTGTGTGTGTGTGTGTGTGTGTGTGTGTGTGTGTGTGTGTGTGTGTGTGTGTGTGTGTGTGTGGCATTTTGTACCAGTATAGTCACACTTTTTTACTCAATCTTCTACTCTGGTGTCTGGTGTCAGTCAATGCCTTTCACTACACTGTAAGACAGCACCCTCCTCCTCATCTCTGCTCATGTTGGTGACAATCAAAAGCTAGGATTTCTTGGATTTGGTGATAGCCTCACGCCGGTGAAAGGAGAGGCTTTCCACTTGGTTCAATCGCCTTTATTGAGTGTGTTTGACAAAGAGTCGGTCGACCGGTTCTATTTGGGCCGCGGTGGCTTGTGTCCTGCTTGCTGCCCACTATGCCACTATCTGTGGCAGTGGATGGATGTTGTTTCCACTTTGTCCCAAAGGGCATGGACCACTAACAGAGGTTTTCCACTGACTGACTCCAAATTGTTGGCCGCACGCCAGCAAGAGAGACAGGGACACACAGAGAGAGAGAGAGAGAGGGAGAGGGAGAGGGAGAGAGAGAGAGAGAGAGAGAGAGAGACACTGACTGACTGACTGACTGACTGACTGACGTTAGACATGTGCATTGTGGCAAGGAGAGGACAGAGTCCTTGTACCATTAATAGAGATGATGTAACTCCAGTAAAGACAGAGCCATTTCAGTCGGTGGCTCATGTTGTGTGTGTGTGTGTGTGTGTGTGTGTGTGTGTGTGTGTGTGTGTGTGTGTGTGTGTGTGTGTGTGTGTGTGTGTGTGTGTGTGCGGTTTGTCGAGGCTGTGAAACAGCGTTCTGGTCTCATTCAAAGTGTCCTCTCTCTCTCTCTCTCTTGAGTCCCACTGAATGCCTTGTCCTGGCTCTGAGGCAGCCCCAGTGATAGCCATGTCCTGAGTCCATCTCCCCTGCATTAGAAAAACACAAAGAGCCACTCTGCAACGCTCCATTCCTCCTCTAATGGCTGCAAAGTAGAACTGAATAAGCACATTGGGAACCCCAGAAACTCATTATGTACGCTTTTCTAAACGATTCCTTGTGAATCCTGTGAGAAAAAAAAAATCCTGGCAGCTTTAATCCATTTAGACCGGGAATGCATCTGTGTCATTTGAAGATTTCTTTGGTATATATTTTTTTAAATCGTGAAAATGTGTGCATGTCTTTCAATATATATATGTTCAAGCGAACATTTGTAACTCAAATCTTTGCTTCTGGGGGATCCCTGGAACATTCTACAGATGTCCTCTAAATCTTAACTGTTTTTTGAAAAACACATGTTTCTATATCAGTGGTTCTCAAACTTTTTTGATGTCAAGGACCCCCAAAATGATATGTATTTGGCCGCGGACCCCCATCTCAAAATATGTTGTTCCGGGGACCCCACAGAAGCAAAGACTTGAGTTAAAAAAAGGTTCGCTTTAAAAAATATAATTATATATATTCAAAGATTTGCACAAAGTTTCACGATTTTTCAAAAATAGCAGATCTACAAGCTCATAGCGCGGCACTCGGTGCCGGGCTATGAGCTTGTAGATCTGCTATTTTTGAATAGCCCAAAGAAATCTAAAAAAAATGACACACAGATCTGCGTTCCCGGGTCTTAATGGGTTAAAAGAAAAGAAAGAAAAACACAAGTTATCCGCCCCCCCCCCCCGCACCATTCCTCTCCCGGGTGACAGCCGGGGGTTATAATACACCAGCCAACGTGCAATAAACACCCTTGGCTTGTGTACTGGTTACATCCAGTGACGAGGGGCAGGTTGTGACATGAATAGTCAGCAATAATGAAGATAAACTGACTGAGAGACGACCTGGCAACGGTGCGGCTGGGAGGACAAAATGAATGAACAACCTGTAAGACTAATGTCCACCAAGTCACTATCCCTCTTGTCACCCTGGCACCTGCTTGTTGCGCTCGCCTCCATCTCGATTATGCTATCGATTACCTTTCTGATTAATCGAATAATCGAGAAGCATTTTTTTCCAAAATATTTGTTAAAGCTTGCTAGCTCTCATGCATTGAAGGAGGCTTGAGCTTGGCTCTAGGCTCTCCCTAGGCTGGCAGAGGGAGTGTAGCGCCCAGGATTATTACTTAGATAATTGGCACTGGGTGAAAAAATGGGTTACAAAAATCGTGGGATAAGAATTTATTAAAAAAAAAAAGCCACTATTATGACTTTTGTTTAATGAATACAATCTGTATGGTAGAGTATGTTAATACAATATAACTTATACAATTGGGGTGGTTGTATTGTGTCTCCCTGCTCTTCTATTGAGTCAGTCACCTAGACACAGGATCTGACACAAATGTTTTAACTGATGGTCAAGATTCAATTTATCCCCTGAGCAAGCAGGCAGGCTCTATTAGCTTAATGGTAAACATTTCAGCGCTTGTGCAGGAAACCGGGTTCAAATCCGAAGTGGAAGAGGAAAGTTACAGTGCAGCTTTAAATAAGTATATATCAACACATTGATGTGAAAACAATATAATAATGTTTTTATAAATGACTAAATCGATCATCTTAAGCCCAATTTCATACTCGCAAAATGGTGTCATGCAAAAAAACTGAAAATAGCCAGTCTACAAATGATCTATTTTCGCTATTTAATATAAGAAAGAAAAAAAAGATGAGTTGATTAAAAACAATATTTATTTTTATATTCAATTAAATCTATTACTTGATTAAATGTTACACTCCTAGAGATGACCTGGCACAGTAGGGTTGAGAGGACAAAATGATGGATAGTGAGTTGTCCACCAACTCACTATCCCCATTGTCACCAACCACGTCTGCTTGTTTCTCTCAACCCCATCTGGGAGGTGAGAAGAACCACTTTATTGGTGCTTTCATGCATTCGGAATCATTGCCATCCACTGTATGGTTAGCTACCCATGGTGTGAGCTTTGGCACCCGGAGGCATCGCTACGGGACAAGATTCTCCAGGAATGCAGTGGAAGAGATGCTTTGCTGTTAATCCTGGCTGCATCTTAATGTGCTCTCCTCCTCCTTACCCATACAGTATATACCTCTGCAAGAGAGCAACCGGTGTGTCTCCTCGGCCCGGCTGAAGGCCCCGGCGTTATACATTATTCTCAAAAGAAATGCCATTACCGCTGTGCTGTTATTCGTCACGGAGCATTTCGTTGCCGTCGGGGCAAGAAACCTCTTATCTCCATATTTAAACTTTTTGTGTTGTCAAATGAATGCCCTACTAGGCTCTATAAGACATTCACAGGTGTTGCCAATGATACTAATGAAGGCTCTGTTCCATTCTGGTCAAACAGAGTCAGGGTGCTGATATTGTGCATGTTGGCCCACTGGAAACACTCTGCTACACCAGTGGGTCTGAAGTTGAGGTCCAGGGACCCTCATGGGCTTCCAAATGGCCCCTTACGGGTCTTCAACTCTGAGAGTTATGGGGGTCGTGGAAACCACTGTGCTACAGTAAATGGAACAGAGCCTTCATTAGTATCATTGGTAACACCTGTGAAGGAAGTGATAATATGGCTGCTGTGCATAGAACCTCTTGATCATACTAACAGCGTCACACAACAGTACAAAAGTGAAGTAAGCAAAGTACGTTTTTTTTAGACATATGAGGTTTCCACCCGACGGAGACGATTCGCTGCGGCGGCGTGCGTGCGGACAGGACGCCGCTTGTTAGTCCTTGTTAGAATCTCAACTTTTTACCAAGAGACAATGCCTCCGCACAGCCCCAGCGGTGTGCAGTATATAACTCGGTCCGGGGCTGTTGTTGTTGGTACATAACGGAGACATATGGAGCCTTCGTCTCTCACCCACCCGTGGGGAGGGATTGCAGATTGCAGAGAGAGGGAGGGAGCTGACATTTATTAGACGCGTGTGTTTTTCAGTCGCTGTCTGTTTTTTTTTTTCTCCGGCCGTGTGAGCCGATGTGCGTGAAATACAGCTGTAATTCAAACAGGTTCTCATGCTCTCGTGTTGCCTGGGCCTCACACACGCCGGACAGTGTCCTGTTTCATCCTGAAAGCCATTAAAGTTGCACCAGGGCCCTGGGAAAGCAATTATATCCGGCTACCGCAAAGTAGCCTGCGGTTTTAACAGCTCCCATCACAGCAGAGCCATGCCTGCACACAAACACGGAGGGAGAGACAGACAGACAGACAGACAGACAGACAGACAGACAGACAGACAGACAGACAGACAGACAGACAGACACGCACAGGAGTAAAAACAGGCACATACACATTTCATACAGGTCTTGTTTAAGCAGTGTTCGGTGAGTAGAAACTACGAGTATACACAAACTCGCACACCCACGCGAAAATAGCAGATCTACAAGCTCACAACGCGTCGCATCGCGACGCGTTGTGAGCTTGTAGATCTGCTATTTTCAAACATTTTAGTACTTTTACTTTTTTGTACTTTAAGGACAAAAGTATTTTGATGCCACTACTTTTGTACTTTTACCCAAGTAAATTTTGAATTTTTGACTTTTACTTGTATTTCTACATTGCAGTATTGATGCTTTTACTTAAGTAAAACATTTGAGTACTTTTTCCACCACTGCACACAGCACAGCACACTTAGTGATTATTACAGTGTGTGTTTTTGTGTGTGTGTGTGTGTGTGTGTGTGTGTGTGTGTGTGTGTGTGTGTGTGTGTGTGTGTGTGTGTGTGTGTGTGTGTGTGTGTGTGTGTGTGTGTGTGTGTGTGTGTGTGTGTGTGTGTGTGTGTGTGTGTGTGTGTGTGCGTGCGTGCGCGCGTACGCGTGTGTGTGTGTGTGGGCTCATACTCATACTGCCGGCTGTGTCACTGCCTGGTGGATAACATGATTAGCTGGCTCCCAAACAGCCAGAGACAGTCATTCCCCGTGTCACCAGCGGCTGCTGTAGAGCCACCGCACTTCTTATGAAGTCCTTCTTTCATTACTCCCCCATTACCACAAGACACATGGCGGGGCCGCGCTGGCGTGAAGACAAACACACGCACACACACACACGCACACACACACACACACACACACACACACACACACACACACACACACACACACACACACACACACACATAATACTAGCTGTTGTCGGGCAGAAACCTCGCATAGGCTACTGTATGTCCAAAGCTGTTACTTTTCAGGAAACGGAAAACAAAATAACCTGTGTTCCAATAGGATCCAAAGAAGTTGTTATTTTAGTTATAAACCCTTGCATCCTTGTTGTGGGGAAGGCTTTCGCCGGAAATGGCCGATCGTCAAGCTCAGAACGCGTCGCGTTGTGCAGTGTTGATTTTGTCGACTAAAACTATGACGAATCATGTTCGTCGACTACCTTTTTTCGACGAATACTAAATAAAAACTAAGCTATGATGACTAAAACTAAGACTAAATATATTGTCAATTTTGTCAACAAATTAAAACTAGACTAAAATGTTATAACTAGTGGGAACTAAAAGACAAGTCATTTTATGTTTTGTTGCGCTCTGAAAATAGCTGATCTACAAGCTCACAACGCGTCGCGCTGCGACGCGTTGTGAGCTTGTAGATCGGCTATTTTCAGCATGCAACCAAGTGTAAAATCAGCCGTTACGACGCCATCAAGGCACCGCCAAAATATGTTTTGGTTGACTAAATCAACTGTAGATTTAGTCGACTATAATCTTATGATATTTACTCGACTAAAACTAGACAAAGACTAAAACCTTTCAGATAACTAAAATATGACTAAAACTAAATAAAAAAAGTCCGTCAAAATCAACACTGGCTTGTGAGCTTGTTGATCTGCTATTTTCAGCGAAGATATTCTTTAACTGCCAGAGTTAAAACATCGTCTATAGCTGCCCTTGCCATCGATTTCGTGTTCTGTGGGGATAATCCATTCCATAGCTATGGGCAGTTGAATGTGGCTTATTTTGGCCAGAAAGCAACATAAAGCAGAGATAATCTGACTTTTATAAATCCTATATTACTAAATGAAACCAGCTTCATTTTGTCGTGATCACCTGATTTGCTGGGTGTACTCTTCATCATCATCATCATCATCATCATCAGTGTTGGAAAAGTTACTAAAACATAGTAATATATTACTTATTACATATTACTTGTTTAAAAAGTAATATAGTTACTTTACTTACTGTATCACTCCCTGCCAAAAGTAATTAGTTACTTTACTAGTTACTGGAAAAAAGTAATAATATTACTTTAAGTTTATTAAGGAGTTAATTTACCAAAAACGCAACGTTGAATTTTGGAGATTTTGAGGTTTCTGCCGATGAAATACACATACTGTATGTATGACACACAACACACACGTCATACTGTTTACATGCACGCACGCACGCACGCACGCTCACGAACACACACACACACACACGTACATGTGCCAGACGCATACACACACAGGCAAGAAATAATCCCATCATTGTGTGTGGGATCACACATACACACACACGCGCGCGCGCGCTGCGAGCGTGCGCACAGATTAATAATGTGCCGCGGTCCCCGTTGGGCGCTGGTTAGCATTGTTGGGAAATTGTACCAACATTGGAGATCTGTAATGAGCACACATGCACGCGCGCGTGCACACACACACACACACACACACACACATTCACACACCGTATGCAAAGCTACTGTATAGAGGGAAGGGAGTCTATCTTCTGCTGCTGCCTCGTCTCTCTGCATCTCATACATTTCCATCTCTCTGCTCTTTCCAGCCACGCAGAGCCCTGAATTCACCAGAACGTCCGTGTGTAACGGTTGTTGACGCGATGATAACCGTAACGTGTCATAAAGAATGCACGGGCAAAATGTGTGGACAAGAAACTCACTGTCGATTTGCAAAAAAAAACTGTGATCGGTGAAGCGTTCTACCCCGGAGGCAAGTTCCACCGCTGGAGTTGTGTTCTTTTCACTCTACCTCATCCGTTATCTTTCAACGCCCAGACACCTCGGTAGTGAATTATTATTCTGCTTGTACCACGGCTGTTTTGCATTGGCCTATAAGGAACTCTGACGTATGGATAGGGCTGTCACGATTGCACATTTAAGTTGACGATTGATTGTCACTCAAATGATTGCGATTCACGATTTCATTGTGTTTGGCATACATTTCTGTTTGTCTTTTAGGCTTCGTCATCAAAAAATTGCACGGAGCAGATATTACAAATAACTTAAATATACAAAGAAATGATTGACATATTTAATACTTTTATACATGCAAAAAAAGCAGAAACAGCTGATCTACAGGGTTACAACGCCTCACAAAGTTGTAAGTTGTAAGCTTGTAGATCAGCTATTTCAGCTTTTTTTTTATGATATTCGAAAATGTGTGAACATTGTTCAACATGGAGACGATTATGGCAATTATGCAAAAATAATTGCGATTATCTCAAATAATTGCGAATAGACGATTATGTGATACTTGTGACAGGCCTACGTATGGAGGGCCTCAATGCATGCTACCATGACAGGCACTAGGCATAATATACAGCATATGACCAATGTGTTGGACTTTACAGTCGAGTAAAGTAACAATCTCGAGTAACGATCTCTTATCGCTCAAAAAGGGGCCCCCGTTCTCTGCACAAATAACATCGTTGGAACGCCCACTCTCCTTTTTCCCCAATGCACCCCGCCGCCCCGCTGCCACCCACGGGTGCCGGTTGCAACCGCGCTGCCTGCCTGCCCGCCTGCCTGCGCCGTCTATATTTACGCCCCTGGCTGTCGGTCAATGATTAAAAAAACGGGAGAATTTGCATTCACATTCTGGGGCGCTTTTCATGCTGTAAATGAAACCGTCGGGGCTTGCTCTACATCCAGGCGAGATAGGGACAAACCTTAGTCACAACGTTTCCTAGTCTCATACTGTAGTGTATATAGCAGATGCCCTGCCTAAGGCTTTGTGAATGGTCATGGGACGACTCGAGCTAAATGCACCCGCGTAGAAACACAAATCCGTTTTCCTCGGCTCCATTTTGTTGTAGCCGAGGTATCCGTTTTACAGTAGGAAATAATACATTGTCCGTGTTTTTTTGCAATGCAAATATTTCACACAGACGGTGCTAAGACCGTTTTAATGTGTGTTGCTATGAATAATCATAGCAACCCGCTAAACCAAACCTGTATCCACATCAACATATATGCACTACACTGTACTGCCGGTGGTGTAAAGTAACTAAGTACATTTACTCAAGTACAGTACTTAAGTACAATTTTGAGGTACTTTTACTTTACTGGAGTATTTCCAATTGTCTATACTTTTACTTCTACTCCATTACATCTCAGAGGCAAATATTGTACTTTTACTCCACTACAATTATTTGAAAACTTTAGTTACTAGTTACTTTGCAGATATAAATTATGACATTATAAAACATACATTAACCACTACAGCCCTATTTTATACCTAGGCTATTTGAAAATAAGCCGATCTACAAGCTCACAACGCGTCGCATCGTGATGCGTTGTGAGCTTGTAGATCTGCTATTTTCAAACATTTCAGTACTTTTCTTTTGGTACTTTAACTGCATTTTGATACCAATACTTTTGTACTTTTACTCAAGTAAATTTTGAATTCTGGACTTTTACTTGTAACAGAGCACTTCTACATTGCAGTACTGATACTTTTACTTAAGTAAAACATTTGAGTACTTTTTCCACCACTGACTACAATATACTACACAGTGTGTCGATCCAAACTATATAATGACATTGTGTGTTTTTGAGAACCCCAGAAAGATAATTTTTCAACTTCAATTTCATAGTGTTCTAGTTCCAATGTTGTCTGCTATTGTTCTTGTCTCGTCACTTCAATTACATTTGTCCATCCTGTATGAGTTCTCTCTCCTGATTGGATGAAATTGGTATCCCGACCTACAAATGTGTTTTCTGTTTACTAAAGAGCTGGAGAGACGGGGAGACCTCGGGCAAATCTTTGAATATATACATTTTAAACTCAAATCCTTGCTCCTGGGGGTCCCTGGAACAATATATTTTGAGATGGGGGTCCGTGGACAAATACATTATCTACTTGGGGGTCCTTGACATGAAAAAGGTTTGAGAACCACTGATATAGAAACATACGTTTTTCAAAAAAAGAAACTGTTGGAATTTAATAGACATTTTGTAGAATCCTCAGAAGCAATGGCTTTAAACAATAAATACGTATTCCAAAGATTTGCACAAACTTTCACGATTGAAAAATAAATAAATTCAAAAATAGCGAGTGCCGCGCTATGAGCTTGTAGATCTGCTATTTTTGAATAGCCAATTACACTGTCGTGTGATGGAAGCTAACAGTCTGTCCTCAGTGCTGTTCCGTATGAGCGCCATTTCCACACATGCTATCCGCAGGTAGAGATATTGTGGGCTTTAGATGTACACTATGCTTTCATAACTCCCAATTAAACCTCTCAGAGTACCTCTTATACTAATGGTAGGGCGGAAAGAGGCAGGCAAGTTCTTGAACCCCAGGCTCATTAAAAACATAATGGGACTTTGTTTCATCTGGGGACACGGAATGAAAAACAAAGAAAGAAACCACAACAACTCCATTTTGAGTTCCCAACTCGTTGTAAAACAAATAAACGAACAAAACAACTGGGCTGGCTGAGTGCTGGATTTATTTTCTTCCAGTAAGCTAGAAGTGTCATACAGGCAGAGACATGCAGTCTAATGGTGACCTCGTCAGTGGTGCACAAACTCAACCCCAGTACTTGAGTAAAAGTATATATACTCCTGGTCAAATATTACCACTAAAGTGAAAGTTGCTTAATCAAATTTGGCCTTGAGTTAAAATACTGGAGTACTTGCTTTTAAAAAAATACTTAGGTATTGAAAATAAAGTACATGCTTTTGAAAAAAAATTGTCCAAAATATCAATGATAGTAAAAAAAAATAGCAGATCTGCAAGCTCACAATGTAGCACGTTGTGAGCTCATAGATCAGCTAGTTTCACTACTTTTGAAATAGTGCTTCAGTGGATAATTCAAAACGTACTTTTCCCCTTAAAGGTGCAATACCTGTCTTTGAAACATAGCGGAGTGAAAATATCCCAAAACACAAATACTCAAGTAAGGTATACAAATACCAAACATCAATGTACTTACAGTACAGTACTCGAGTGAAGGTACTCGGTCACTGTTCACCACTGGCGGTGACCTCGTGCCGCTTGGCGCTTGGCGCTGTGAATGAGGAATGAGCTGCTTAATATATGCCGGCCCACATCTCGCTGAGGTCAGCACGTCACCACCACGCCACTAATCCCCACCCCAAAACGCTCTCCCACCTCTCTCTCTCTCTCTCTCTCTCTCTCTCTCTCTGTCTGTATTGTCTGTCTGTCTGCCACTGTCTCTCTCTTTACCTGCTTGCACCAATTTCCATCACCCCTACACCTCCTCTCTTTTCTCTTCCTTTTTCTTAAAGCCGTCTCCCCCAATCTTCCTCACTCTCCCCATCTCTCCCCACTTCTGCCTCCATTTATCTGCACCCCCCTGCGCACACACACACACGCACACGCACACACACACACACACACACACACACACACACACACACACACACACACACACACACACACACACACACACACACACACACACACACACACACACTCTCTCAACCCCCGGTCCCTATTCATGTGACACGCGTATTGAGTCAGCTAGTTTGTATGCCGGCTGCTGCTGTTCCAGTCTCTCTCTCTCTCTGGAAATCAAGGAGGGGAAGACGGCGTGTGTGTGTGTGTGTGTGTGTGTGTGTGTGTGTGTGTGTGTGTGTGTGTGTGTGTGTGTGTGTGTGTGTGTGTGTGTGTGTGTGTGTGTGTGTGTGTGTGTGTGTGTGTGTGTGTGTGTGTGTGTGTGTGTGTGCGCGTCCACGTACGCGCGCGCATGTGCTGAGGGGGAGAGAGAGAAAGAGAGAGCTAAGACAGATAAAACTAAGATAAGAGGGGAATGGAGGTGTTGGACAGAAATGGACTTGGGGGACCATAGATGGTGAAGCCAGAGGGCAAAAGAAAGGTATAAAGTAAAGTAAAGAAACCGATAAAAAAGAGTGACACGAGGGACGGGGACGGGGACGGGGACGGGGGGGCTGGCACAGACGACAGAGAAGTCTTCAATAGAGGTGTCGCCTGTCTGTCTGTCTGTCTGTGTGACAGGCCCATTTTATTCACCCGGCTCTCCAGCGCCCAAACATACAGACAAACAGCCTGCATTTCCAATTCCATTTCGTCTCTGTCGGGTGGAAACCTCACATGTCCAAAACTGTTAACTTTCAGGATTCAAATTAAAATATGGAGATAATGTCACGATCCGTGACATGTTCTGTCTCGCTGTTGTGTTTTTGTATTTGTTGTTTCCTAGTTATAGTTAGTTTTTTACTTTCCATTTATTCTGAAGTAATGTTGCAGTCCTTGTTCCCTTGTCAGGTTTTTCTTTTCTCTGCTGGCCCTTATTTTGTAGTATCGTTCCATTGTTTCCTGTTCTCTTTGTAGCTGTGTTGCCTGTCTTGTCTCGCCTACCCTTTGATTAGTCATGTTCTCCTCCTGTGTCCTCTTAGTCCCCCAGCCTATCCCAGTGTTGATTGTCTATTGAGTTCACCTGTGTCTTTTTATTTCCCTGTCTACTTAATCCCCCTGTTTGGACTGAGTCTTTGCTAGTTAAGTGTAGTTAGTTCTGTGCTTATAGTTTGGATTCCTACCTTTTGTGTTATTAAACCCTGTGAATGGACCTGTTCAGCCTCTGTCTCTCCTGCATTTGGGTCCTACATTCTGCCTCGATTTAAGACCGTGACAGATAAGAGGTTTCCGGCCCGACCGCGACGATTTACCCACCGCAACCTGCTGAGAGGATGGCACTGTGTCGCTGCCATCGCTGTGACAGGGGACCCCTGATCCTCTGGCTGTGAGCTAGAATGACACGGGGGGGGGGGGGGGGGGCCCGGGCTGAAGTTGTGACACCGCTATGGCCCTTGGTCGTGTTCCACTCTGAAGCTCACCCCCCCCACACCACCACCACCACCCCACCCCCAAAAAGGAGAAGAAGAACCACGACTCCGTGAGTCTGGTCCCATTAAACACTGGAGTACCCGAGTATTAAAATGTTATTACTTATATCTCACCGGCTAGACGACGCACTCTCCTTCCATTTCCTGAGAAAAGATCTGTCTCGAGACCAGATAACGGCGGTGGCAGAGAGCGAGAGAGAGAGGGGGAGAGAGAGAGAAAGAAGAGAGAGGGAAGGGAGGGGGAGAGTGAGGGGTGAGATTGCTTTTTGATTTATCCTTCAGCTCATATACTTCACTGTTTCTCTCCGTGTTTTTCTCTGTTCGTGTGACAAGTTTCTTAAAGGTTTAAATGTCATCTACATCCTCGTCGTCGGCGCTCATGAAATATTCAGCGGACCGCTCAGCGCTGACTGGTGTGCGTGGTGTATGCGGAGGTAGACTCACCGACTCACCGTCAGGACAAAGATAGGGAGAACGCGGCGGGCTTCTTTTATGCACTGTGATCACTGCTACGAACATTTCTATTAACACTTCAACCTCTACTACCTCCCCGATATCAAAGAGATGGGCCCGTACCCACTATATTGCCCCCATGAGTCAAGTTATTATAGTTTAGTTTTTGTTTAGTTTAGTTTTTCCAGAAGTTTTTCGATTTTCAGTTTGGTGCCTGAGTTTCAGTTTAGTTGTATGAGTGCATTAATAGTTTGATTTTAGAAACTCTCTAGCTTTTGTTTAGTCTTTATTTAGTTTGAGTTTTTCAGATATTGTGAGGAAAGCCTTGATTTCTATTATGGAAAGGGTGGAATGAGATACAAATATGAAGCAACTGACAACAAAGTTTTGAGTTCACCATTTAGTTTTATAGTTAGTTTTGCATTGTTTATTTTTAATTTATTTTTATTTTAGTTTCTGATAACACATTGTATTTCCCCCGTTCAGTTTTACTTCTAGGTTTTGCTTTACCTGCGATAACCCCTGTGATGACTAAACAAGATTTTAAAGAAATGCTTTGCTTGCTATGTTATGCAACAAGCAAAAGAATGTGTGCATGCCCACCCTTTGGTCTGGAAACCCGCCCAATACAGCTAGTGTATGCGGTATCTAGCAGAAACAATGGGAAATAAAGTTACGATTCTGCATACTGAGATCAAGCAAGTATCTAGGGGATGCACTTATAGGAAAAACATTGTTACGTGCAGATGGCTAAGTTTTACTTTTATCTGCCTCATTTCAAACCCACAGCTGTTTAAAAAAAAACATCGATGGTCCCATACGGTACCTTATACTGCAGCGCCATATACAAATGCACTGTATATCTTTGCTGTCGGGTGGAAACCTCATTATGTCAAAAACTGTTACTTTTCTGGATTCAAATGTGCTAAAACAGCCGACATACAATCTCAAAACGTGTCCCATTGCGACAAGTTTTGGGCTTGTAGATTGGCTGTTTCTGCTACTTTTTCGTGACACCGTAGCATGACGAAGTATAGGCATCCATTTACGAACAATACATACCAAAGTTAAAATGTGGAGATAAGAGGTTTTTCCGCCCGACAACAACGATATGGCGCTTGGCTCATATTCCTTGACTGTGCATGGCACTGTATATACAGTAATGGTCTCATAAATAACTATTGACGAGTAGAGTGTACACAGAACAATGGGACTTGCACAGTAAGACAGTCTGGGAGCATCAGTCTTGTGGAAATAAAAAACCCAAGTTGCTGACCTTGGCTTGAACCGCACTTTAAGCACTGAGTTTTCACCGTATGCCTCCTACACACACACACACACGCACACACGCACACACGCACACACACACACACACACACACACTGTTGCTTTAACCCATTTAGACCTGGAACGCATCGGTGTCATTTTAGATTTCTTTGGCTATTCAAAAACAGCAGATCTACAAGCTCATAGCGCGGCACCGACTGCCGCGCTATGAGCTTGTAGATCTGCTATTTTTGAAAAATCGTGAAAAATGTGTGTGAAGCTTTGGATATACGTATTTTTTTTTAAAGCGAAGGTTTGTAACTCAAACCTTTGCTTCTGAGGATTCTACAAAATGTCTTCTAAAACAGTTTTTTGAAAAAAACAAAAACACAATGATATGGCCGTGGACCCCCCCATCTCAAAAAAAATTGTTCCAGGGACCCCCAGAAGTCGTAAGAGAGTCAAAAATGTTCGCTTTTGAAAAAATATATATTCAAAGATTTGCACAAATTTTCACGATTTCTCAAACAATAGCAGATCTATAAGCTCATAGCGCGGCACTCGGTGCCGCGCTATGAGCTTGTAGATCTGCTATTTTTGTTAAAGGCCAAAGAAATCTTACAATGACAGAGATGCGATCCCGGTCTTAAAGGGTTAATGTCAATGAATATGACTGAGGAGCCATTTGGAAGGGGGAATGGTCCCATATAGACTGTATAACGTGTTGATGTTCTATTCAGCATCGAAATGCACTTCCCACACCACTCGGCTGAAGAGAAAAAAGCTCTTATATCGTCGGCTACAGGGTTTTCAGCGCACGCACGCACACACACACAGTGTCTTTAAGACAACCCTTTGCAGAAAGTATAGCCTTGTGCGTGACCTTTTTCTGAATGTCTAAAAGTTTTCAAAACGGTAAATAAAAAACCTATGCAATTAGGTTATGCATTGTGGGATCAGCAAGGACAAGATCACTTCATTGCCATAGTATGGCATAGTAATTATACCGTACCATTGAGGTTTAGTGTGTATAGGAGCAGAATGCCTGTGCATTTCTATACCTCCTCCGTCAACGGCTGAAATATTCATTATTAAAGTTGAACGCATAATTCAGTTGGACACCTTCTTGCCCCCAATATCGATACCTATGAGTCATTATATCGTCTCTGTCGGGTGGAAACCTCATAATGTCGAAAACAGTTACTTCTCAGGATTCAAATTCAAAAGCATAACAAAATAGCATATAGACAAGATCAAAACGCGTCGCTTCTCGCCGCGTTTCAAACTTGCGGATCTGCTACTTTTGATGCTTGTGTGTGGCGCTTGTAGCATGATTAAGTAGGGCGTTGATTTACGTAAAAACACAACATGTTTAAATTTGGAGATAAGAGGTTTCTGCCCGACAACAACGATATCTGCTCTGGGCTGCTTTGTGCTGTTCTGGCTGCATTCTGTCTTGGAAAAAAAGGCTACAATACATCCAAAGAAGCCAGACACGGTGCACATCTTTGTGTGCATGTTTACATCGGTAAACATTTCAAAACTCAGGGAATCTGATGTGCACAGCCTGAAAGCAGAAGTGGCTTCTTTTTTTTTCCGGCTTGTCGTGTTTTGGAAAAGAAAGGTCTGTTCCTTTGCTGTCTCAACTGTCTAGCTTCATGAATCCCGGCCATTCTGACACCACTCTTGCGTCCCATTGCAATGTTTTTTTTTAAAGGAAATTCATATGGAAATAACGCAGAAAATGTGACTAAATCAGTGGTTCTCAACTTTTACTGGGTCAGGGCCCACTTGGAAATCTCAAAAACGCTCACACAAAAAAACTGATCAAAAAATAAATCATATTTTGCCCCGAGTCGTACGAGGGAGATTATACCATTATAATTATATACTAAAAGGGGAGGGAACAGCATGATCCTTTTCAATTAGGAGATAGGCGATTTTACCAGAGGTGGCCAGTGTCATGAGTAGCTGACTTAGGCAAAAATATCATTTTCCTCAAAAAACGACTTAGCCCATTACTTTAAGAAAGTGACTGGTATACTTTCAGTTCCTATTCGTCGGTATCTCAATGAAAACTCACCATCATTAACCCATTGAGACCTGAAGCCGATTCTGCATGTCTCCTAAATCTCAACAGTTTTCTGAAAAACATATGTTTCTATATCAGTGGTGCTCAATCTTTTTCATGTCAAGGACCCCCAACATTATATGTATTTGGCCGCGGACCCCCATCAAAATATTTTGTTCCAGGGACCCCCAGAAGCAAAGATTTGAGTTAAAAATGTTCGCTTTAAAAATATACATATTCAAAGATTTTCACACATTTTCAAGATTTTTCAAAAATAGCAGATCTACAAGCTGAGCTTGTATATCTGCTATTTTTGAATAGCCAAAGTGTAAAATAATGCTTTTATGCTCAAATCAAAAAATGACACAGTTCCAGGTCTTAATAGGTTAAGAAAGTGACGGTATACTTTCAGTTCCTATTCATCGGTATCTCAATGAAAACTCACCATCGTTAAAATCTTAGCGGCTTTGCCAATTATTTGAGGCCCCACTTGCAATATCCTCACCTCCCACCAGTGGGCCCCGGGCCCGCAGGTTGTGAATCGGCGCCATAAATCATACTGCCCTCGTATTCCTCGTGTGTTGGCGAGGACACGAGTGTGCCGCGTGCAAACGCTTGCATGTTCGTTTACATTACCCGTATGTTCGTATGCGTTTTGTCAGCAAAACGCCCCGCGCCCGTATGTTCCGAGGCGCCATGCCGTGTGCTCCATTTGACACGCAACAGGGAAAAGGTCGCGGGAGAGAAAAGCGTTTCTTACTTGTCCCGCATAGGCGGAGGAGCCCAGGAGGTCCCTCAGCGTCACGTACTGTACGAGCAAGCAGACTGCTGACAAAAAAAAAAGGGAGGCGAGAAGGAGGTCAAGATAACATCACAGAGCGTTAGCGTTGCTCTGCTCGCTGGCCTGCTGCGTACGTGGGGCGCCGGGGGCTGTATGCTCTCACAACACGCTCTCAGGGACCGGGGGGACGATGCATTTCCCTTCCAAGGGGGCCAAGGTCTTGGGATCGCTCTTCCAAGCGCTTAACCCTTTAAGACCGGGGAACGTATCTGTGTAACGCGCTATGAGCTTGTAGATCGGCTATTTTTTTTTTAAATCGTTAACATTTGTGCAAATCTTTGAATATATTTATATATTTTTTAAAGTGAAAATGTTTTACTCAAATCTTTGCTTCTCGGGGGTCCCTGGAACAACATGAGATGGGGGGTCCGCAGCCAAATACATATAATTTTGGGGGTCCTTGACTTGAAACAGCTTGAGAACCACTGATTATAGCAACAAAAATAAAATATG
Organism: Gymnoscopelus microlampas; assembly: GCF_963454915.1. Classification (NCBI taxonomy): domain Eukaryota; kingdom Metazoa; phylum Chordata; class Actinopteri; order Myctophiformes; family Myctophidae; genus Gymnoscopelus; species Gymnoscopelus microlampas. The sequence goes on from NC_139939.1 coordinate 12,019,263, forward strand.
TGTTATATGTGTTAGGATTGAGAAGACATTATTAGAATCCCCCAGAAGCAAAGATTTGAGTTACAAATGTTCACTTTAAAAAATATATATATATTCAAAGATTTGCACACATTTTCATGTTTTTTTTTCCAAAAATAGCAGATCTACAAGCTCATAGCGCGGCACTCGGTGCCGCGCTATGAGCTTGTATGTCTGCTGTTTTTGAATAGCCAAAAGTACAAGATAATGGTTAAAATCGAAAATGACAGATGCTTTCCCGGTCTCAATGGGTTAAAGGTGCCTCGGCGTGCTATTTTAGTCAGCAGAATGAGTTAGTAAGTAGTGTGTGTGTGTGTGTGTGTGTGTGTGTGTGTGTGTGTGTGTGTGTGTGTGTGTGTGTGTGTGTGTGTGTGTGTGTGTGTGTGTGTGTGTGTGTGTGTGTGTGTGTGTGTGTGTGTGTGTGTGTGTGGGGGGGGGGGGTCACATGGGCCACCGGCGAGCACTTTGCATTCAGCGCGTCTCAGACTGCCAACCCTTTATGCAGAGGTGGAAGACGTAATAAGATTTTTTTTTCACTCACATTTGCAACCTTATCTTGATATATATATATGATATTCAAATGCTATCCTCCTATAATTCGACAAAACTCTGTGCGGGCGGTGAGCCCCAAGATCTCTTCTGCCCGGTTCTCCTCAGTGGCTGGAAAATTGATCTGAATTTGCACACAGCCATTGACCATCACCATGTGCACGGAACAGCGAAGCCCGTTTTTCGCTTTTCCCCAAATGTCAGCTGTTTATTAACGTTTTTGTGTCCGCTGGCTGCCGGGTTGCCAAATCATGTGTGCATATCCCCCCACGGGTATAATCCAGACTGCCTTGAACTACACCTCCCGAAAGCAGAGAAAGGAAGCTGTCATCTGTTCCTCATTTCTGTTCACAAAAGTATATTCTAATATATCTTTGCATTTAATATTTTCAACTTATTGATGCTAAGCAGCAAGCTACAAATGGCTTCGATTTAGATTTATAGTAGGACACATTTGCGCGACTGTGAGGACGAAAACGGAAGTGGGAAGGATTATTCACATCCGCTTTATCGCTTGATCATTTTCAGAGCCTCCGTTGCTCCAGACTGCATGACGGAAGCATTTGAAGATTGTGGGAGGCAACAGTCTGGCTCGCCAGACTACAGGACTAGATCTAATGTTCATTATAAGATGGTACAATTTCCCCTCGACTCGCTTCGTGTGTCATTGGTGGTTATATGGACAGTTCAGAAACCTGCCTACCAATGACATCATCGACGGGGATTCCAAGCTAATAGAAACTATACAGCCTTTCTCTTCCTGGAAAGTTAGAATGCTGAAATTAGCACCACATTAATAGTCGTTTGAAATGAACACCACCTAACACAGCAGCCCGTGTTTTTATTTAATTTTTAATGATCAGTTAATGGATTGTGCTTGGATCAACTGAACTAACATAGCATACTTTACATTCCTAGTACCTAGTTTATATTTTGGTGTCACAATTAAAACTTATTTTTCACGATTTTAAAGACAAATAACCATGCCTTTTCTTTTTTTTTTTTTTTTACATAATATGTATTTCTTATATTAATACATGAATAAAATCTTAGTGTTTTGCCAATTATTTGGGGGCTCACTTACAATATCCCCACGGCCCACCAGTGGACCTTGGCCCACAGGTTGGGGATCGCTAATATGATAAGTGGTTCGAGGTTACAACAGAACATTCAGAACATGCAGAAATGGACATTTTATCGGTTCCTGTGGCAGGAGGTTAACCACTTAAACCCTATACAGTTAACCAGAGTCCCTCAGGGTTTCCTGTTATTGTGATGAAAGCTTTCGCAGAAAATAGCCGATCGACAAGCTAACAACGCGCCACAGCTTGTTGATCTGCTATTTTCTGCAAAAGCTGCTGGGGTTTAAGGGGTTAAGACATACAGCAGATAATTTCACCAGCAATGATGATGTACTGTATAACAAGTGTAAATACACTAAAAGGCTGGGTAAATAAATACCTAGAACTGATGACATGCAGCCTTGAGCATCCATTCACACCGATCGGTATTGTGAATAAAGGTCTTTCAATGAGCTGAAGAGCAAGACAAGATTATATACAGTTACAGAGGTTACTACAGATACTCTGATACTGTGTGTGTGTGTGTGTGTGTGTGTGTGTGTGTGTGTGTGTGTGTGTGTGTGTGTGTGTGTGTGTGTGTGTGTGTGTGTGTGTGTGTGTGTGTGTGTGTGTGTGTGTGTGTGTGTTATGTGTGTGTGTGTTAGCAGTGCTCCGTGAAGGTCTTGCACGATTGTCCACGATGCGTTCAATAAAGTAATTCTAAACAATTTCTATAGGTTTATAAAGAAACAGATATACAATAAGCTTGCTATGTTATTTAGCCTATACAAATAAAGTAAATGGGATCATTAAAGGTAGGGCAAGTGATATTTTTTTGTAATTATTATTTTTTTGTTAAAAAGGTTGAAGTACTATTATTCTGATAGTAATCATTGCTTCAGAGCGTTTGTTCGGTCACAGGGGTCTCTCCAGCTCCTCAGAATATAGTACATTTTCAAGTAGGTGACAACATTTAAGCCAATCAGGAGAGAGCACTGAAATAATGTTCTGTTTAATAAAGAGCTGGAGAGACATGGGAGACTCCTTTTACTGAACAAACACTCTATAGCAATGAGTACTATCAGAATATACAGCTATTAACCAGAGCTTGTGACTAAATAATAAATTGGAACACACCTTCTTTCCACTTCCTGAAAAGTCTCGTTATTGGACACACACGCTTTCCGCCCGACAATCGACAATATGTACGAGACGCCGAAACAGACTCATCATTCTCGCCGTGTCCTCATCAGAGGAAAGCTGGCCTTTTCCAAACTCTCATATAGATATGGGGAGAGCGGGTGATTTCTCTTCAGAGAATGGTCACATTTCGATCTCGCTGACCTCCAATTGCATGCTTTCATCGACTTCTGCCGCGCCCATTCGAGAAGGAGCTCTAAGTCTTTCTCAGTGGCAGCGAAATCTTGTAAGTGCTGATTGAATTCTGTCTGAAGAAACGTGATCACTGTCACATATTTCACTTCTTCTTCTTTTTTTTTGCAGAAAAGAAGGCATTTGCGATTAAGCGCCTTAATCCATTCAGATCGGGAACGCATCTGTTTGTCATTTTTTGATTACTTTGGCTATTGAAAAAATAGCAGATCTACAAGCTCGTAGCGTGGGACCGAGTGCCGCGCTACGAGCTTGTAGATCTGCTATTTTTGAAAAATCATGAAAATGTGTCCAAATCTTTGAATATATGTATATATATTTGTTACTCAAATATTTGCTTCTGGAGGTCCCTGGAACAAAATATTTTGAGATGGGGGTCCTTGACATGAAACAGTTTGAGAACCACTGATACAGCAACATAAGTTTTTTGAAAAAAAAAAAAAGATTTAGAAGACAAAAAAATAAAAAAATATATTTGCCCAAAAAAATCATGATTTTTCAAAAATAGCAGATATACAAGCTCATAGCGCGGCACTCGGTGCCGCGCTATGAGCTTGTAAATCTGCTATTTTTGAATAGCCAAAGTACAAGATCATGGTTAAAGTGGTTAAAATCCAAAATGACAGATGCCGGTCTTAATGGGTTAAGTTGCATAGCGCGAGGAAGTGCGCCATATTGAAGTGGCTGTGTGTCTGATCGGAAGTGATCTTGACAGAGAAGCGAACATTACACAGCATGCTTTCAGGTGAGCGTGGTAGAGTGTATCAGGGTCTGATAGCTATATATGAGGGTCAGTTATTTCATGAAGTGGTCGGTCTTTCTCCTTCAGAAAACCGGTCAATATCACATCTCGTGGAATGAAACCGCTCCAGCTGCATGATTGAGCCATCATCATATACCGTACGTGTGAGTGGTAGATTACGTCTCCGCGTTCAGCATCGACTTCAGATGGGAAAGCCTTTTATCCTCTTGTGACTGAGTACTTGAATTAGGTTGATGGTTTTCATCCGCAAGGTTCATCACGTGACGTCGCCGAGCTGGACTGCCTTGGCAAAGAGTGCCTCGGCAAAGAGTGCCTCTTGGTAAACAATACACAGTGGCGGACAGCAATGAAATACATTTAATTTAGTATTGTAGGCCTACTTAACACATCGGGTGCCAAACACGGTCGGAACCGTGTTTTCACAGAGTAGCGCTTTGGTGCCGAACACGGTCTGAACCGTGTTTGGCGTCTTTTTGTTTTTTTCGTTTTTTTTCCACACGGGAGGGGCTGGAGCAGCTCTGGAATCACCCGTGGTGATTCTGAGAAGGATAGGCCAGATGGATCACCGTGTCAAAAAACATGGCTCCCATCCGCTTCCGTTCTATCTCCTTCTCTAAAACCCCTATAACTCCGAAACTTTTTACGCTGGGGAAAACGACTCTTTTTGTATGCACGATCGCTCCGCCATTGTTACTCGCGTGAGAGATGTTATCGTTCCAGGCGTTAGCCAGGACCATCGGCCAAAATGGAGGCATGCTTTTTTTCACATGGAATGCACGTCGTGGAGTCTACGGCTTATACAGGGCTGCGCAGCTCAACGGTGAGATTTCTGGCACCGAACGTAATCTGTTATTATAAAATGCTGGCACCCGATGTGTTAAGTAGTTGTTTTTTGAGTACTAGAGGTTCGGTCCGCGGTCCTCGCACCTACTGTACGTTGCACCACTATGCAATCAACATGTCTGAGTCATGGTGTCGGGGGCTTTGTCAGAGTAGCTGTTGTCCCCTTCTGTCTGTTTCCCTTTTTGTGCCCATATATGGAGATATATGTATCTGTCATTCCATGTCCGTTTCATGCCCATATATGGAGACCCCTGATGTCATCAGTAGGCCATATGCCCATGTATTGGAATGTCCATATATGGGCATATCGGTTGGATCGTCGGTTCTGGACAACAGGATATCGAATTACTCAACGGCGGGCACCGCACTCCCTCGAGCAAGGACGTTTTGAGTTTGAAGTTGGTCAGTCCCGTGAATGCACATGACCATATATGGGCATAGTGGATCTCTGTATCTGTCAGTCCTTGTCTCTTTTTATGCCCATGTATGGAGATTAGGGGTGTGCCGATACACTAATTTCATCAAACGATACGATACGATATTTGGCTCACAACTTCGATACAATTTCGATACGATACGATACGCACTTTATTTATTGTGAAAATATATGAGGGAGAAAAAAAGCAAATGCAAACAAATAATTCTGTTTTTGCATTATTCAGACATGCAAACTTGTAGCTTTTCAGCTACAATAGCCGTTTTGAATCCAAATAGGGCAATAGTGTGACAACTGACCCAAAAAAAAACATGTTGTCACCCTTTTCACCTCGGGGCTGTTTGCATGCCTGATCATAATGATTGAAAAAAAAAAATTCAAAACGATTTTTTCCCCCCCCCAAAACGATACATTTCGTCACGAAAACGTATCGCGATATATCGTGGGACGATATATCGGCACACCCCTAATGGAGATCGCTGATGTCATCAGTATTTGTCCATGATGGGCATGCCCTCTTTTGTGCCCAAAATTGTAATACAGCAACGTATTGGTATTAAAAAGAAAATATACTTTGTACCAGTACTTAAACTCAAGTACACATTTGACAGAGCAACTTTCACTTGTAGCTGACTAATATTTGACCAGTAGTATCTACACATTGGCTCAAGCACAGGGATTGAGCACTTTGTTCCACCACTTATAATACAGTGCATTTTGACATCCTCAACTTTCTCTAAGTCGTGAACCTTCCTGTACAGCCATAGAAGCCATCCCATTCCGCTCAGCTGTCATTGCTGGAGGCTTATCTGCTGTAGCTCCACACAGCTTGTGCCAGAGCAGTTTCATGTCATCGATCACAAACGGACACAGCTTCAGAAATGGCTTTACCCGTGGCGGTGCCCCCCTATGATGAAGCAGCTCCTCCTTGATGTAGGGCTGCGGCTATCGATTTATTTTGTATGTGATTATCCCATTAATTACTTTCTCGCGTCATCGAATAATTGAGAAGTGCATTTCTTTTATTAGATTTTTCAAATGGAAGCGTTATTTCATACTTTGCCGCGCAACAGTGTCTTGCGAATATAGTCAGAAAAGCCGATCTACAAGCTCACAATCACAAAGTGTTACAATTCGCACGTCGTGAGCTTTTACATTTGCAATTTTCACTCAGGCTTTTCACAGGCTTCAGATGCGCCTCTATTAAAAGAAAATAAATCGTATCTTGCCTATAATGACATGCCCAAAATAGGGATTGATTATTAATGGATTATTCTCAGACGGCTGGCCGGCCTCTCCCTTAGAGAAACGGGGGAGAAGTTTGGTCATCCGCGAGGAACTCGGAGTAGAGCCGCTGCTCCTTCACTTGGAAAGGAGCCAGTTAGGTGGTTCCCTAGGGAGACCCTGGCAGACCAAGGACCAGATGGGGGATTATATCTCCACGCTGTACTTGGAACGCCTCAGGACTCCCCAGGAGGAAGTGGCTGATGTTGCTCAGGAAAGAGAAGTCTGGAGCTCTCTGCTGAAACTGTTGCCCCCGCGACCCGACCCCGATAAGCGGTTGAATATGGATGGATGGATGGATTTATCAAATATTTTATTAAATGATCGATATTCAATTACTGTGTGTTTTATAATCGATGACATCGATTACTTAGATTAACTGTTGCTATCCTACAGTGATGCAAAAGTTGTCGTCAACTCCACGCAATAAAGATGTAGAGTAACAGCTGGACTGTGTCCGTAGCATCTGTGCTCTCGTCACATGCAATGGAGTAGAAATGGAATGCACTGACACTCGCTGTTTATTTCGCTGACGGCTCTCGTTGTTGGGCGACTGTTTTTTCTGGACATGCTGACATTGTTGAATTCTGGAGTTTTTCCCGACAACTTTTTGTGAGGCGCTCTGTAATAAAGTCGAGAATGGGTTTTTCCATTGCATTTATTGGCACCAGGAAACTGCTGCGGTTGAGCCATCAGACTAGCTGTCAGTTGTTTAACTTTTCTGCTCTCGCTTCTGTGCCCGCGTATACGAAGTGTTGGACTAGATGTTTTGTTTCATTTCATTCTTGGAAACATTTGCGCACCAACATATCAAGGAAGGGCGGCCATAGCTGAATGGCAAAGGTCCTAAGTTCGATTCCAGCCTTCAGCAATTAGTCAAAAAGTGTCAAACTGAGCAAGGCACACCAACCCTTAACTGTTCCCTGAGCGCTAGAACCAACACCTGCTCACTGCTCCTAGGATGGCTAAAATGCAGAGGAAAAATGTCACGGATGTGCTAATATACAGTGACAAAAAAACACCCCAAGGAGTGGGGACCTAATTATTATTATAATTATAAAAGGGATGTCCACAGAGGTTCTCCAGACACAAAAGAGTTAGTTAATTAATCAGTGGGGGACAGTGACAAAGTACATTCATTTGAGTACTGTACTTAAGTATAGTACAAACTAACTTTACTTGAGTATTTGTATTTTTTGATACTTATGACTTTCACTCCACTGCATTTCAAAGACAAATATTGTACTTTTGACTCGACTGCATTTCTAGGAGGGGGAAAAGTCCCATATGAATAGGCTCTATGCACAGCAGCCATATTGGGAATGAATTGGGCCCCTTCCTTCACAGGTGTTACCAATGATACTAATTAAGGCTCTGTTCCATTTAGTGTGGCATAGTGGTTGTCTTATTTTCAAGGACCCCCATAACTCTGAGAGTGTACAAATGGAACCAAATGGACTTACGGGTCCATTTGGTTCCATTTGTACACTCTCAGAGTTACACACCCACCAAAATGGAGCGTTTCTAGTGAGCCAATATGCACGATATCAGGACCCTGACCAGAATGGAACAGAGCCTTCATTAGTATCATTGGTAACACCTTTGAAGGAAGTAAGAAGAGGCCCAATTTCTTCCCAATATGGCTGCTGTGCATAGAGCCTATTACTCCAGTATTAGTGATATTTTTTTCCAGTATTCATTGTCTGACATGTTCTGCATTCCCTCCGTCTTGTGTTTAATCGACAGAGGTAGCCTAAACGCATTTATAATTAACTGAGTTGAATGTTTTCATCGATGCGTAATCATTACAATGTGGTCTACAGTAGTTGTTCAAAATGGCAGAGATGTGCTGTACATCAATCCAAGCAATCCATATGGACTATACTGTATGGAGTAATAATGGTCCCTATATAGGACATTTTGTTTCTAAGTTAATGCTGGCACTGTATAAATTTCCTCTTCTACCCCGGATTTGAACCTGGTTTCCTGCGTGGGCGTATTATATTAACATACTCTACCATACAGATTGGAGAAAATTCCATTTTTTTTTTTTTTTTACCCACGATCCCACGATTTTGTAACCCCTATTATTTCACCCTGGTGCCAATGCCTAAACGTTTAATCCTGGGCACTACCTTCCCTCTGCCAGCCTAGGGAGGCCAGGGCCGAGCTCATGCCTCCTTCAAAGCATGAGAGCCAACTGACCTTCTTGTCACCTGACAGGGGAGAGTTTCCCTGGTTGGACGTAGCGCGTGGAAGGAACACGTTATTCCAACCAGTTCCCTTCCCCTCCATCAGGCGCCCCAGCTGGCCAGGGGGAGGCAGTATAGTGACCAGGATTACTGCATGTTTTTTGTGAGGGTACCTACCAGGAGACACGGGGAGAACATGCACAGAAAGGCCCTTTCGCCAACCCCACCTAGGGTGTGGGCACTGATGACGCGGAGGAGAGAACACGCCCCCAGCGCCCACAGCGTCCCCTGCGGGGAGAAAAATCAATTTTATTAATTTAAAAAATGTTACATAGTAACTCTTTAATGCTGAGCCACTTAAAAAAAAAACTAGCAGCTTTTGGCTCGGGGGAACGTAGCTTGGCCATGTCTTCTCTATGGTCTCCATTACTACTATTTAATCAGTTATTTCTCTTCTTCTTCTTCTTATTATTATTTGCACAGCATCCCAGTCATTCATAAGATGAATGACATCAACCCATAAGAGCTCAACGTTTCACACCAATTAATGCTTAGTAATATCACAGACACTCACACACACGCGCGCACGCACGCACTCACGCACACACGCACGCATGCACGCACGCGCACACACACACATACACACACACACACACACACACACACACACACACACACACACACACACACACACACACACACACACACACACACACACACACACACACACACAGAGTAGGAAATGGAAAAAGAATGTGTGAGGGTGGAGTAAGCAACAGTGTATTTACCATTATGCATGTTATGCCATGTGTATGTCCATGTATGAGTCCATACACGCATGTGTATGTACGCGCTCATTCAGAGATACGCGTGTGCGCATGGTTTTTGTTCAGAAATGCGCGCGTGTGTGTGCATGTGTGAGAACACAATTGTGTGTGAGACACTAAGTGCGACACTGCTCATATAATCCTTTAATTTCCCACAGCTCTCCGTGTTTTATCCAGGCTTTATAGCCTTCTCACACGCACCACCGAGTGTGTTTGTGTGTGTGTGTGTGTGTGTGTGTGTGTGTGTGTGTGTGTGTTTGTGTGTGTGTGTGTGTGTGTGTGTGTGTGTGTGTGTGTGTGTGTGTGTGTGTGTGTGTGTGTGTGTGTGTGTGTGTGTGTGTGTGTGTGTGTGTGTGTGCGTGGGTGTGTTTGTATTTGCGTGTGTGCGTGCGTGCTTGTATTGCTATACTTGTGAGAGCCAAATAAATGTCCACCATTAGTATAGTAGAATTTGATAAAGTTTTATTGTTAAAACGGATTTGGGGAGTCAGGCTAACAATTAGGAAACGATTCAGGTTGCTGTTAGGGTTGCGATTAGGCATTTAGAGGTTAGGATTAGGGGTTGTGGTTGGAGTTAAGCTTGATTTGTAACTGAATTATGCGCCGGTGTTGTGCTCAGAAAATGGTAGATGTACAGATACAAGCTCACAACGCACCGCTGCGTGGTGCATTGTGATTGTGAGTGAGATTGTGTTACAGATTAAAGTTTTCATAGATTTCATGGATATCTTCATAGACTTGCACTATCATCAGTGTTGTGTGAATTCATGTTTGTTTTTTTGTTTGTTTGTTTATACATGATCTTTTCTATTAATATGTTAGATTCATATGAATGTGTATTTTCAGACATTTGGCCACTTAAACCCTCGATACTTTGAAAACGTGACCTTTGGCTCTGTACTTGGTCTGCTCTTTTTTCCCTTTCCACCAAACCTCTTTTGCAGAAAGTAGCCGATCTACAAACGCACACATTGTGAGCCTGTCGTGTGCGCGTGCGTGCGTGCGTGTGTGTTTGTGTGTGCGTGTGTGCGTGCGTACGTGTACTGTGCATATGTCTGTCTGCATGAATGTCTGTGTGTGTGAATGCATATATATCTTATATGGACATAAATAAATCATTCGAATGTGTGTGTGTGTGTGTGCTGTGCATATGTCTGTCTGCATGGATATGCGTGTGTTGTGCATATGTCTGCGTGTGGGTGCGCACACGTGCGTGTGTGTTTTGTGCATATGTCTGTGCGCATGAATTTCTGTTTGGGTTTGTGTGTGTGTGTGTGTGTGTGTGCGTAAGAAATTGGATGCAGCAGTTGCATCAGGGTCTGTTTGACAGCGACACTGTCGGGGCCATTTTGCAGTGAACCCTGTAATGGCCCCATTTGTGCGAGAACGCAGACACACACACACACACACACACACACACACACACACACACACACACACACGATGGGTTTCGATGGGTTTCGATGCCGATCCTGATTTTTGGGGAGTCCTAGACCACTGATTATTGATGGCCACACTGTCACTGCCGTTGTATCCTACTGGCTCTGCTGCCAGTGAGGAGCCCCCACCAGGAAGACGTATAGCCTCCGTCCCACTCCTCCCGCCCAACACTCCCTGCTGACAGGTGCCGGCCCAGCCCGTAGGAGTAAGTGTGTGCAGTGACAAATATCACCCTTCCCCCTGAACACGGGCCAATTGTGTTTCTATAGACGCTCCACAAAGCTATAGATGCACCATGGTGGAATGGAACCCCTAGACTGGTGGTGGTAGCCTACCACTGCGTCACCCGGGCGTCCTGATTATTGATATTTTGACCGATATTTTGTCAAAGATTGCAAAAATCATGGAAACAGCTTTTAGCTAGCCAACAAGCCTGCAAAATATGTTAATACGATTATCATTATTCATTTTGACACAGACAGACCGCTGATCCGACCGACTCCACACCAGATACTGCTGTTTTTATCCATTTAGAATTGTATTGTGAAATTGTGTGGTTTTTTTAAATATTGAACCATTGAAAAGTATTAACAAGATAAATTGACTACAGTAAATCATAACTACATTGGATCCATTGGAACACAGGCTCTTTTTTTCCATTTCCTAAAAAGTTACAGTTTTTGACATACATGATTTCCACCCCAACAGTGACAATAGATAGACTAGTTGGATGTTGACATGTCGCCTAGCAACAGTAGCGTGTTGGAAGCTTCTAAAGCCTAGTCTAGTTTCATGGTCATTTTGTGAATATTCCTCCACTCACTCCCTGCACCGTTAATAACACATAATGACCTCACACCATTAGTGGCTATTGTAGCTGATGTTTGACAAGAGCGGGATTTTTTTTTTTAAACAAACTCCACTCCGAATATCACAATGTGCTTGAGCAAAATATCGTATTCTACTGAATATCAGACGGCTCCACTTGAGATCCACTCTGTGCCTCATGCATCCGCCGAACCCCGGACGCGCACACATTATTTCCATGACAACCGCCGGGTTCAGCCTGGGTATACCGGCAAACAAGCGACGTTGGCGACCAATTGTGATGATTCAAGTATGCCAGAGCTCATGCTCTTGCAGGCAGCCTCTGATAACCGGCACGAGCCAAAGATTGCCATGCGGTGCTTCACTAAATGACTTGGTTCTTTATGAAACAGCTGTGAGCTGCGACCGAGCATCTGATTCACCAGGAATTACGAGTGTGCCTATCGGACAAGTGTGCACATTATCGCTCTCCCCAGCTCTCCTCCCCTCTGTGCTGTGCCTGCGTGATGATGTAGATCAGTGGTTCTCAACCTTTTCAGGCCGTGACCCCCCCCCAAAATAATCACATTTGAACTGGGACCCCCCCCCCCCCCGCCACCCTGATAAGCACTTGGAATGTAGGAGTTGAGGCATTACATTTTCGGTTCCACAGATGAATATTGTGAAAATAGCTGTTCTACAAGCTCTGTAGATCTGCTATTTTCCTCTTGCCTCTTTCTTATATTATTTGACAATTTGGCCGATGTTTGACCAGTTTTTATAGTATAGTCTATTGATTACTTTTGATGCAGTAATGCTCTTTTTCTGTTCTTTCTTTTTTGAGGTGTTATAAAGGTCTTAAAAGTCCTTAAATTGGGGGACGACTTAGCGCCAAAGATAAATTATGCCACTATAATTGGTAGGAAAATGTACTTAAAGTACTAAAATTGGAAAGTACTCTTTATGCAGAATGTCCTGTTTCACGAGTTTTCAAATGTATACAATCTTTTTGAAAGATCTACAAGCTTGCAATGCGTTGCAATGCGTTGCAATGCGTTGCATCGCGGCGCATTGTGAGCTTGTAGATCGGCTATTTTCAAACAGCCAAAGTCTGAATAGGGCTGAAGTTGTTAAAAGATAATCAAAACCTACAACTGGAACAAAAGTAAGAGTATAGAAATTTGGAAATACTAGTAAAAGTACCTCAAAACTGTACTTAAGTACATTACTTGAGTGCATGTACTTAGTTACTTTCCACCACTGGGCCTGGGTGCGTCACAAGATGTGTGACGCACCAGTTGTGAAATGTGTTTTCATTCTGATACAGATAAATAGGATCGTAAATATACTACGGTGGTTCCATTCATCCAAGGGGAACACAATCGATCAATTGATTGATCATTAAAATAAACATGCTCTGGTACCTGCTCTGAAAATGCACGCGGACCCACTCACCTGACCACTAAACCAGTCAGATGGGTGGGCCGCAAAAGCTTTTGTGATTTCCCAAGTGGGACCCGATCCAGCAAAGGTACCGCTTATTTATTGCTTCTTTTTGCCGGCATTATTTCAATACGAATTTCCATCATATACACGTCGCAAAGGGCTGCCGTGATTAAAGTAAACGAGTAGTTCACTCAAAAGATGACTTATTTTCTATCAATCACACACTACATGAAGCATTGAATTCATGGACATTTTTTTGTATGTGTCGCCTGAGCCAATTATTTGCTGACCGGGTCATCGGTCAATATGAGACTCAATGGAAACTCTTTGAGTCTCCTACCAGAGACTCCGCCGTCATCAAATTATTACCTTGGGAATGCAACAAAAACAAAAAAAATCTCCATAAATTCAAGGCTTTGTGGGGTGTGTAATTGATAGAAAATAAGTCCTTTTTTGGGTGAACTTCTCCTTTAAGTGGTCCGATTGGGCGGGCCGGCCCCGCCGGCAACGGTTTCAAGATGTTGGCCCCGGTCCAGAAAAAGGGCTGGGGACCCCTCGGCTCGGATGCACACAATCCATACGCCACGCATCGATAGCGGCCCACTGGCACTTTGTCTTGGACGCATCGATTGCAAAATCCAACACTCCAAGTCATCCATATTTATATGCAATTCTCTCACCATGGAAGTGGACACGCATGGTCAGGAGGATAGCACCTCGCTGAATGTGTATTATGCTGACATAGGCAGCAATGGCATGGTGCAGCGTTTTGGACATTATAAAGGACAGACGTCGCCCATTCAATCTCCCCAGCTTCTCCTCCGTGTACCAATTTAGGAGAGCAAAGAGTGATCTGGTGAAGCAAAAAAAAAGAAGAAATGCCATTTAGATCTTATCTCCCACACACAATGCGCCCAGAAAAGGGAAAGACGCGATTTGAGTTGACCTCCGAGATAACATCTGAGTAGCGCATATCGTCTCTGTCGGGTGGAAACCTCATATGTACAAAACGGTTTACTTTTGAGGATTCAAATTCAAAAATAGCAAAGAGCGCCGCGTTTCGAGCTTGTAGATCTGCTACTTTTGATGCTTTTGTGTGACGCTGTAGTATGGTCAAGTAGGGCGTTAATTTACGAAAAACACAAAGCTTAGAATATGGAGATAAGAGGATTCTGGCCGACAGTGACGATATTATGAAGTATTTCAAAGCGCGCACGCACACGCACGCACACGCACGCACACGCATGGAGAGAGAGGGAACAGTGATGTCAGGACGACTAAAGTCACGTCATGGTGGGGAGACAAGAGGGCCTGAATCTAATCCCAGCATCCTGAGATGAGATTAGCACCCAGCCCTGCTCTTATGTAGAAGTCAATATATCATTCATTCTCTACTACTACTGCTGCTGCTGCTGCTTGCTTCCTCCTCCCGAGATTGCATTAAACGCCAAAAATATCCCTCTGAATTGAAGGGGTGTGTGCGTGTGTGTGTGTGTGCGTGCGTGCGTGCGTGCGTGCGTGCGTGCGTGCGTGCGTGCGTGCGTGCGTGCGTGCGTGCGTGCGTGCGATGAGGATAAAGTGTGAGAGAGAGACAGACAGACAGACAGACTGCATAAAGGGGGTGATAATGATCTAAACATGCACAGAAAGACAGGGGAATGGGAGACAGATGGAGAGGATGACAGAGAGGAAGGGTGAGACGGATACATTATGCTGAGCGAGCGAGCGAAAGAGATATAAAGCGAGAGAGAGAGAGAGAGAGAGAGAGAGAGAGAGAGAGAGAGAGAGGAGAGAGGGAGGGAGGGAGGGAGGGAGAGAGAGAGAGAGAGAGAGAGAGAGAGAGAGAGAGAGAGAGAGAGAGAGAGAGAGAGAGAGAGAGAGAGAGAGAGAGAGAGAGAGAGAGAGAGAGAGAGAGAGAGAGAGAGAGAGCGAGAGCGTGTTTGTTTGGGTGGGTTTGCACGGAGCGCGTGGCTGTCCCCTTCATGCGTCACTCGCAACGCCACTCAGTCAAGGGCAAACCGAGACATGGAAACTGGGAAGGCAGATTGCGATCACGTGATCGCGCGCGCGTGTGTGTGTGTGTGTGCGCGTGCGTGCGTGTGGGGGCATGCATAACACGGGAAGAGCGTGTTCACACCGTTTAGTGTGATAGCGCTGCATGCACGTGCGTGCATTCCGACTGCGCAGTACAGTGCGGTATACAGTATGTGTGTATTTGTGACTCAGACAAATGGGTTTCCGGTTACGCTGGCGCTCTCTCTCTCCCCGCGCCACCAAAACGCCTCTCGCTCTGCCCTGCAGGAAACAACGACGTGCTGCTTTGTGGGACCGTGTTCTGCACGCAGAGCGACAGCTGCTTGGTACAACCTTATACTTTATATGTAGTCATTATCTACTTCAGTACTACGACTATTCTACTACTAATACTATTCTACTACTATTCTACTACTACGCCTACTACTACTATTGCTACTATTCTACTATCAGGGACGTGCACAGATAGACTCTAGGTGGTGCTAGAGCACCTGCCCTTTGCCCCCTTGACCAGAAGTGCCCTTTTGAAAAAAAGTTTTTTTTTTCCCAGTTTACAGCAGGGGTCTTCAACAGGGGGTCCGGGACCCCTAGGGGGTCCTCAGAGTTACTACAGGGGGTCCGCCAAATCTTTATGTGATATGATTTTTCTTTTTACCATAACCACTCGAAACCTAGCATCCCTTTTTCTGAGGAGAACTTTAGCCAAAAATAGCCGATCTACAAGCCCACAACGCCTCGCAGCGCGAGGCGTTGTGGGCTTGTAGATCGGCTATTTTTGGCAAAGAGGTATAGGTGTAGAGGGAAAAAAGAGCAGACCAAGTAAACCAAAAAAAAGTATAATTTACTTGAGCACCTGCCCCTCAAAATGTCTGTGCACGCCACTGTCTACTATTCTAATAATAATATTCTTCTACTACTACTACTACTACTATTACTACTATTCTACTATTCTAATAATAATATTCTTCTACTACTACTACTACTACTATTCTACTATTCTACTACTGTTACTTACTACAACTACTACTACTGCTACTGCTACTATTGCTGCAGTTCTTGGATGCTATTAGCTCAGGCACGGCTACAGCTCATTGCTTTTGTATATGCAGAGGACACACTGACCATAGGAAGGTGCAGTCTCTGTCCCTCTAACACACACGCACACACACACACACACACACACACACACACACACACACACACACACACACACACACACACACACACACACACACACACACACACACACACACAGCACACGGCACAGATGTACCGTCCTTACACTGTACCTCGACAGCATGACTCACCCACCCAGCCAGCATCCCTCTCTCTCTCTCTCCCTCCTGCCCTCCCTTTACCCATCCCTCTCTCCCTACATCCCTCATTCCCTCCCTCCCTCATTCTCTCTCCACATCCCTCCCTCCTCTCCTCTCGGTCCATATACAGTTGCTAAGTCAGCAAATTTATCTCACGTCTGCCCTCTCTGTCCATGCATGGCCTTGCCCCGCCTTTCTCCTCTCCTCTACCCTCCTCTCTCTCTCTCTCTCTCTCTCTCTCTCTCTCTCTCTCTCTCTCTCTCTCTCTCTCTCTCTCTCTCTCTCTCTCTCTCTCTCTCTCTCTCTCTCTCATTGTCTCTCATGTCTACCCTTTCTTTGCAGAAATGTGCAGCCGTACGTAGTTACTACGTCATGCACACTCCCTCTCTCTCTCTCTCTCTCTCTCGCTCTAACACACACACACACACACACACACACACACACACACACACACACACACACACACACACACACACACACACACACACACACACACACACACACACACACACACACACACACACACTTTGAATATGCAAATGTAAATGCAAAAAAAAAAAGAAATTGCAAAGAGCATCCTGATCAGCAAAAGGTCCTGAAGCCAATCACTCTAATGAGTCCCTGTGGGAGCGCACGCGTGTGTGTGCGTGTGTGTGTGTGTGTGTGTGTGTGTGTGTGTGTGTGTGTGTGTGTGTGTGTGTGTGTGTGTGTGTGTGTGTGTGTGTGTGTGTGTGTGTGTGTGTGTGTGTGTGTGTGTGTGTGTGTGTGTGTGTGCGTGTGCCCGCTTGTGTGTGCGGTTAGGTGGGTGGGTGCTTTAATGGGCATGCATGCATAGGATAGTGTGTGTTTGACGTTTACACATGTATGTAAACGTATGCCTGCATGTGCTTGCGTACAGTGTGTGTGTGTGCGTGCGTGCCCGTGCGCGTGCGTGTGTTTGCATTTCCCTGCATGCGCTTGCAATCCTGTCATGTCTGAACTCTGAAAGAATGGTCCACTCTATAAAGCCAAGACAGGCGAGTACTGTACTGTACTGTACTGTCCGTCTGTCCAAGTTTCTACATTTAGAAGCGAGGATGGTTGTTCTCTTTCATCCTCATGTGCCTTTGATGTGCGCCGTGGGGCCCTAGGCCGTCCAGACAGCAGCTCAGGGTTCTCGTCCACATGGGCCTCCAGCGATGTTCCCTTACAAACCTTAGCCGCCTCGCAGCTTGAATGTCTTTTACCGCTCGCTGTCCAGAGGGACAGGGACCAAAAGAGACATAACGAGTGAAGTGGCTTCAGTGGGAAGGTTTTGTTCAAAAGGCGTTGGAAAATACGGTTACATAATAGTTTGCTGCTTCATGTCTATATATCCTACATACTGTACAGCTGCTTGTACAGATGGCCCTTGGAGGCTGTTCGTAATATATACTGCATGGTTTCAAGCCCACCTTGAAGCCGGATGGGACCCACGGGGCGGCAGTGGCTCAGGGGTAGAGCTGTGAGGTTTCCAGTTTGATCCCGGGTTCCCCCAGAAGAGTTAGTGTCGAAGTGTCCTTGAGCAAGACGCTGAACCCCTAATTGCTCCTGATGAGCAGGTCGGTGCCTTGCATGGATTCCTCTGCCATCGGTGTATGAATGTGTGTGTGAATGGGTGAATGTAATACACAATCTATGTACAGTAAAGCGCTTTGGATAAAAGCGCTATATAAATGCACCATTTACAATTTACCCACGTGGGCCCCACATAAATCGCCAAGTTGGGGCCCACCTAAGGCCCAGGTAGAACCCATGTGGATCCTGCTGACATTGCCCACTTGTGGCCCACATACAGTAGTTCAGCCCATCTTGAAACCATAAGGGACCCACGTGGGTGTGCTGGCTGGGTGGAGTAGGCTACAACCAAATTCTACTATACAATGAACAGAACTCTTGTCAGTCCATCCTCATCCATTTTTCCTCCACAGTGGGTTGACTAGTCGAGTGCATATACCAATGGTATATCGTTGCTGTCGGGCGATATTTCAACTTTTTTTTTTACGTAAATTAATGTACTATTATTTGGAAAATCTAAATTTGTTTTGACAGCAATGCTTTGGTCTTAAAATGAAAATACACTTTCTAATTTGAACTTAAATATGTATTTTTAAGCATGTAATTTTGAATATTTTTCGTACTTTAACTCAAGTGCAAATTCGACAGAGCAGCTTTCACTTGCAGTTGAGTGATATTTGACCAGGAGTAGGCCAATCTTTAATTTGAGTTCTCAAGTACTGAGGTTGAGCTCTTTGTCCGGCACTGAGGATAGGGAGCCTGTCTTTATTATTTAACCACTTAAACCCCGGCATCCATATTGTGGAGAAAGCTGTCGCTGAAAATAGTGTTGTGAATAACTTGGATAATATACATATACTTGGATAATATTGCGGCTGTCACTGAAAATAGCAGATTGACAAGCACACAACGCACCGCATTGCGACGCGTTGTGTGCTTGTCGATTGGCTATTTTCAGCGAAAACTTTCCCCCTCAATGACAGAAAATTGAAAATACAGTAGCATAGAGCCCTGAGGGATTCCGCTCAACCATAATGGGGTTCTAGTGGTTAAAATACAGTGAGCCTGTCATTATTGGACTGTAAGCCCTGCTGGAGTCACAGGAGCCACATGGAAGTGGTGGTCCCCCTCAACCCTGAAGGGATTTATTTTCCAATAATGACCGGCTCACTGTATATTATCACAGCTATTACATGGATACTTATGAATTAAATGATTTGACACAGAATATTGATTTAAAAATGAATAGTGAGCAGAGGTCTGCTCTTCAGCAATCTGAAAACCCATTTGATAAAAAGTTTTTTTTTTTTTTTACCTCTAGGTGCACAACCTCCTTTTTTGTGTAAAACAGGAACTCGGTTTGGCTCCTCCCCTTTCTTAGTCCACTTCTTCCTGGGTGCTTCTGTGATTATTCCTACTAGCAACAACATGATTGGCTGTTCAGAAATATTGGACTGCCAAGATTGACCAATCAGAATCGAATATTACAATGTGATTATTATTATTATTTAGTCACCTTTAGTTGTTTTGGGGTATTTGTCACTGTACATTAGCATTTAACCCATCCTAACTATTAGGAGCAGTGGATGCCATTAATACGATACCCGGGGTGCAGTTATGGGTTTTGTCTGTCGGGGGGACACTCGGACAGACTCTGTGGACCTATAGGGACGAACCAGGGACCCCCAGTTTGATATGCATTAGGCCCCCATAACTCTGTGAGTGTACAAATGGTAGAGTGTTTGTTCAGTAACAGGGGTCTCCCCATCTCTCCAGCTCTTTAATAAACAAACAAAACATGTAATGCATTTTCAGCTGGGTTGCCAATTTCAGCCAATCAGGAGAGAGTGCCCATTCATCAGCTTCAATTTTGGTAGTGTTACAGTTCCAATTTAGTTTGCTCATTTCTTTGTATCATTACTTCCAATTGCACTTGTTTTATCTGTATACCGTCTCTGTTGGGTGGAAACCTCGTATATCCAAAACTGTTACTTTGCACATACATTGAATTGAAAAATAGCAGATCTACTAGCTCAAAACGATCTCATTTTTGTGGTACTTTCCTGTGACACTATAGTATGATCAAATAGGGCATTAATATACAAAAAAAAAACACAAAAATTAAAAATATACCCGATAGATGTAGTGAGTTCTCTCTCATGATTGGACAAAATTGGTATACCGACCTGAAAATGCATGTTCTGTTTACTAAAGAGCTAGAGAGACTAGGGTGACTCCTGGTACTGAACAAATGTATACTCTACAGCAATGCGTACTATCAGAATATATAGCTATTTAACACCTATATAATCAGACTCCTCTCAGCTCACTCCTACTAATCATGACACCGAAGCACAAACTGTGTTTTCTCTCTGGGAGCCAAACCAGTAAAAAGAAAAAAGAAGAGCAGCTTGGCCTCAGCTGTCCCTTCCTCATCAAAGCTCAAAGCTCAGCCAACAAACACTGGTTCATCTCCTGCCTTAATGATTTCCAGCCTGTCACTTTGACCTGTGTGTTATTATAAAGTGCCTGCTGGAAAGATTGATTTGATCTTACATAAGAACGGAACCGAGCCTGCCTGTACCCTTGACCTATTAAAACAGCCATTCCTATAACCTGTGGGCAGTGAGGATATTATTGCAAACTGTGGGCCACGAAATAATTGGCAAAGCCCTAAGATTTTATACGTAAACAATACGTAAAAATACATAGATCCATTCATTAAAACCTTAATACTGTAGGAAGGTCAAATATATGATGGTTCCATTGATCCAAGTTGGAACACAATCGATGGGCAGCGTGAATTTTCAGAGCATGCTTATTTTTAACTATTATAAAATAAACATGCTCTGAAAATGCACACGGTCCACCCTTCTGACCACATCTCTTTTCAAATGGGGGTCCAATTTTGGGGGTCCTTGACATGAAAATGTTTGAGAACCTCTGAAAATAGCTCTGAAAGAATCGCATCGCGACGCATTGTGACCTTGTACAGTAGATCTGCTATTTTCAAAAGATTTGTATACATTTGAAAACGTGTGAAATGGCACATTCTGCATAATGAGTACTTTTATTTTTTTACTTTAAGTATATTTCGATACCTATACTTTTGTACTTGTACTCAAGTAAATTTTGAATTCTAAGACTTTTACTTGAAACAGAGTATTTCTGCAGTGCGGTATTGATATTTTTACTTAAGAAAGCACAGCTGAGACTGAATTCTCTGTAGCGTCTCAAAAGGTTTGGTACGAGACGAGTACCAACAAGCTCAAACTAAAACAAAACAAGTGCTCGCCGCTGGCCATGCTGGGAACGTCCTTCTCCATCACTTTAGCACACCCTGGGATGCTACAATATTAATCTGCTAAATACATTCAAATGCAAGGCAATTTCATTTCCAAAGGAATGAATAAACAATGTATAAACAGCCTCCAAACAGAAACTCCAGATATTAATAAAGAATCAAATATCCATCCCGCCTACTGTCTCGCCCCGAGCTACAACACAGAGAGAGAGAGAGAGAAACAGTCAGGTAAACAAACATGAGCACATCAGTGTTTATCGACATGGGTGTCTTCATCAGAGTTCCATGCAGAGCAGTCAATGGCAGTGTTTTTGTTACACAATCAATGACATCACACAAGGCTAGAAACAACACTAGGGAAAAATGAAACAACAAGAAAAATTGAAAAAATACACTTACAAGAATAACAAAAGAAGATCAGCCAACGGCTATTCCCTGTGGTGGACAGTAACTTAGTACTTAGTACATTTACTTGAGTACTGTACATAAGTACATTAATCTTTTTTATTTTTTGAGTGTTTGTTTTCAGTTTTACGTTTTTTTGCAAGCTGATGACTTTTACTCGACGTGTCATTTTAAATAGAAATATTATATTGTATACTTTTGACTCCACTGCCTTTTATTTCTAAGAAGGGACTCTTGGGACCGAAACATACAAAAATATATTATGAATTAACCACTTCAGCCCTATTTCAAATATAGTACCCATAGGACCCACAAACTGAAATACTGTATTAGGCTGCAAACTCCCATCTGAAAATATTTTGTATCAGGGACCTCCAGAAGAAAATATTGGGTTAAACCATTTCTAGAATATTCCAAAATGTTCCATATTTAACCCTAAAAATAGCAGATCTACAAGTTCACAACGTGTTGTAAAGTGATGCTATATTATCTCATTTTGCTGGGGACCCCCTGGAACCCCTTCAAGGACGCCTGGGGGTCCCCAGACCACACTTTGAGAAGTACTGTCCTACACATAAAGCGTGTGTTCAGGATGAGTTTGACCTAGTATGTTTAAATTTAATGGCAGCACATACAGTACAGTATATGACCTTGTCTTTATTGAGATTGCTTACAGATCCCCCTCCCTCCCTTCATTTCAATCAGCATACCACACTCCACCTTAACAACACTGAAGTATTATGATAGTGTTGCACAGAAATACAGACTACTTACGACATGATTATAATTTCAGGTTTGATTTGTGACACTGCCACATAAAAGTGGAGAAGAGTATATTACATGTATGGGTGTTGAAAGAAACATAACCTACTTGGTGATAACAAAGGGAATATATTGGTTAAACATTTGGTTGAATATTTAAAACCTAAATATAGTGTACAAAAACATGGTGTTCTTTTGTTTTGATGAAGATATCCATTCATTCTCTGTTGTCAGGTTTTATTTCTTTGGGGGAGCTGTTGGGGAAAAGCAGCACATGTACTAAAAGTTCCAGGAAGTGATCACTGGTAGAAAGGTTCCAGGAAGAGAGGTACCAAGAACAGCTATAACAGTTCCAGGAAGTGATAAACCAGGAAGTGAGACTGTGGGGGTTCCATTTTGGATGTGAAAGAGTGTTTGTTGTGGTTTGACAAAGATACTCTTTAAAGCCTATTTGTAATCCAAATCAGAACTTCAAACCATTGAATAATTTGGCCTGTAAACTTGAAAAAGGGAAGCTTGGTTGAAATTAGGAAGATATTCTGATGGTGGATATTATGAACTGAGACAGATTAAAGGAACAAAGGAATCTCCTGGAGCCTCCTGACGGTGTTCACTCTCCATTCCGACATCTCACCACTCCGACTAGTGGCTTCCGCGTGCGGTTAGGGTTAGGGTTAGGGTTAGGGTTAGGGTTAGGTATAGGGTTCGTCAACGTCGGAAAGGCGACATGTCGGAAAGGAGAAATGCACCCCCTCCTGACACAGGGTGAGAGAAAATTACATGTTTCTTTTTATCGCAATGCATTGCTATTTTCTTTTTGGACTTTGATGATGATTACCAACATTTTTAGACAGACAGAAGTTTTTGTTTTTTGTTGGATATTACTGGATTACTTTGGAATAATATTTAATTGGAATCATTCAAGGAACCTTAAAGGAACATTACTTTTATGAACTGAAGACGGAACCAAAGGCAGGGTTTGCTATTTTCAGTTCATTTGTAATTTGGAAGTCAAGTCAATTGATCATTTTAACTGAATGATTGGTTATTTCATTGCTGTCAGGCAGTGACCTATTTTCTCCATATTTCAACTCTTTAACCAAATAAGACCTGGAACTCATCTGTGTCATTTTAAGATTTATTTGGCTATTGAAAAATAGCAGATCTACAAGCTCATAGTGCGGCACCGAGTGCTGCGCTATGAGCTTGTAGATCTGCTATTTTTTAAACATCGTGAAAATGTGTGCAAATCTTTGAATATATATATATATATATATATATATATATTTTTTTTTTAAAGCCAACATTTGTAACTCAAATCTTTGCTTGTAGGGAGTCCCTGGAACAACATATTTTGACATGGGGGTCTGCGGCCAATATCTATCTATCTATCTATCTATCTATCTATCTATCTATCTATCTATCTATCTATCTATCTATCTACCTACCTACCTACCTATCTAAAATGTGTCTCCTTTAGCCCAAATAACTAGTACATTCTCTTGTCCAACTGTCTTGACGTACAATGTCTCACTGTGCGGCTGTAAAGGGATATTCCACCGCGCCTCAAGCCGAAATCATGCCGATCCGGTGCGCCTCAGGAGCGGACACATTATAGCTGAATAAAGAAGGCGCTGCATGGAGCAACTCGGATGATTGTAGCCTTTTACTTTAATATAGAACAGGGTGCAGCAGGGCAAAAGAACGGCGACGTCTCAATGTCAGATTACATCTTCGTCAGGTCAAGTACGGCTGTGTCAGAGATCCCTATAAGTAGTATTTCATTGGAACTGGCATTTTTCTTCTTTTTTTACAACACCTTGTCTAAAACGCCGGTGTAGACTGACCTCCATTTGCACAGACTGCAGCCCTCCTCCAGCCTGTCCCCCAGCTTAACCCATTAAGACCTGGAACTGTGTCATTTTTAGATTTGAGCTAAAAAGCATTATTTTACACTTTGGGCTATACAAAAATAGCAGATATACAAGCTCATAGCGCGGCACTGAGTGCCGCGCTATGAGCTTGTAGATCTGCTATTTTTGAAAATTCGTGAAAATAATGTGCAAATCTTTGAATATATATATTTTTAAAGCGAACATTTTTAACTCAAATCTTTGCTTCTGGGGGTCCCTGGAACAAAATATTTTGATGGGGGTCCGCGGCCAAATACATATAATTTTGGGGGTCCTTGACATGAAAAAGATTGAGCACCACTGATATAGAAACATACGTTTTTCAGAATACTGTTGAGATTTAGGAGACATGTAAGAATCGGCTTCAGGTCTCAATGGGTTAAAAGGAAGGTAATGGGATTGGCAGTGGGGAGTAGATACAGTATCATTGTCCAGGTTGTCCCCCTGCCATCTGCCCTGCCACTTTCTTTGTCCTGTCCTATACCCTTGTGCTCCAGTAGTCTGTGTCCCGGACGGGACATCATTGCAATGTTGAACGCAGCGCCGAGTGACTACATGGGGCGATATGAAAATGTCATGTCACCATAAGAGATTTTATAGGGGGGCCACTTGCCCCCCTGGTGGCTGGATGTTTTTTTTCTTTTTAACCCATTAAGACCTGAGGCGATTCTTTTTTTTTTTTTAAACATTTGAAAAATAGCAGTTGTGTATTTGCTATTTTTGAATAGCCCAAAGAAATCTAAAGTGACACTGATGCGTTCCAGATCTTAATGGGTTAGAATATATGTGTTTTGCCAATATTTGGCAAGTATATGCAGAATATATGCTGCATATATGCCATATTCAGGTTCATATACAGTATGTGCATATATGTGGATGTATACTGTATTCATACTTTCACTTAAGTAGAACATTTGAGTACTTTTTCCAGCATTGCAGCCACAGATCCATAAATCACCTAAATAAGTAAAGTACACAGGCCATCGTGTTCGTCTGGGGGGGGGGGGGGGCTCCTCAATCTCCCTCTAGGGGGCACCCTGAAATAACAACCCCCCCCCCCCCTCCCTCCTCAACCCTCCCCACGCCGTTCTGCTATAGCGGGGCTCCCTAGGGTGCACACTGCCACCACAACATCTTTTTTTTCCCTTCTTCAAACGCCGCTGGTCGTCTCTCCCGTCTTTTGATATGATTCCATCTCCGTTTTAACTGACTGCCCAAGGACATCTGTCACTGACAGGAAGAGCGTGTAAATGGGCGAGTGTTTTAGAGGGGGAGGAGGGGGAGGAGGAGGAGGAGGAGGAGGAAGAGGAAGGTACATCTCCTGGCAGAAAAAAATATATTTGGAAGGGAAGAGATGGAAGAACCACACAGCTGCTATAGATGCACAAAGAAATTGTTTCTCTCTCTCTCTCTCTCTTTCTCTCTCTCCCCCTCAAATGGCTCCCCCGTTGTGCAGACTGTAGCATGTGTGCGTAGGTGTTGTTAGTTCCTATGGCGATGCCAGTCCTTCCAAGATCGACCCATGTCCTTCTTTGAGAGGACTGCTGCCTCATTAATTAGGCATGCGCGCACACGCACACGCACACACACACACACACACGCACGCACGCGCGCGCGCGCGCACACACACACACACACACACACACACACACACACACACACACACACACACACACACACACACACACACACACACACACACACACACACACACACACACACACACACACACGCAGAGTGCAAGTGCAAGTGCACACATACACGGCACATACAAAGCACAACACACATGGGCATTATTTCCATGACAGGCACTCAATATGCATATTTTATCCCTTCTGTGCATTTTGTGATTTTTGTTTAGCACATCTGAAAGAGTCGTCATGTAATATGCAACAAGGTACTTTTTTTTTTCAGGGTGCTAGAGAGATTTACTCTCCCCAAATCTATAAATTATACATTTATTATGTATGTGTACAGCTTACATATACGGTGCGGTACTCTTTGTCGGGTGGAAACCTCACATGTCCAAGACTGTGACTTTTCAGGAATAAACAAATAGCAAAAGTAGCAGATCTACAAGCTCGAAACGTGTCGCTTCGCGCCACATTTCGAGCTTGTAGATCTGCTATTTTGGCAGTGGAGGAAAGTAACTAATCTCAGAGGCAAATATTGTACTTTTACTCCACTACAATTATTTGAAAACTTTAGTTACTTTTCGGATGTAAATTATTACATTTTAAAACATACATTATCGACTTCAGCCCCATTTTATACCCAGGCTATTTGAAAATAACAGATCTACAAGCTCACAACGCGTCACATCGCGACACGTTGTGAGCTTGTAGATCTGCTTTTTTCAAATACTTTAGTACTTTTACTTTTGGTACTTTAAGTACATTATGATGCCAATACTTTTGTACTTTTACTCAAGTACATTTTGAATTCTGGACTTTTACTTTTTCTATATTGCAGTATTGATACTTTTACTTAAGTAAAGAATTTGAGAACTTGAGTACTTTTTCCATCACTGTATTCTGGATACTTTTGTGTGACGCTGTAGTGTGATCAAGTAGGGCATTCATTCATGTTATGCAATAGAACATGAGACGATGTGTATATCATCACTACATCACTAGGATCTTGCACTCTGTAAGTGGCTCAGGATAAGAATGTCTGCTAAAAGCCTTTACATTGTAATTGTATGAGAGTGTGTGAAAGAGCTGGATGAGAACCCAGCAGGTGATGACGCCCGGGCCGGCTGCCAGCCTCGTCATTAAGCATGCTTTCTGTGGACCGGTGAAGGTCGCTGTTTTCCCGCTACTGCGTTGTGGTTCATTTGCATCCAGATAAACTCATGCTGTGAATTGCACGCCACATCATTCCGCAGTCACTGTGTTGTTTTGGTGGCTGAGTTGTGTTTGCGTGCTTGTCACGGTAAACCCCCTTAAGCAGCAAGGACGCTGCTTAAGGGGGAAGTGCCATTTCAGTGAGTGGTGGTACATATACTTTAGCTGCGCTGATTGGTCCCGCCGGCGTATAACCCCAAGGGAAGATACCAATGACCAATGAATAAGTAAGAGAAGCCTTGCCGAGCCATGTGGCTGACGCCTATCTCCTGTTTCTGTAGCGTGAGGCAGCTTGATATACAAGTACACCCGATGGACATGCTGGCATTGGGTTCCATTTTTCTAGTTTTTGGTATGACTGTTCCGGGGATCGAACCCCAATCTCCCAGTCTCAGGGCGGACACTCTAACCACAAGGCCACTGCGCTGGTATAGATGACCAATTAGCGCAAGAGCTTATCAACGTCTCTGCCATTTCATCACTCCCCTCACCCAGGGCAAGTAAAAGCTGGGTATGTGAATATATCCACACATTCAGAGTTAATTATGTGTCTCGCTGCTGTGATATGATTGAATCCTTAATGATGAGATAATCACCTGTTCATCCAGGGCCAGATTTATGAATGGACTACCCCGGGGCCCCCCAGCTAAAAGGGGCCCGGAAATTGGAAAGTATTGTATCCATACTGGATCCAATGAATTAGCTGTTTTAATGTGTTGAATTAAATGTCAGTTATATTTAGTCTCTCTCTCTCTCTCTCTCTCTCTCTCTCTCTCTCTCTCTCTCTCTCTCTCTCTCTCTCTCTCTCTCTCTCTCTCTCTCTCTGTATAATAAGCCACTAACCTAACAATTACATTTCAAAATTGTACTCCTTGATAGGCTGGTGATAAAAAAATAATTGGCACAGTGGATTAATAAGGGATTACAGATATATTTAATGGCATAAATCTGTTCAGAATGTGTGCACAGGATGCAACGCAGGGAGGGCTATTTTGTAAATGTTTCGACCATATTAGGTCGGCCTAACGCTTGTGGTTGTGGTGTTGATTCCGTATCAACTTTGACAATGCAGTGTTTCCGTCGTCCTCAAGGAACGACCTTGCCTTTCCTTCATGTGCTTCATAGTATTCCAGTAGTATACTCCTTTGGGATGCATGTGTTTCTGGTCAGACATTCTGGTTGGAGTATCAGCTAATCATTTTGTGGAGTAGGGGGGGCCCAACCCATCTCTCAAGGTGCCCCCGACTAGGAATGGGACGATGATCGTAATTATCGCTTAACGCTCACAATAATCAATTTATTGTGAAATTGTCCATCATACACTGAGCCTGAGTTGTACTTGGACCACTTTTTTTTTTTGGCAGATGTACAGTAAAAGCAAAAGTGATATTTTAAGAGTTCATATTGTTCATATTGTCTCTGTCGGGTGGAAACCTGTACAAAACTGTTCATGTTCACTGTTCGTGACATGCACAGGCGATGTTTGCCTCTGCCACGGGGGGGGGGGGGGGGGGGGGGGTTATATACACAACATTATGTTTATCATGTATGTGACATATATGAAATTCGCCGCCTGCATATATGTCTCTATTATGTACATATATATATATCCATTATGTGGCATATATGTGGACAGAGAAGAGACATATATTTCCCACTGTACATGCATTGTAGAAGAAGTACTCTGTTACAAGTAGAAAGTCCGGAATTCAAAATGTACTTGAGTATAAGTACAAAAGTGTTGGTATCAAAATGTACTTAAAGTACCAAAAGTAAAAGAACTAAAATGTTTGAAAATAGCAGATCTACAAGCTCACAACGCGTCGCGTTGTGAGCTTGTAGATCAGCTATTTTCTTTTTTTTTTTTTTTCTATAATTTTTATCCCACGATTTTGTAACCCATATTTTTTCACCCAGTGCCAATTGCCTATGTAATCCTGGGCACTACTTCCCTCTGCCAGCCTAGGGAGAGCCCAAGCTGAAGCTCATGCCTCCTTCAATGCATGAGGAGCAAGCAGGCCGCTTCTTATCACCCGACAGGGGGGAGGTTCCCTGGTTAGACGTAGCGCGTGGAAGGAACACGTTATTCCAACCAGTTCCTTTCCCCTCCATCAGGCGCCCCGGCTGACCAGGGGGAGGCAGTATAGTGACCAGGATTACTGCATGTTTTTGTGAGGGTATTAACTACCCTAGGAGACACGGGGAGAACATGCAAACTCCACACAGAAAGGCCCTTTCACCAACCCCACCTAGGGTATGGGCACTGATGACGCGGAGGAGAGAACACGCCCCCAGCGCCCACAGCGTCCCCGGCGGGAATTGAACCCAGGACCTTCTAGCTGTGAGGCGACAGCGCTACCGACTGCGCCACCGTGCCCCAGCTATTTTCAAATAGCCGAGGTATGTGGTATGGTTTGTGTGTGTTTCATAATGTAATCATTTATATCTGCAAAGTAACTAGTAACTAAAGTTTTCACATAATTCTAGTGGAGTAAAAGTACAACAATATTTGCCTCTGAGATGCAGTGGAGCAGAAGTGAAAGTGCCGAACATTGGAAACACTCCAGTAAAGTAAAAGCACCGAAACATTGTAACTTAAGTACAGTACTTGAGTACATGTACTTAGTTACTTTACATCACCGTCTGTGGCCACACAGTGTCACGATCACTGCAGCCATCGGTTCATGCACCAGGCAATGCTCTCCGTCTGACACAGGGCTGCTTTGACATATCGTGCAGCCACTGACACTGTTGGTTACCGTAGCGTAGCGCAAAAGTGCACTACAAGCACTGAACGTGGCCTGATTGCGGCCAGCCTGAACATCTAGTCATTAAATAAATATACTAATTACAACAATGTGCATTATACTGCACTGTGCTATTTCTTTGCACCAGCAACTGTTTGATCTCTGACAAGCACATCAGCAATTCCTTTTTTCCAACAAAGTATCTTTCATCTGTTTGGAACCAGGCCGCGTGTTGGACATTACCCACTTGTCGTAGACCGTCTATTTTTTGGCTCTGTAGTCGGTCTGCCCTGGTTTCGTTCAACACCGAACCTCTTCACCAGAACTAGTAGATAGTAGACTTTTTTTTCTCTCTCTCTCTTTCTCTAAAATTGTTATCCCACGATTTTCGTAACCCATTTTTTTCACCCTGCGCAAATTGCCTAAGCTTGTAATCCCGGGCGCTACTCTCCCTCTGGCAACCTGGGGAGAGCACCGGACTGAGCTCATGCCTCCTTCAACGCTCGAGGAGCGAGCAGGCCGCTTCTTGTCACCTGACAGGGGGGGGAGTTTCACCCGGTAGGACGTATAGCGCGTGGAAGAACACGTTATTCCAACCAGTTCCTCTCCCCTCCATCAGGCGCCATCGGCTGACCAGGGGGAGGCAATAGCGGGGAGAAAATAGCAGATCTACAAGCTCGCACAAGCTACAAGACAGCTTGTAGATCAGCCGTTCCTGGCGAATGTTCTCCCCAGAGGGGGTGCTGGGGGTTCAACTGGTTAAAGCACGTGTTGGTGAACCCAGCAGGACTTTGGTTTTGCCACCTCTGTCCAGAAATATTCAAGCATCACACTTGCTGATCACACTTCTCCCAGCCGCACGTCCACACCATGCACACACAGAGAGAGAGAGAGAGTGTGCAAGAACGCTACACACACACTGATGCTGTGCACGATGAAACATGTGATGCCGTGCATGATGCTACATCCGTTATGCAGTGCACGATGCTG
>NC_139939.1:12055173-12065173 GCF_963454915.1 Gymnoscopelus microlampas
GGGGGCACTTGACTGGAATGCCTTGCATGGGATGAGGAGAGTGTGGAAATCAGACATGGGAGAAGACCTCAAGAGGCAGCTGTTCATATAGCTACAGTTGAGTCAGTACTGCTGTATGGGGCTGAGACATGGACCATCAC
Source organism: Gymnoscopelus microlampas (assembly GCF_963454915.1). Taxonomy (NCBI): domain Eukaryota; kingdom Metazoa; phylum Chordata; class Actinopteri; order Myctophiformes; family Myctophidae; genus Gymnoscopelus; species Gymnoscopelus microlampas. The sequence continues at coordinate 12,055,314 of NC_139939.1, forward strand.
AGCACAACAGGAAAGGGCCTTGGATGGAGTCTACACAAGAATGCTATGAATGGCACTAGGAGTCACATGGACGGACCAAATCAGAAATGTGGTCCTCTACGGGAACCTAGCATGTGTCACAGACAAAGTCAGAGAGAGAAGGATGAGGCAGGGCACTGCGTCAGGCACCCATACTGTAACTAGTGGCAAGCAAACTGACACTATGGGAGCCAACCCAGGGCAAAGCCAGGAAAGACAGGAAGTGCACCACCTACGTAGATGCAATTCGGCGTAACAGCTTAGCCAACAACACTGTAGAGCTCAAGACCCTGATGCTAGATAGGAGATTGTGGAGGGCAGCTTTTCAGGAGTCCCAAGTTGGTGTTGGCTAGACCACACTCGCATCGCAAAGACCCTATTCTATATGATCCGGCCTAACTGACTCATGCCCCCCTCCAGAGTTGGTGTTGGCTAGAGTCTAGCCAACACCAACAGGTTTTGAGTTATGGAGGTGGAGAGGTGTGGGCTGGCAGTTGGGGGGTGCGGTTTGTGGGAGTGGGGGAGTATTGCAGGTGGTGGAGTTGGGGGAGAGGGTACGGGGGGGATTATGTTGAGGGGGGCATGAGTCAGTTAGGCCGGATCATATAGAATAGGGTCTTTGCGATGCGAGTGTGGTCTAGCCAACACCAACTTGGGACTCCTGAAAAGCTGCCCTCCACACTCTCCCATCTAGCATCAGGGTCTTGAGCTCTACAGTGTTGTTGGCTAAGCTGTTACGCCGAAGTGCATCTACGTAGGTGGTGCACTTCTCCTCCACACTCTCCCCACTCCCACAACCCCCATTCCCCCCAACCAGCACACCACACCCCCCAAACCCTCATGCCCTCCAACTCCCCTAACTCATACAACTGGATCACCAACCTTGTGTCCAGTGTGGATAGTGGAATAGTATGTAAGATCATTGAATGTCTTAAAGAGCCTATAAACAAGGAGGAAAGACAGATGCCTTGACCCTAGAATCACCAAAGCCAGGGAAGAGATGAGAGCAGCACACAGGGACTTTGTCGCTGACCAAAAAGGAGAGGGTCTGAGGGAGGAATATAAGCGGAGGAAGGAGGAGCTATAACAAGTGTATGCAACTCGAACCACAGGAGCGGATCCAAAAGATCAGGGACATTAAAGAGGTGCATGTTAAACAGAAGCATGGCAAGAGCTGGAAGCTCATCAATGACATTTCTGGCAGAAGCTCTTCTCAGACTTCCAAGATCTCACACCTTCCACACCCCATAACTCCAAACCCCATCCCAGCCCCATACCCCCCAACCAACACAACACAATATTCTCACAGGGTTGTTGGCTGCCACGGTGTTCACGTGTGATTTTGATCTGCATTTAATAAAAAATCACAACATGGATGTTCACATCTAAGCAGCAATGACAACCTCTAACCACAAGTTCACAATGTTCAATGCCAAAACCTCCTATCTATACCTGAAAATGACCTCCTATCTACATAGATGCACATAGGAGGTTTTTACCTAGAAACAATTAGGCTTATAAATTAATAAATAATGTTTTTTTTAATGCTCATTTTGAGATCAAGACATTCTACAGTACTGTAACAAGTATTACCATTCACATGTTTGATCAACTCACACTCTTGGTGTGATAAAAGTTTCACCACCTGACACTAATCATTAGCAATCAACAAGGCAATGCAATTAACTTGACAGTTACTAACAAATACTTAAATAGTAAGGGTGGAAGACACTTTTTTATTTTGAAAATAATTGATTACTACAAACTGAAAGACATTTAGATGGTCTACATAACACAGAATTCCAAAGTTTCAGCTCTGTCTGCTGCTCAACTAGTTCTGGTGCAGATAAGAGGTTTTGCGCTTCAACATTTTAGCACTAATTGGCAATGAACAAGATAGGAGGTTTTAGTCAAATGACTTTTCTGACACAAATGAGGGGCGGGACTATCTTGCAGACAGACTGAGCATGTGCAGCATAGCCTATAGTCCTCATCCACAGTGAAATCTGAAAATCATGAAATTTGCACTTAGGAGGTTTTGCGTTTTGGCCATCGATATACGACATGTTTGTCTTTCCTCTTTGATTCTTGTCTCCTTGCCCTCCCCCCTTCTTTTCCTTTTCTCCTCCTGAAAACAACAAAATCAATGGCGCTTGCAAAATAAATAAAATATATAAATAGACGGATGGACAAATAAACAAATGAATACATAAATAAATGAATTAATGAATGAATTGATGAACAAATAGAATAAAATAAATACATCTTTAAACCTGTGATGTGACAAGTAAAGTTGATTCTGATAGTATTAGTCCAACATGGTTCGCATTTTGAACTTGATGTCAAACTACTGACATATTATTTTGACAAACACCAACACGATGCAATGGCTTTGGCATGAGATCATGTTGGAACTGATAGCGGTTTCACACTATGGTCCCGGGTGCGCACCCTGGACCACTTGGCTGCTGTTGTGGTAGTGTGAACGTAGCGAACCGTTCCCCGTAACGCATCACCGTTCCGTACTCGAAACCACCTCGGGAGGTAGTCTCGGGTCCGATTGCTGCGGAGTCGGGAACGGAACGCGGCAGTGTGAATCCATCCCTACCAAGAGAAGGAAGTGGACTGCTAATCATATATCATTTATATATTTTTATAATGACACATTATTTTAGCTGGGTTATACCTTCTCATAGTTATACTTGAATGTTGACAAGAAATAATAATCCCGCTAGTGTTTGAGTAGCGTGAGCCGTGAAAAATAATAAACAAAAAACACATGTGTGGCGAACGTATTCATAAGGATAAATACACCAAGGATTAGTCCGTGACGTGACGTCACTGCTAAATTACAAAGGATGCGTCCGTGACGCCAATATCATATTAACAGACGACAGTGCATTTCGAGGTTTCAAAGACCAGTGCACACACTGCTTTGGTTGTGTATTGTTGATCTGTTGTTATTATAACTCAAGACAACGTCAGGAACACAGTCAAACTTTATTATTCACTCTAGAATGACTTTTCTTCTGTGAATGACATTCGCTCTCCCAAAGCGTCATAGTCCACAGCGCCCCCATGAGGCACCTATTTACCATTACTGTTAAATGAAATGGTCTCGAGTCTTGGCCAGTGTGAATGCTGGCCAGCAAGCGCACTCGGGAACGGAGGAGGAACGCTTCGCTTCAAACGCACCCAATGTGAAACCGCTCTGAGTGAAGGGCAAGTGAGTGGGCTTGGCGGGGTGGGGGGGGGATCACCAGACTGGAACAAAAGTATGATTTTTTAATGACAAAATGCTAAAATATCTCGGTGCGGTGCTCAAACGCCGTGCCAATTTCCATACAAGAAGAAGGAATAACATAACGGATCCACGCCGGCGCAGCCCCGCTGCCTTTTTGTGTTTCATATTATGCAAATGTCCCTTTTATTTTTCACCACACCGCGCTCCATTTTTTCCCGTGATTTCCTGCAGAATGTCATGAGATCAAGACATGGTTCGCCATGTAATCTCCTTTCTTATTCTCTTTCATTCGCTCAATCCATCTCTCCTTGTCTTCTTGTCTCTCTTCGCAGAGCTTTATTGTTCGTCCTCAGCCCCCCACCCCCGCACCCCCCCCCCCCCCCCCCCCTCTTCCCCTCGCGGCACCTCACCCATCCATCGCTCCTTCCCCACGTCAAACACCTTTCCTTCATGTCTTTCTCCTCCTCCCAACACCACCCACATTCATTTTGTCGCTGTCGGGCTGAGACCTCGTAACTTTTCAGGAAATGGAGAGAAAAATAACAATTACCTTTGTTCCAATGGAACCCATGTTATTGTTATCATTTAGTCCATACTTTTCATTGGTCGAATATTTATAAAACCAACAGACGGACTTAACCACTTTCACTTGACGAAAAACAAACAAATAGCACTCACAAGCTCACAATGCGTTGCACGCTGTGAGCTTGTAGATCGGCTATTTTTGCTACTTCTGTGTTCAAGGTTGTACTTTATTGTTGCAGCTTAGCATTTCCCTTTGCCCTGGTTCGTTCTGGCTCTTGTCAAATCGTTCATGTACCTGATTGTACGTGGAAAGAAGCTTTTTGTTGCAGTCTATTGCTAGTAGCTTTGAGACTGCGTAGCCGTTTTCCATGTGGCCACATCTCAAACAGTCTGCGGTTGGGATGGTTTCGGTCTTTGAGTGTGACACTGTCATATGATGACATACATATACGGCATTAATTTACGGAAATACATCAAAAGTTGAAATATGGAGATACAAGGTTTCTGCCCGACAGCTGCAATTTACACAACTGCATGTACCCCCCCCCCCCCCCCCTCTCACTCTCTCCCTCTCTCCATCTTTCCGTAGCTCCTTCAGAGTGATCTATACCACCACAGGGGTAATTTGCTTTAGCTCAAATCCGAGATGAAAGCCATTTCTCACCCGACACAGTCAGGTCGGCTACATATTTAAGTGCTAAGAGCAATATATATCACAGGGAGGAGGTGGAGATGTGAGGGAATGAGGGGAGGAGGAGGAATAGTCCACAAAAAAAGAAAAGGAAGAAAAAAAAGAAAACCGTGAACCCCCCCCCCCGCCCCGGCCTACTTGGTTATTGGGGTCATGCTGCCTGTAGTATATGCCTACTGTACAGTATATGCGTTTTGATACAGAATAACATAAACGCCATTAACAATTCATGTTTTGTGATGATGAGAATGCTAGCGAACCAACGCCGGCAGCACTAACCTATTGATTAACCACAATGCCTGTCTGGAGTGCAATGATCGATACAAATGCTTGCGTGTGCATTACACTTCACACAAAGCCCTATAGTTAGAGAGCTGCAATCCAGAACCTTAGTTTAATGAATGCAATATCATTTGAACCATTTTTTTTAATGGTAGGGTATGTTAATAAAATATAACTCCCTGTCTCCCTGCTCTTCCATCTGGAAATTTAGACCCTGCTGTCCGGTAGGACACCTACTGGTTGACAAGTAGTGCTGCCAGAAGTTCATGAGCGCAACGTCTCTCCTGGGCAAGTGGGGATTCCCTCTTGACCTACAGTAGCCTGTTGAGTGTCTACTCTAAACAGAAGTACTGGAATTTGACAGAAATGCATTATCTAATAGCCTCTGAGCTTGTTGACCAAATTTTATCTGAATTTTAACTAATTGAGCTTGATTATTAGGTTAGGTTAAAATCTTTTTTTTTTTCTATCTAATTTTTTTATCCCACGATTTTGTAACCCTTTTTCACCCGGCGCCAATTTTCATGTGTGCCAATTTCCTCTATACGCATTACAGATCTGTTTACATTCTCCGTTCATGAAACCCGTGTTGTGATTGGTTGAAAAAGACAGTTACCGGGGGGAAGTATATACGATGGTAGTCCCACCCTATAGACACGCTCTGCATTAGGTCGTTACCATGCTTTTCTCCTTGAAGATGAGAAAAGGCCTTGAACGAGGCTACTCTTGACAGAGTGGTGAGACCCGGGTAAAAATCCCGGATAGGACATAAACCTTACGGATTTTGGAATCTTAAGTGGATTTGTAAGAATCATGTTTTCTTGACATTGTTCCGTGTGGCGTGGAGAGCCTATATACTGTAGTTTGAGCCTGTAATACCCCACAACAGTCAGCGGGATGGCTCAGTGCGTAATATACCGAAACCGATATTTAGAACCAATGGCTTAAGCCGGCTCATGTAGAGGTTAATTGTATAATCTACAAGCAGGTTTTTATATGATTTATTTTGTACTCAAGGCAACAGTTTGAAGTAATTGTGCTTTCGATTTGAAGCCCAGCCCTATAGGGTATGAATGAATATGCATATGAACCACATGTTTAGAGGTACTATACAGCAGTAGGCTACAGCAGGGTTAAATATAGACAGAAAAAAAGCCAAAGGCTTGCTTCCGTTATGGTTCATTTTATATTCAACAATCAAACGCAGTGGACAGACAACAGTTAGGCCTGTCACAATTATTACGTAATCGTCTAATTGCAATTATTTGAGATATCGTAAAAAAAAAATCAAACAAGCAGAAATAGCTGATCTACAAGCTTACAATGCGTCACTATTTTTATTTATTTTTTTGTATAAAATTATTAAATAATCAGTCATTTCTTATGAGTTATTTCTAAGTTATTTGTCATATCTGCCCTGTGGAATTTTTGATTACAAAGCCTAAAAGGCAAACGGAAATTGTGTTTTTATTCATATCTTCCATATCTATGTATGTTCAATGCCAAAAACACAATTAAATCCTTAATAATTATTTGTATGACAATTAATTGTCAACTTAAATGTTGTAATCGTGACAGCCCTTACAACAGTGCAACGAACAACAATACAAAACCTAAAATACCAAAATAGACAGTTTTCAAACAATTCCTGATGAATTGTGTGAGTCACAAGAGAAGCTGTGCACAGCGTACACAGTATGTACTGTACTATGTACCTTTCATTTCACACTATATTTACAGTATATGTGGCCCAAATCTCCCTGCAGAGTCTCTGCATTGTACTGGCAGCAGCAGTGCAGGGTAAAAGAGAATGATAGCCTCTCCTCTTGCTACAGTTGCTGGCACACTATAGTGCCATGCACAATATAGGTGCAAATAGCTGTATAGGTATTCAAAGTGCAGCCACAGGCAGCATGGCAACAAGCTAGGCTCACATTATGTGAGAGATGTACGGCTCCCTAATGGATCCCATGCACCGGCAGTCACACCCATGATGTGCTATGGAGGGATGAAAGGACCGCGGCTCCGCACACACGCACGCACGCGCGTATTTTTTACTTTACTGGAGTATTTCCAATTTCCAGTACGTTTACTTCTACTCGACGCATTGTGATCTACAAGCTCACAATGCGTCGTGACGCGACGCATTGTGCGCTTGAAGATCTGCTTTTTTTCAAAAGATTTGATGCATTTGAAAACTTGTGAAATGGACCTTCTGCATAATGAGTATACTTTCTACTTTTGGTACTTTAAGTACATTTTGATACCAATACTTTCGTTCTTTTACTCAAAGTCGATTTTGAATCCCGGACTTTTACATGCCACAGCGTATTTCTATATTGCAGTATTGAGACTTTTACTCAAGTAAAGAATCTGAGTACTTTTTTCCACCACTGAGCAACACACGCACGCACGCTCGCCCGCTCGCTAGAACGGTGGTTCTCAACCTTTAGATTCAAGGACACCGACAGTTTGATATGCATTAGGGCCACAGACCCCTATTTGATTTGACTTTTATCTCCGGGGATCCCAATCTACCCTATGAGCTGTTGTGTGTAAATGGAGAGTGGAGTAGGACTCAGTGGAGTGGAGAGTGTACAAAATGGGTCCATTTGTGCACTCTCAGAGTTACCAGCCGGGTTGCCAGGTCTGCTTATTATAATTTCCACGCAAGATTTTATTTGAAAATAGCCGATCTAGATCTGCTATTTTCAAACAGCTGATGTATTATGTTAAAGTGCTCATGTGGCCCATAGTTGCTTCTTTTGGGGTGGTTTTACTAGACCTGGTTGCTTGTTTCTCTCACAGAATCTGGCAACACTGGTTACCAGGCCCACAGAGGTCCATTTTGGTTCTTAACTTTCAGTCATTTAGCTGGGGAACACCAGGAACCCCCCCCACCCCCCATCAAGGACCCCTGGGGGTCCCCGGACCCGACATTGAGAACCGGTGCTCTACACAGCTCCAATCATCAGTGTTAATTTAACCATTTTTACACTCTCAGAGAGCTACAGTACACATTGATAAATTAACGTTGGATTTGTACTGATACAAGTGCAGTCATCTTTAGATCTGTATACAGATCTAAAGACGGCTTCTTTCTAGTTTTTGCTCTAGAACTTCCAGACCTATCGGTGCAATGACGCTGTGTAAAAAATAACCTGTCCTTGATAGCTACAGTACAATGTCACTTTTTCTTTTTAATTTGAAATGTTTCAAGACCTCACATTTATCCACGTTTAAATGGTTGCTATACTGTATGTGAGCAACCCACCCAGCTCCGTGTTTAGCAAACACACGACAGATTTATTTGACATTTATTTTACCACAACGTCACCTTGAGGTTAAACACCCTCCTTTGACGTGCCAAAGAGGTGCCACACATCAACAAACACATTATATTTATTTAACCACTTCAACCCCAGCGTCCCTCTTCTGGGGGGAACGTTTTGGCAAGAATAGCCGATCTACGAGCACACAAAGCGCTGCGACGCGTTCTGAGCTTGTATATCTGCTATTTTTGGTGAAGATATCCCACCCCCAAACACCCCCATTATAAAATCATTGTCATTTTTTATTGCATACTAAAATAATAACGCTAGTTTTTGGATAAGAGATACATGACATAATTACAATATGAAAGTAAAAAACAAATAATAATAAAAGAAAAACTTTTTTTTTCTTTTCTTTTTTTGGCCCCCTAGTGGTTGTGGCCCTAAGCGACCGCTTATGTTGCTTATGGCAGCGGCCGGCCCTGGTCCCAGTTCCAATTTTGTCTGCTCATTTTATTTGTCAAAAACATTTCATACTTCACTTGTTTATCCCATTCAATCAGGTGTGCATCTCTGTCATTTTAGATTTCTTTGGCTATTCAAAAATGGGTGCAAATCTTTGAATTTATATTTTTTAAAGCAAACATTTTTGTCCCAGGGACCCCCAGAAGCAAAGATTTGAGTTTCAAATGTTCCCTTTAGAAAGTATATATTTAAAGTTTTTTTTCAAAAATAGCAAGATCATAGTGCGGCACCGAGTGCCGCGCTATGAGCTTGTAGATCTGCTATTTTTGAATAGCCAAAGAAATCTAAAGTGACATAGATGCGTTCCCGGTCTTCATGGGTTATCCTAGGCTGTAGCCTGTGTGAGACTTCACTCCTGATTGGATCAAATTGGTGTGCCGAGTCCCAACCTTGAAAAAGTATTTTATATGTTTATTAAAGCGCTTGAGGGAGAGACTCGCCCTGTTACTGAACAAACACTCTAGAGCTATTTAACACATCATTTGAACAGAAAGTATCACTTCCACCACCTTTAAACCATCTTAACTATTGAACAGCACCTGGGGAGCGGTTAGGTCTTACTCAAGGACACTTTTTGACACGAAGCCAAGCGGGGACTTTAATAAGGTACTCAAAGTCATTTTACATATGGGGAGGGAGAAAACAAAACAAAACATAATCAACTTTATTAGGACAAAAGAACAACACATTATGTCTAAGAGTAAAATCACCTTAAACAGTATAACACAAAAGCAAGGGGTGAGCGTTTAGCTCTGGAAAGCAATACTGTTGGGTTTTGAGAGCAGTTTTGAGGGATGTGACGATTGATTGATTGATTGATTGATTGATTGATTGATTGATTGATTGATTGATTGATTGATTGATTGATTGATTGATTGATTGATTGGATGATTGAATGATTGGATACTTTATTTACAGTTTGCAAAAAGTACAGGTACAGTTGCTTTCGTGCTAAAAGGATAACACAAAATGCCTTGAGGGCTTGTATCCATTGTGGTCCTATGCATTCGATTCATCATCACATACAGTATAAAGACATACAATATATGATAACTCATCAATACTACAGCAATAAAAGTATATTTACAGAAAAACAGTGGGGGGTCATTTATTTTGGCGGGTGCTCCCTTTTGGTAGGGCATTCCACATGTTGGTGGCATAGTAGGAAGGAATTCATCCCCGCGTTCGTGCCGAATCTGGGGGGAATGCGATCAGTGGGGCTCCCTCTGGTGTTGTGCCCATGGGGGCTTCTTTGATATGGTCGGGGAGTGCTTTCCACAGGGAGGGGGAAGCGAAAGAAAAA
>NC_139939.1:12070173-12117673 GCF_963454915.1 Gymnoscopelus microlampas
TCATCCCAATAGGCTCTATACACAGCAGCCATATTGGAAAGAAATTGGGCCTCTTCTTACTTCCTTCACAGGTGTTACCAATGATGCTAATGAAGGCTCTGTTCCTTTCTGGTCAGGGTGCTGATATTGTGCATGTTGGCTCACTAGAAACACTCCATTTTGGTTCCCAAATGGCCCCTTATGGTGGGTGTTACGGGTCCATTTGGTTCCATTTGTACACTCTCAGAGTTATGGGGGCCTTTTAAAATAAGACAACCACTATGCCACACTAAATAGAACAGAGCCTTAATTAGTATTATTGGTGACACCTGTGAAGGAGGTAAGGAAGGGGCCCAATTCATACCCAATATGGCTGCTGTGCATAGAGCCAATTGGAGGTGAAATGGTGCACAAATCCTACAAATGGTTTCCTAAGTGGGCGGAGTGGGCTCCGTCTGATCTCGCGGACGTCCAATGTTTACTGGTGCTAGATCCCGCGGGAGTGTGTTGCTGGGACTGAGAAAGGACGATAATAAAGTCGATTTTCTCCTGATTTGTCTCTCTGAATAAAGCCATTTTAGTGTGAAAGTCTTGGGACGATTGTGTGGTGATCGGGTTCAATATTTAGTTCAGCGACCATGGGGCTGAAGAATCTTTCAGAAGCTGCGTTCACGTTCACTCTTCGGAAACAGTAGACTCCAACCTGCTTCTTTGGCTATTCAAAAATAGCAGATATACAAGCTCATAGCGCGGCACCGAGTGCCGCGCTACGACCTTGTAGATCTGCTATTTTATTTATTTTTTTGTTAGGATTTAGAAAACATTTTTAAGAATCGTCTCAGGTCTTAATGGGTTAAGCTCCAGGCCATTGGCACCCCCATGCATTGTAGCTTTGCCAGACAACTAACACACTGCACCCTGGGGAGGATGATGGAGAAGGAGACTGTTGAAAGGACAACAACGAATATCACAGCGTGAGGTTTCATTTTCTCATTTGGAGAAAATGTGTTTGCTGAGAAACATCCTATGATAACCATTACAATAATATGTCCAAACCCTCAGTCCTGTGCTTGCAGACAAACACAAATCTTGAATGGGGGGTCCCTGGCACAATATTTATATATATATTTTTTTAACCACTGCTCTATCAAATCCAAATATCTGGAAACGGACTCATGGCGACTGAGAACTTTAATCCTGTGTTTCTCAAAGTGTGGTCTGGGTACCCCCAGGAGTCCTTGTGGGGGTACCAGGGTGTCCCCTGCAGCAAAAGTAGTTAAAGGGATATTTCACTTTCAAATAAAATAAACATGAAAACATAATAGAAAATACATTAAACAAATAGAATAATCACAGCTGCCTCACACATTAGAAGGACATTCTAATGTGTGAGGGGGCCGTGATTTTTCCATTACTTTTTTCATCTATTTTTTATATATTCTTTCTATGTTTATTTCATTTGAAAGTGAAATATCCCTTTGATGTATAGCATCACAATCATTTTAACCACTTTATCCACTTATACGTTGGCTGATCCAACGGATCTGCTGGTCCTTGACATGAACAAAGAGTTTGAGAACCACTGCTTTAATCCACTCCTTAAAGGCATATGGAGTGATTATATCTTCCTTTAAGGAAGCCACATGTTTCATAAGGCCAGAGTACAGAGTGTTCTCTTATCTCATCACACACACACACACATCTTCTCCTCCTCAAATCCCCATGGAAACCAACTAGCGCTCTCCTGCTGTGACTCTCACCGCCTCCGTCTGTGGGCGTCCATGCATCCATGCATGCATGTATTTATGTATGCACAGCATAAATGGCTCTGAACTTATGAATGCACCGTGTGTGTGTGTGTGTGTGTGTGTGTGTGTGTGTGTGTGTGTGTGTGTGTGTGTGTGTGTGTGTGTGTGTGTGTGTGTGTGTGTGTGTGTGTGTGTGTGTGTGTGTGTGTGTGTGTGTGTGTGTGTGTGCGCGCGCGCGTTACTTCCAGGTGGTGAAATTCTCGTTCTTATAGAGCCCACACATGTACGTGTGTGGGCTCTATAAGAACGAGAATTTCACCACCTGGAAGTAACGTTGCCTCAGCTGTGTTTGTAAGAGGATGTAATGAGAAAAGAAACGACAACCTTTGAACTTGAACACGTGTGTGTGTGTGTGTGTGTGTGTGTGTGTGTGTGTGTGTGTGTGTGTGTGTGTGTGTGTGTGTGTGTGTGTGTGTGTGTGTGTGTGTGTGTGTGTGTGTGTGTGTGTGTGTGTGTGTGTGTGTGTGTGTGTGTGTGCGTGCGTGCGTGCGTGCGTGTGTCATGTGTCAATATTGGATGATACAATGATATGTTTGTCTTTGACTTCTGTAAGTCACGCATGTTATTTTTTTATATTGTGTCTGGCAGAACAGAATACTTGACTTTACTCTGCACTCAGATGATCTGTGCTCCATCAACACATCTCTTTGGTTACAGGCCAGCTCTCCTCTCCTCTCCTCTCCTCTCCTCTGCAAACTGGAAGCATAACATTAGAGTCAGGGGTTTGTCAAAGTGCACGCATTCCTCCTGCGTTGGATCTCCTGCGTCTGTCTGAGTGTCAGGAGTCAAAGGCAGGAGTCAAGGTCCTTACAAATCATGTGTTTTTTATGTGTGATTAATTTGTCTAAATAGCCGGGTGGAAGCTTTTCATGAACCTGGCGGTGTCACTCTTGATACTGCGGTAGACATGCACGTGCACACATAGATATGAAAGGGGGCTTGAGCCCCTGCCCTTTTACCCGTCGTTAAATAAGTGCCCTCTCCAGACTAACAAAATAAATAAATACAACATTAAATAGATTTCAACTGCCCCTGGTGGCCTAACGGTAAGGCCGACAGAAATGGCAGTGGATGTATTGGATGCAACTCAAAGTTAACTTTCCTCAGGTATCTAGTTTGTCGCCGTATGACCTTCCTAGCCTGTGTTATTAAAGAAAAACGGGTGACAATGGCCAAAACTCAATCAAAAATCGGCATCAAAAGTGGCCGTTTTCAAGATGTTTTGGCCATTATCTCTGGAACGGAATGTCCAATCTGCTCAGTTCAAAGCTTGTTGGGTGCGTGACTTTGAGGACATTAAGCACGCAATGATACCTTTTCGGATTTTTTGGGGTTTACGGGCCTAAAAGTATGGTAATTGTAATTAAAAAATAAATCCAATAGGTGCCCTTTTGAAATTCCAGCCCCTGCCTCTTCAAATCCTTCTGCACGTCCCTGGCGGTAGACCTCCTTGCCTGGCCGCGGTCGCTGTAGGTGTTTGAACAGTTTTTGGCTGGGCGCACACTCTGCCGATCAGACTCGCTGTAGGTTTTTCTTTTCTCGGGCAGTACAGTTTCCGTACCAGGCCGTATAACACGGCCTGATAGAATGCTTTCAACAGAGCTGTCGTAGTACAGTAATCCCATCAGTCCTATACTCCGAACTTCGTTAAGCGCCGAAACCAGGACAGTCGCTGCTGAGCCTTTTTTTCCTCACGCGTGTGGTGCGTGTTCTCCCACTTGAGCTTCTCCTCGATGGGTACTCATCGAGGAGCTTGAACTCGCCGACCCTTTCCCACTGCAGCTCCATCGATGAGGGTGGAGCGCATGCTCTCTCCGCTGCCTCTCCAAGAATGAAGAGGAGAGGAGTCTGGATAAAGAGTGAGGAGTCAGTGAGGAGTCAGTCAGATGGGGACAGAAACACGCTGCGTATTCAGCATGAGACGGAGATCATCTGAGGGAAAGAAGGGAGATATAATACATGCATTCTTTGTGTTACATATATGCAGACACGCATGTACATGCATGCAAAAGCACAGTACATGCAGCCAACCACACACACAAACAAACAAATACGCACGCACACGCACACGCATGCGCACGCATACGCACACATTATACAGTACGCGCACACACAAACACGCAGGCCAGTGGGGAGAAATGCAGAGTTAGCAGTGAGGAAATAATTTATTCTTGAGTGCGGTTCGATTAAGGCAGATGTATAGAATTATCCAAGTTACACGCAACACACACACACACACACACACACACACACACACACACACACACACACACACACACGCACACGCACACACACATACACAGCCCCCCCCCCCTCCCCATCATCTCAAAGAACAACACAATCATTATTATTACAGCATCACCAAGGTCTTGTCTCTGGTGGTAAACTAGCGGTGCTGTGGAATGCAGCACCAATCGTTGCAGTCGGGCAGAAACCTCTTATCTCCAGCTTTCATTTTTTTAATGTTTTTTAGGTAAATTAATGCCTTTACTTGATCATATTACATCGTCACACAAAAGCATCAAAAGTAGCGGATCTACAAGCTTGAGCGTGTTTTGAATATGAATCCTGAAAAGTAACAGTGTTGGACATATGAGGTTTTTCCACCCGACAGAGACGATATATAATTACACTTTTCAAATACAATATGTTGCTTTACACATACAGTACACACACATATATCCCTCTCACGCATTATTTAAACACTCACATATCACTATACTGAAACTACTGTCTCAATAGTGTAGCTATACAGCATGTGACAGGCGTGTGTTCTGTGTAAGGTAATAAAGTGTGTATGAAAGGTGATATTGTGTATACAGTGTATGTGGGAGGTAACTAAATTGACCTAAGGTCTCCCATGTCTTTGCAGCAGGATGCCTTTGCCGGAAAAACAAACAAACAGGAATGCCAGACACAGAGTAGACAAAAATGGTACCATGTTATAATGAGCAATAGTGAGGACCAATTATATGAAGATGAAAATGGCTGGAGTCGTCCGAGTCCTCAAAGAAAATGTTTAGTAATAAGTCAGTCATAAGGCACAGTTATACAATAATGCTAAAAGGATAACACGACAAGCCCTGAGGGCTTGTTTCCATTGTGGTCCTATGTCTTCAATTCATCAAGACATAAAGACAATACTATACAAGAAATAATCAATACCAGGAGCAGTATTTCCAGAAAAACAGTGCAGGGGTAATTTATTTTTGGCAAGCTAGAAGACTTGTCTAGGTCCAGGTGCTAGGGAGAATTTTGACCTGTTGGGTCACTATAGCATCTCGCAGATACCAAAAATAATACATCAGAGAATAATTATTTGCTATCATTTGCCCAGAATCCGGAGATTGTTGTGATTCAGCTATGTGAGGATCACTGCTGTAGATAGAGCAGGGGGCACTAACAGGGCACATAGGCATGCCATTGAAAGGGAGGCTCTGACCAAAGAAGGAATAGCATGGTCGTGTGTGTTTAAAAAAAAAAAAGAAACATCCGGTGACTTGATTGAACGATGGCTTAAACAGTGTTTCTCAATGTGAGGTCCGGGGACCCCCAGGGGTCTTTGAGGGGGTTCCAAGGGGTCCCCCAACAAATTGAGGATCCAGATTATAGCCACGTTGACCCCGTTTCATAATTTGGCTGTTCAAACAACGCGCTCTCACTCCCAAGACTTCGTAACGCTCGGCGCAGCGACTCGCTCGCCTCACGGCTCGCTCAGCGGTGCCTCTTGTGGCTCAAGTCCGCTCTAGATGGCACGCCTCCGTCATTTAACTGAGTTTTTTTTTGCCGAGGCCGTCACCCCTTTGGTTTGAGAGCGGCACTCCCACATTCCTGGAGTTTGACCGTTTGCTCACATTTGTCACTATAGGCTGTTTGGGGAGTGAGAGTGTGTTGGTTCAAAAAGTGCAGATCCACAAGGTCCGTTTTTTACAATACAACCCCTCTCTTATAGGGGTCTCTGGCACAACATCGTTGCAGATGCTGGTCCGCTGCCAGATATCATTTCAATTTCAATTTCGAGGTCCTTGACTTGAAAATGTTTGAGAACCACTGTATGTTTTATATTTTATGTTGCTCTCCCCCAAAAATACTAGTCTGAGCCGTTCAATGAAAATCATAATAATAATAAATCATAAAGCCAGTAAAAAAAAATGCTTTTTTCTTTCCTCCTAAGGAAAGGGGCATGACACTAACATTCATCACATAGTTTAAAATGGATAGAGCGATGCCATCCCATCGATTTAACAAGCACTGTACACTTTTATTAAATGTTATAGGGAGCTCTGTTATTGATTTCCCTACGAGTAAAACTATGTAGCTGATGTTTGTTATGGACTAATTGTACAGGGGAATTTGGTTTATTCTTATTTCTGTCAGGAAATAGATACGGGGGTCAGAGGTTCATATGGTGTGATTGTATCCAAGAGACGTAAATTAACACCCGAGTGTTGGTTTACTTGTGAGAGTGTAAAAATGAAGCCGTTGCTTGGGTTCCGTTTTTTCTACACCATTGGAATGAAATGAACACGCTGGATGTTGCTATGAAGAGAGAGGTGGCAGATGTACTCAGATGTTTTTTAGATGTAGAAGTAGCAATAACACAATGTAGAAATACTCTGTTACATATACAAGTCATATATTCAAAATTCAACGTGCATGCGTAATAGTACTAAAGTACTGGCATAACACTATACTTCAAGTACCAAAAGATACAGTACTCATTATGCAGAATGTCCCATTTCACATTATTTATTCTTCAAAAGTAAAAAAAAGAAATCTCTCAGAAATAGACCTACAAGCTCATAAGGAGTCACATCGTGACACGTTGTGAGCTTGGAAATCGACTATTTTGAATAAACCAGGTATGAAATAAGGCTTAATTGGTTGAAGGACGACTTCAACCATTTCCAACCTATCTTCATATTTTTGGTCCTCAACAATGCTCATGATAAAATGGTTAAAAAAAATGTTGCTCACTGTAAGAAGCACTCTCTCATGCCACCGTTGTTTCATATTGTTTCAGTTATTTTCACTGAATCTTCATCAGTTACAACAATTACAAATTAGGCATTTAGCAGACGCTCATATCCAGGGCAGCTTACAAGTGCAAAACAAAGAGGAAATGGCATGAACCCTATTAGTCAACAAAGAACAAGGAGTCACATAATGGAGTGCAAAGAGAACAACGTAATGCTCCAAAGGAAGTAGGACACCAGGTAAAACCTAGCTTCTGTCGAAACAAAATACTGTCTAAATAACATTCAATATTAGTTAAAATAAGTGTTAAATAAACAATGTAGTGCTTCAAAGAAACTAGGGTAAACATCAAGCCTAGCGTCTGTCTAAATAAAATGCGAACAACAACAACAGAGGTGTCCCCTTTTCTGCAGCTCTTTAGTAAATAGAAAATAGATTTTCAGGTCAAGAACTTGTACAGGATACTGGATACAAAATAAGTACAATTTGAAGAAGGAAAAAAAAAGAAAAAAAGAAGACAGAATTGGAAATGGAACACAACCTGATAATTGACCTTTTTGGGTTCCTTTCTCCTGATTGGATGAAATTTATAACCTGCCAAAGAAATGTATTTTCTGTTCACTAAAGAGCTGGAGAGACAGGGAGGCCCCTGTTACAGAACCACCACTCTATAGCTATGACTATTAACCTCAGACTATAAAGCTTTAACCCTTGTTAAAAGACATCACTTACATTTAAAGGACGACTATTTTCAACCCATCTTCATATAATTGGTCCTCACTAATGCTCATTATAATATGGTACCATTTTTGTCCAATCACTCTGTGTCTCATTTTTGTCCAATCACTCTGTGTCTCAGAGAAACCAGCCTACCAGTGACATCGTCGATGTGGAATCCAAGCTAATAGAAACTGCAGGCTTTCTATTCCTTTAAAAACAAAAATCTGCCTAACGATGATGTCACTCGTAGGCGGGTTTCTAAACTACCCACAGCCCTCCTATGAGACACACATACCGAGTAGAAATAAATGGTACTATTTTATCATGAACATTAGATAGGTTGAAAATGGGTGAAGTCGTCCTTTAACAAAAACATGCTGTGAACAAGTAACCAGCATAAGATCTGCATAGTATAATTAGCATCTATCAAAAGCTGACAAGAAGGGATGCAAGGAGAGAGGAGCATCATATCAGTTTTAATCAGTTGCATTTGTGAGGAATTGGTGTATGGACAATGTATCGTCACTGTCGGGCAGAAACCTTGTATACAGTATCTAAACAAACTTTTCATGTTGTTCATAAATGAATGCCCTAGTTCATGATAGAGTGTCACACAAAAGTAGTCAAAATATTGCTTTTTCCACTACAGTATTTTAAAACATTTCTAAGATAATGATAAAAATGGTTTTGGACATACAAGGTTTTCACGGCATTGCACAGTACATACAACTTGACACAGGCAGTGATTAAGCAGATAGACTTCTATTCATCATGTGTCATCATGTGTCAGGCTGTGCCAACAGCGCGGTTATTAAATGGGTTGTATTATGTTTAATGGCGTACAGTAGGTGCCGTGACATTGGACAGAAGGACGCCAGATTAAGACAGCAGTTAACCCACCCAGGAGTAGGACAAACTATATGGCAATCAATTTAATATACCGTAGAAGCGTAGTCATCTGTCAGGCAGGCAGCTGGGCTCATCAGAAGAAAATAATAAATGTACTCAATAATTAAAGCTTGTGCCAAATATGAAAATAATCCTCTACTAATTGTGTACACGCATTGTTGGTGATGCACGCAAATAAACCCATACTAATGTCCAATCAATCTTGCCACACACTGTAAAGTGAGTCAACTCATTATTTTCCTATTAATGTTTTGAATACGTTTTGGCAAAAACCAGCGAGACACGGTAGATTTCAACAACCGCTTAGCTCAGTTTAAATGACTTCCGTTCCCGATTTTTAAAATGTACCTCTTTAAAACGTGACATGCATATTTTGGGCACGTCGTCATCATAGACTAAACAATAATGGACGAAGGGAGCCGTGACATTTTTGGTTTATTTCAGGGAATATTATTTCATACCCCAAAATGTTTGGAAAATGTTTAATTTAGATTTTTTTTTTTACATAAATCTTCTCTTTTTGGTGTCCCTGGCACAAAAAACATTTTCAGATGGAGGTTCGCGGATAAATTTGGGGGTCCTTGACATGAATCACTGCTGTACAAGGTGCCTTACAATGATGTAAAGACGAGGAGGGCTCTCTGACAGCAGCATTCATTCAATGACCGGGCTCTGTAATAATGCTCAGTAATAAGGCTGTTGTGTGCTTTGAACCAGAAGGACGACATGTGTTTGTATGTGAATCCCACCCACTCACACACACACACACACACACACACACACACACACACACACACACACACACACACACACACACACACACACACACACACACACACACACACACACACACACACACACACCTCTGTCCGCGCTTCCCCCTAATTGGTCTACTCACTGACCCGCCCCCCTCCTGCCCCAAAACGACTGGCATTCAGTGAAGTGCTCTCGACAGAAGAATGCTTATTCCATCTCTCGTCTCTTTCCATTTCAAAGTGCATCCCATGCATTGTGTAATACGGTATTATTGTGTCTTTGTTGTGCCGCTCGCTCTCTCTCTCTCTCTCTCTCTCTCTCTCTCTCTCTCTCTCTCTCTCTCTCTCTCTCTCTATCTCTCTCTCCAAACCTCATTTCATTGCTCGGAGCAACCTATTACTTGCTGTTATTTGACTCTTTCTGTACCAAAAATGAATGGGTGAGAATCACAAATATCAGACTCAAAGCAAATGGAAAAGTACACAGAAAGATGAATACCACGGTGACTCAACATCCAAAGACCTCCATTTCCTCTCGCTCGTTTCTTTCTGTTATTGTCTTTCGTCCGCATTACTGCATGAGGAGCGGCAAATAGTGGAAATTAGTTCCCTATGCCTGCAGGTAAATGGGAGATATGGCATTTTCCAGTGCGGTTACTAAAGAAAACATATACATCAGACCCCCCGGGGGGGCCTGCATTGTTATCTTGGGAGAACGTCTCCCTCAACCCTTTTCTCTCTCTCTCTCTCTCTCTCTCTCTCTCTTCTCCCCTCCCCCTCGACCCGTGCATTTCTGATTATTATCCTGTATCTAATCCAATATTTGTATTTCCCCAGGGACCTTGAGTAAATCATCCGTAGATAACATCATATCAACCGACGGGTATAACCAAATCATTCTGTGTGACCTCGAGCCCCCATTTGGGCCCCCTCCCCCCCACCCACCCACCCACATATCCCAGTCAGCAAAACCATAAGAAGCACTCAGCTTAAGAAACCTTGAACAAATAACTAAACTAGATCTCCGCCAGGCTTGGTTGCCTTTTTGTCAGCTTTGGGGTGCGTATAGTACAATGTGTTGCTGTCGCGCAGAAACCTCCTATCTCCATATTCTAACCGTTTGTGTTTTTTTTTTGGGAAAATAAATGCCTTACTTGATCATATTACAGCGTCACAACAAAGCATCAGATCCACAAGCTGGAAACGCGGTGCAAAGTGACGCATTTTTGAGCTTGCTGATTTGTTTATTTTGCCGTTTTTGAATAGGCTCTATGCACAGCAGCCATATTGGAAATTCCTTCAAAGGTGTTACCAATGATTCTAACGAAGGCTCTGTTCCATTTAGGGTAGCACAGTGGTTCTCAAACCTTTTCATTTCAAGGACCCCCATACGTAACTCTCTCTGAGAGTGTACAAATGGAATCATGGAGCCTGGCGGAGATCTAGTTTAGTGTACAAATGGTTCCATTTGTACACTCTCAGAGTTACACACCCGTAAGGGGCCATTTGGACCCCCCCTCAAGGAACCATGAGAGTGTTTCCAGTGAGCTAACATGCACAATATCAGCACCCTGACTCTGTTTGACCAGAATGGAACAGAGCCTTAATTAGTATCATTGGTAACACCTGTGAAGGAAGTAAGAAGAGGCCCAATTTCTTTCCAATATGGCTGCTGTGCATAGAGCCTATTTGAATCCTGAAAAGTAACCGTTTTGGACATACAGTACTGTACAGTTAGTATGGGGTTACAACCTGACACAGACACATGTACAGTTTGGGGCATTTATCAGACGTTCTCATCCAAAGCGACTTACACGTTTGAGATAGGCCTAAGCAGAGTAAGCACTCTAGTCAACAAACAAGGTAAACAATCGTGCACATAGAGTGCAGCGAGAACAAAGTGCCTCAAAGAAACTAGGATACCAGGTAAACAATGAACTAATCGTCTGTGTAAACATCATCTTCGGTAAATAACGTTCTTAAGCTTTGTGGTCAACAAAAACACATCCAAGTAACACAAAGTGTTACTTGGGGTTGTTTTTTTTAACTTTTTTTTTACTGCAGTATTTCCAATTGTCTATACTTTTACTTTTACTCCACTTCACTACATCTCAGAGGCATATACTGTACTTTTACTCCACTACAATTATTTGAAAACTTGAGTTGTTACTTTGCAGATATACATTATTACATTATAAAACATACATTAAATTAACCACTTTAGCCTTATTTTATACCTAGGCTATTTGAAAATAGCCGATCTACAAGCTCACAACGCTTCGCATCGCGACGCGTTGTATGCTTGTAGACGGACTTTTATTTGTAACAGAATACTTCTACATTGCAGTATTGATACTTTTACTTAAGTAAAACATTTGAGTACTTTTTCCACCACTGCTGACAAGTATAGGGATAAAATTAGAGATAAAAGAGATCCGAATCAAGAAGATAAGATAAGATAAGATAGTGCATGCGTTCTATATCCTAGTCTCTACTGTGACACTATTAAACAACATGATCAGCCAACAATACATTGCAAAGTGAAAATCTATCCCTTATGTTGTTGTAAATGTAAAGGAATAATAACAGGATAACAAGGCATCGCCCACACATTTCTAATGAGATAACGATCGATAGCTTCTCAACCTTACGGGGTGTGTGTGTGTGTGTGTGTGTGTGTGTGTGTGTGTGTGTGTGTGTGTGTGTGTGTGTGTGTGTGTGTGTGTGTGTGTGTGTGTGTGTGTGTGTGTGTGTGTGTATCCACAAGCTCACAACGCGTCGCGATGCGACGCGTTGTGAGCTTGTAGATAGGCTATTTTCAAATAGCCTTGGTATAAAATAGGGCTAAAGTGGTTAATGTATGTCTTATAATGTAATAATTTATATCTGCAAAGTAACTCGTAACTCAAGTTTTCAAATAATTGCAGTGGAGTAAAAGTACAATATTTGCCTCGGAGATGTAGTGGAGTAAAAGTAAAAGTACTGAAAATTGGAAATGCTCCAGTAAAGTAAAAACACCTCAACATTGTACTTAAGTACAGCACTTGAGTAAATCTACTTGGTTACTTTACAGCACTGAGTGTTGGGCCCACTTGCAATATCCTCATGGCTTACCAGTGGGCCCTGGCCCTCAGGTTGGGCATCGCTGCTGTATTCGGTACGTGCATGCTTGTGCGTGCGAGTTCTATGCGCATTGACCCTGGCTCTTATTAATGGTTCAGACTCATTAAGCAAAGGTCGGCAGAATTCAGCCTGTTTCAGAATGTCAGAGGTTGAAGGGAGGTTAGCGAGGATGTCTCCATGGTAACCACTGGGGCCGTGTGTACATTATGGTATATTTAAATCATCATAAGTGAGGAGATCCCTTCCA
The DNA here is from genome assembly GCF_963454915.1 of Gymnoscopelus microlampas. NCBI lineage: Eukaryota > Metazoa > Chordata > Actinopteri > Myctophiformes > Myctophidae > Gymnoscopelus > Gymnoscopelus microlampas. The sequence continues at coordinate 12,082,692 of NC_139939.1, forward strand.
CTGTACTCCACTGTGCTTGTATGGCACTGTGGTGCATTACACAACATACGTTATATGCACAGCAGCCATAGTGTGAAGACATTCACAGGTGTTACCAATGATACTAATGAAGGCTCTGTTCCATTAGTCAAACAGAGTCAGAGTGCTGATATTGTGCATGTTGGCTCACTGGAAACACTCTGCTACACCAAGTGGGTCTCAAAGTGTGGTCCAGGGACCCTCATGGTTCCTTGAGGGGGTTCCAAATGGCCCCATACGGGTATGTAACTCTGAGAGTGTACAAATACAGGTCCATTTGGTTCCATTTGTACACTCTCTGAGAACCACTGTGCTACACTAAATGGAACAGAGCCTTCATTAGTATCATTGGTAACACATGTGAAGGAAGTGATAATATGGCTGCTGTGCATAGAGCCTTACTGTGCATTGGGCTGTGTCTTCTTTTTCCCACTACTTTCACTCTGGTATGACGAAGTAGGGCATTGATTTAAGAAAAACAAAAGAAGTTGAAACATGGAGATATAAGGTTTCTCCCTGACATTGACGACATATAGCCTAGGTGTCTACATGTGCTTTTAGGAACACGTGTTAATGGAGTAGTGCACCCAAAAAAATACGTATTTTCTACATGAAGCCTTGAATGTAAGTGTTGCATTGTGTTATGCTGTGTGTCACATGTTGTGTTGTGTTGGTTGTACTTATTGTGTGTGTGTGTGTGTGTGTGTGTGTGTGTGTGTGTGTGTGTGTGTGTGTGTGTGTGTGTGTGTGTGTGTGTGTGTGTGTGTGTGTGTGTGTTTGCGCACGCACACGTGTGTTGTACGGTAGTGTAATTTAACACACTGTTCACGAAAGAATACTTAAAACCAGATGGATGGATCTCTCTCCCTCTCTCTCATTATCGCTCACTCTGTTTCTCTCTCTCTCTCTCTCTCTCTCTCTCTCTCTCTCTCTCTCTACCTGCACAAATTGACTAACGTTATGCATATTTATAAGATGGATCAGTGAATAATTGAAAACTTTGAAATTGAGCCAATGAAGTTACAGCTGTGTGTGTGTGTGTGTGTGTGTGTGTGTGTGTGTGTGTGTGTGTGTGTGTGTGTGTGTGTGTGTGTGTGTGTGTGTGTGTGTGTGTGTGTGTGTGTGTGTGTGTGTGTGTGCATGTGTGTGCGCGTGCATGTGCACGTGCGCGTGCGTGTGCACGTGCGCGTGCGAGAGCGCACGCATGCGCCTGCAATCCTGTACGGTACGTGTACTTGTGTTTGTGTGTGCAAACGTGTGCGGTTGCGTCAGTGCGTGTGTCTAGCTCGCGCGCGTGTGCGTGCGAAGAGCAATGAGCCAAATATTACAAGTAAAGGGCCTCGCATAAAAAATCATGAAGTGCTTACATCTGCAGATATGGGTGGTTTTGCATGTGTGTGTGTCACACAAACCTGCAGGTGCACACTAAACCAGGCACGTGTAGACACTCAAGCACTCTCACACACACACTCGCTCTCGCACGCATGCACACACACTCGCTCGCACGCACGCACGCACGTACGCACGCACACGCACACACACACACACACACACACACACACACACACACACACACACACACACACACACACACACACACACACACACACACACACACACACACTTTCTCTCCCTTTCTTGCTTTCTCTGTCTCTCTCTTTTGTCACTTTACCATAACTTCTATTGGCCAGATTTCAACCATGTTAATAATTCATCAGTTTTTGTCTTTTCTCTTTAATATTCCGATTGTATATTGATATTTTCCTTCAAGTGGGCTGCCTCATAAATATGTACACGCTGATCCTGACCTTGACCTTTTAAATCAGTAGTTCTCTTTTTTCATTTCATTTCAAGGACCGCCATAACCCTGAGAGTGTACAAATGGAACTATTTGTACACTCTCAGAGTTAGAGACCTGCAAGTGTCCATTTGGAAACCCTCAAGTAACACAGAGGGTCCCTGGACCTCACTTTGAGAACCACTAAAATAATATGTATAGACGAAGAGGGAATCATTAGGAATCGGAATCGTTAAAATCCTAAAGGATCCCAAGAGACCCCACAACAACCATGCTTAAAGGGATAGTTCACCCCCAAAATGACTTTTTGTCTATCGATTAGTCACCCCATGGAGACTTCAATTGATGGAGATTTTTTTTTTTTTTTTTCACATTCCTAAGCCATTCATTTGATGACCGGCAGCGGTTCCGGTAGGAGACACAAAGAGTCTCCTTTGTGTCTCCTACCGGAACCGCTGCCTACCGGTTGCATCGCGACGCGCTGTGAGCTTATCTGCTATTTTCAAACATTTTAGTAATTTTACTTTTGGTCTAAGTACATTTTGACACCAATACCTTTGTACTTTTGCTCAAGTAAATTTGGAATTCCGGACTTTTACTTGTAACAGAGTACTTCTAAAATGCAGTATTGATACTTTTACTTGAGTAAAACATTTGAGTACTTTTTCCACTGCTGTCTTTTATTAGGAATTCATCACACATGGAGAATCCTCCCCCCCCCCCAACACACATTTCACACAGTACTTTATCCCTTTTCAAAGTCACACGTGAACAGCTGGCCGGTCCTTACATGGCTATTCTATACTAGCTGACTAAGACATACAGAAGGACAGTTGAAGATATAGGTGACGTGAAAGCTGCTGGGTGAAGTTTTTTTTTACAGAACTTTAACTCCCGACAAGGAAGGACAGGTGACAGTGGTGTAAAGTAATTAAGTACATTTACTCAAGTATTGTACTTAGGTACACTTTTGAGGAATTTTTACTTTACTGGAGTATTTCCCATTTTCAACACTTTTACTTCTACATCATCTCAAATATTGTACTTTTACTCCACTACACTTACTTGTCAACTTTAGTTACTAGTCACTTTACAATTTACTTAACTTTACCATTTAGATTATTATCACAAAACATACATTAACCACTTCAGCTCTCTATATATTTTGGCCATTTGAAAATAGCCGATCTACAAGCTCACAATGTGTCGCGATGCGACGCATTGTGAGCTTGTAGATCTGCTATTTTCAAAAGGTTTCTATGCATGTTTAACTGTTAAATGGGACATTCTGTATAATGACTACTTTTACTTTTGGTATTTTAAGTATACTTTGGTGCCAATACTTTTGTACTTTTACTCAAGTCAATTCTGATTACTGGACTTTTTACTTGTAATAGAGTCTACACTGCAGTATCGATACTTTTACTTAAGTAAAACATGGGAGTACTTTTTCCAGTGACAGGTGACAATCTCACCCCCCTGGAGAGAGATATGAGGTGACAGTATAGAGGTGACAGCTCTCACTATGGGACTTATCTAACTAAAGGAATTGGCAAGTGCATTAAGTATAATCAATACCACAATGGCTCTATACGAATTTCCAGCGACTGCAACACCTGACAAACAGAAGAACATGACACCATAGTCTCCAAGCTGTCTCGGGATTGATGACAATGCATTCAGGGTAAGAATGAGTACAAGATTGAAGTATAGTAGGCCTATAGGGTCAATGAAATACACACAAATACATTTGGCATTCTATAGTTGTTCCCGCTACAGCCCTCATTTTGCCCGGGGACCCGCTGGAACACCGTCAAAGCAGTGGTTCTCAAACTTTTCCATGTCAAGGACCCCCAAATTGACACTTATTAGCCCGCGGACCCCCATTTGAAAAGATATGCCTCAGGGACCCCCATAAGAGAATTTATTTTTGGCTCTAGCAGTGATTTTCAACCATTTTAATTTCAAGGACCCCCAGTTTGACATGCATTAGGCTACGGACCCCTATTTAATGACATTTCTATCTCTGGGACCCCAATTTATAATGTAAAATCAATGTTAATTTAACTCTGAGAGTGTACAAATGGAACCAAATGGACCCGTTAGGGTCCATTTGGTTCCATTTGTACACTCTCAGAGTTACAGACCCATAAGGGTCCATTTGGTGCCTAATCTATCATTTAGCTGGGGACCCCCTGGAACTCCCTCAAGGACCCCTGGGGGTCCCCGGACCCCACTTTGAGAACCAATGCGTTAAAGGACCCCTATGAACCACTGCTTTAGTTTAGACACACCAAAGGCCCTACTCTGTAAATTGAGCCTTGTAAGTTCAACTTGACGTTTGCCTAGGCAAACATCACTGTCCACTGAAGACTTTCTGCTTCATTCACTGCCAGGAATTAATTCATTCTCGACCGTACCCTTGCCAGCGAAAACAGCGATTTTGACTGTACTTTGAACAATCATGGAATATTCTCTATGAACCCGATCATCGCGGACAGGGGCTCGCTGCACGCACAGGGGTCCTGTGGCGTCGGTAAAAGAAATTGGCCCTCCGCGATCCTCCATTCCAGAGCTGTGGCCGTTTGAATGTGGCTTGTTTTTTGAAAAACACTTTTCAAAAGAAGAAAAATGGACTTTTGTAAATCCTTTAACATGTAAGCAGAGGGTCTTTTTTTCCTTCTGGTGACGTGATCTCTAGGTGTACTCTTCTTCAGGGGTGTTTCGATCATTCACAGGCTGCGGACCAGCCCCCCCCCCCCCCCCCCCCCCTCTCCACCCAAAAATAAATAGATACGTCCGTAGCAAAATTGGATTTTGGATGAAAATTACGTTAATTATAGTTAGTTAGTTAAAGGGGCTACACCATGAATTAAAAAAATATATATTATATATAAATATTGCCCCTAATACGTTTTAAACAGGTTGTAAGCCTAAAAAACATCCAGATATTTTTTCTCACAATCTGACTGTCTGTCATTCCAAGCTTTTTCAGCTGCAATACCAAAACGTCCTATTGGGCAGGGGGGAGCTACTGAGCAATTCTGTCTGGCCATCCTCAATGCAAGTGACATCACTTGCACAGCCATTCTGAAATGGCCTGTTCAGACACGCCCATTCAGGAAATCCATGAAATGAGCATGAATGACTGAATGTTAAAAAAAAATATTTTTTTGGGTACAAGAGACACTGGGGAGCCCAAAAAATACTAAAAACCTAAAAAAAAATGAAATTCATGGTGTAGCCCCTTTAAGTATTATTATTCACATAATGAAGAACAAGTCAGAGTAGAGCACAACTAAATGCTTGCTTGAATGACTTTTAAATTGTCAAATATGACGAACAAACTTTGCGAAAATAGCCGATCTACAAGCTCACAACGCCTCGCAGTGTGAGGCGTTCTGAGCTTGTAGATCGGCTATTTTCACAATTATGTATCTGTAGAACCGAGTCATTAAATGTAGTGCCTACAATTCCAAGTGCTTGTCAGGGTTGGGGGTCCTCAGTTCAATTATGTTTATTTTTGCGGGTCCCCAGTTCAAATATGATTATTGTGGGGGGTCCCTAGTTAAAATATGATTATTTTGGGGGGTCCCTAGTTAAAATATGATTATTTTGAGGGGTCCGAGTTAAAATATGATTATTTTGGGGGGTGGAGGCCTGAAAAATGTGAGAACCCTTGATATACGGTAGGCTATTAGCTCCAGGCTGTACACTGCACATTATATGGCTCCTAGACATTTCCCTACACACAGTGGCTTGTTTTTTCTTTCTTTTTGTTACAAACTACAGGCTGTGGTCTCATTTTCTCATTACTGTATTTAGCAGTTGCTTCCGCTTTAGAATTTTAACACGTCTTTCCTCCACGGTCTGCTTATTTGGATTTTAGGAATAAGCAGAATGGCAACCTACTGTATCAGCCCCACCAGGCATGAGAACGATTAATGAGAAGACAAAAAGTTATAATAAGAAAATACGGGTGCAGTTTGGACTAATGATTTATACAGTGTATATACTGTGTAATTACACCAGCTGCCTTTCAAAAGGATATAACAGTGTTTTGGCTTGATACGAAACAACAATAAAAGGATGGGATATACGGAATTGGTTCTCTAAGTGGGTTCCCGGGACCCCCAGGGGTCCTTGGGGGGGTACCAAAATGAGTTAATATAGTGTCACAATCATTGTAACCACTTGAAGCATATAAAAATGTTTTGGCTATTGAAAAATAGCAGATATACAAGCTCTGCTACTTCTGAAAGATCTTGAAAATTCTTACACATCCGTGAACATAATAATATTTTAAAGACATTTTTTCTTTTACTAAAATCTTTTCTTCTGTCCCTGGCACAACATATTTGTTGAGATGGTGGGGGTCCGCAGCCAAAAGGATACCATTTTGGGTGGTCCCCTTGACATGAAAAAGTTTGAGAACACACTGATATAATGGAGCTGAATCTTATATAGAAGCTCCTTTTCAGTTAGGTCAGAGCTCCCAGAATGATGTACCTGTCAGTCTGTCAGACTGACAGACTGACAGACACATGACAGACCACAAAATGAGGAAACAACAGTGAAACACCCGGAAGATAAGGAACGAATAACGATGACGGCTCCGGGGGGAAGCGGTGAACACACACACACACACACACACACACACACACACACACACACACACACACACACACACACACACACACACACACACACACACACACACACACACACACACACACACACACACACACACACACACACACACACACACAGAGTGAGAGGAAATAATATAGCTACAAAGAGTTGGGAAACCGTGTATAACCCATTCAATCCGGGAAGGCATCTGTGTCATTTTTAGATGTCTTTGGCCTATTCAAAACATAGCAGATATACAAGCTCATAGCGCGGCACCGAGTGCCGCGCTATGAGCTTGTAGATTTTTGAATATATATATTTTTTTAAAGCAAACATTTTGTCAAATATTTTGTTCCAGGGACCTACAGAAGCAAATATTTGAGTTAAAAAATGTGTTTTAAGAATATATGTAACTTGTTTTTGCAAATGTAAGCGAACATCTGTCAAATATTTCAATATCTGCTCTCTATTAAAATATTAGCACAAATGTTCAAAACGTTTCAAAAATAGCAGATCTACAAGCTTGTGGCTTGTAGATCTGCTATTTTTTGAGTAGCCCAAAGTATAAAATAATGGTTATCGCTCAAATCTAAAATGACACAGATGTGTTCCCGGATTGAATGGGTTAATATCCAAAACTGTTACTTTTCAGGAGACAAACCTGCGTTCCTATGGATCCAATGCTTCCAGGTATTTCACTGTTGTTTCCTCACTTTTTTTGTCCTGTCATCTGTCTGTCTGTCTGACTGACTGAATGACAGACCGTCAGTCAGACTGTCTGTCAGTCGTGACAGGTCTGACAGTTACATCATTCTGGGAGCTCTGGCCTAACTGAGAAAAGTAGCTTCTACACTATTTAAGATTTTGTATCGTTGTTGTCGGGCAGAAACCTCTTATCTCCATGTTTTAACTTTTAGAGTTTTTCTTGTAAATTAACGCCCTACTCCATCATGCTACAGCGTCACACACAAGCATCAAAAGTAGCAGATCTGCAAGTTCGTGGACAGACGATATCTTGAATAGTATCCTCTCAGTTATTCTTTAGTTACTATAGTGTTAAAAGACCACTTCACCCCTTTTAACCTATCTTCAAATAATTATTGGTCCTCCTCACTAATGCTCATTATGATATGGTGCCATTTCTGTCCACTCAGAGGAGGGCTGTGGACAGTTCAAAAACCCTCCTACCAGTGACATCATCGATGGGGAATCCAAGCGAATAGAAACTGCAGGCTTTCTATTCCTGGAGAGTTAGCGTGCTATAATGCTGTGGTTCTCAACCAGTGGTCCGGGGACCACCAGTGGTCCTTGAGGGGGTTCCAGGTGGTCCCCAGCAATAAATGATGGACCCTTAATAGATCTTTAACTCTTGAGAGCGTAAAATGAAACCAAATGGACCCATACGGGTCCATTTGGTTTCATTTTATGCTCTCAAGAGTTGTATTATTGTTAGACATCTGTTATTACGTAATTAAAGAATTGTTATTTTGATCAACGTTTGCCTGTTATCTCTCTTATGGTACCAACATCAATACAGCATGAAATTGTGGACAAAATTGTATCCAACGACAACAAACTATTCTAAGTTTTGGGTCTGAGGGGCTAAATGTCATCAAACGGTGGTCCGTGGCTCAAATGCCGAATAAATAATGGACCTTGATATGAAAAGGGTTGAAAACCACTGCTATAATCAGGGGTGCACATAACTTTTTAGGTCTGGTGCTCAGAAGAGCACCTGGAGATGTGACTTGGTGCGCATGGTCCCGTCCCGTTTTGACAACGGGGGGGGGGTTGGGGGGTTGGGGGGTTCAGCACGGTGCCCACCGGACAGTTTTGTCAACGGGGGGGGGGGGGGGAGGGGCCGAGAAAAAAAAGGACGCTCTGCTTCCAAATTCCGCCGATTTTCGCCGTTTTTTTTTTCTCACGCTGTTAGGTAAAGCCCCCAAGGTTGGTGCCCTGTGCTGCTGCGCTGATTTTATCCGCCAGATTGGGACGTTCACGGCATATTTTGCACCATTACGGTGCGTTCATCATCGGTGACGAGTGCCTCTAACAGCCGCTGCTGGCTGCGTGCACGCAGCGAGGCAATGCGAGGCGATGCGAGGCGACGCGAGTCAAACAATCACGAGCAGCATGCGTCCTCTACCCCTGTGCCTAATGGCTGTACATGGGGCCGACGGGTGCTTTAGAGTGATTGTGTTTGTGTGGCTTCAGGAAGTAAATTCCTAGCCTCGATCTCCAAGCTTTTATTTTTTAGTTTTGCTAAAAAATAAAAGCTTGGAAATTCCTGTCCCAGCTGTTGGTGCGCAAAAGCGCCTCGCGTCGTCTGATGTGGTGCGCATTTTTTATTTTGGGTGCGCATGCGCACCTGCGCACCAGTTATGTGCACCCCTGGCTATAATGGAAGCCATTGTTATTAAGAAAAAAGAAAAGAGAAGAAGAAAACAAGAAATGTTGTTTGAGATGACCAAACCTGCCTACTGATGATGTCACTGGTAGGCGGGTTTCTGAACTGTCCACAGCCCTCCTCTAAGACAAAGACCAAATGTGAGGACCAATTATATGAAGACAGCTTGAAAATGGGCGTAGCCGCACACGCGCACGCACACGCACACGCGCACACACACACACACACACACACGCACACGCACACGCACGCGCACACGTACACACACGACACATGTTGGTGATGTTTCTATCTCAGCCCTGTGGTGGTGTTTAACATGTTGGTGATCTGTTCATTGTAATCCATTTTAGTAACAGGATTACACCACTAAGGTAATCCTCTCTGGTATTGTTCCAGCGCTCTCTGTCCTCAGGGGAATCACGGGGGGGTTAGCGCACTGGTTCCCAAAACAATGGGTCGACTCCATTTTTATGGGTTGTTAATACATTTCCCACAAAAAAATGAAAATATTATCATATTATAAAAACAAATGCAAAAGAATTTCAGAAATGTACAAAACAAATAATAAAACATATTAAAAATAGCATATAACGTCTCTGTCGGGTGGAAACCCGACAGAGAGTGTCAGACTGTCCAAAACTGTCAGGATTCAAATTCAAAAGTAGCAAAAGTAGCAGATTTACCAAAATGTGACGCTTCGCGCTGCGAAGGTTTCCAACCGACAGAGTAATGTAATGTAATGGCTGTACGGCAGCTGTTGCGTAGTTTATTGCCCGTATGAAAGAACATTTTCTGGAATTAGTTCCCTTTAAAGGTGCCTCATGAAGTATTATACTGTAGGACAGTATTTTACATGTTAGACAATTACATTGACGACCAACAATTCATGAATATTGAATATTGACTTGAGTACTTTTTTCTAATCTCTGAGGTTTGTTTGTAAATTGAGCCGTAAAGTGTTTGCAAAACAACATGTTCATTTTAACCACATGTACCACAATCTGAGAACCCATTTTGTAAAAAACAAAAAGTTGCTTTTTGACTCTCGGGGCACAACCTCCTTTTTGGTGTTAAACAGGAACTCAGTTTGGCTCCTCCCCTTTTCAGTCCACTTCCTTCTGGGTGCTTCTGTGTTTGTTCCTATACTAACAACAACTTTACATGTTTAAGGCAGTAGTAGTGCTGACAGATTAGAATCTATCTTGAGACATCCCTATAGCGTCCCTTTTCTGGGGGCGAACATTTTTGCTGTGCGTAAACAGTAAAATCCTCAGGGTTAATTAACTCAAAGGTTGCAGGTTAAACATATTGTTTGCATGTAGGCTTCAGTGTGACTCAGTACTCTGTGTCATCTTCACATCACCACACACATCATGACACTTCATACCGCATAACATCTGTCACCCCATGTGTGACATATGCTGCAGGTCAAAGGTCAAGGACACTGAGGTCATCTGTCCACCTCTATGGTAGGTTGTCATTGTTGGGTCTGCGTCAAAATAGCAGATCTACAAGTGTGTAGTTTGCTATTTTTTTTTTTTGTCGTTATTTTCTGCGAAGAGATTTGGTGGAGAGGGAAACAAGGAGCGGACCTATAGCATAGAGCTCAGGCAATTGAGTGTGGACCTTTAAGGGGTTTCAACTCTTACATAGTTAAATGTATAGAGCACCGAAGTCTGACATCGCCGCCACTAGAGGGCGCTATCCCCCTGGGTCACGCCGTGGTTTTTTGTAATGGAATTCCATTCCCATAGGGCAATGGTTCTCAAACTTTTAAATGTCAAGGTCTCCACTCAACTCTAACAGTATACAAATGGAACCAAATGGACCCTAACGGGTCCATTTGGTTCCATTTGTATACTGTCAGAGTCACAGACTTGTAAGTGTCAATTTAGACCACCCTAAAGGAACACGGAGAGTCCCTGGAATACATTTTGAGAACCACTGCCATAGAGGAATCTTAGATCGCGTCACATAAGAACCGTGTTCCAAAAATAAGCAAATCACCCTGGCGGTTTTACTCATATGGATATGAAGCATCAACTGATGCTGAAAAATAACTAATTTATCCAAAGGGTAAGACTTTTTAGTTTTGTTCTTCAAACACAGACGTTATCAAATGTAACTCAATATCAGAAACGACACAGAGCTGTTAGGAGCTCCTGTTACAACATGTATAGTTAGGAATGTTAGGAATGTAAACAAAGACACGTGGACCGGAAGTGGAGGGCTGAGGGCGGACCTAACGGCCAACATCCTGTTATCCACATTCTATTGGGAGGCCCCCCCAAGGTCAAATGCAGAGGGCGCTGTTTTTTCCTAAAAAAAAATCCTATGCGTTCCCAGGTTGCATAGGTCTAACACAATAGTGTGTTTATCTTTGGAACACAGTTCTTATATGACGCCATCTGCCTGTGGGAATTCCAATACAAAAGATTACGTCGTGACCAAGGGGTAGTGGGTGCTACGTCAGGACTTCGGTCCTCTATACATTGGATATTGCTGTGCTTATACCGTGCAACCGTTAACAGTACAATCCTGAGGGTTACTTTAACTCGGTCTTACAGGGTAAACATAATACATAATGTAGGCTTCAGTGTGATCCAGTACTCTCTGTCATCTTCACGTCACCACACACAGGACCATGACACTGTGTACCTCCATAGGTGACATATACTGCAGGTCAAAGGTCACAGTGAGGTCTCCTGTCCATGTCCACCTCTACGGTAGAGGTCTGTGCCGACGACACATCCTGCTAGTGTTCAACCTTAAACATGTTTAGCTTTTTTACCCATTTTTCTCCCCAATGTAGTCGTCATGCCAATTTATTCCTCCACACACATTTTGTGTGTTGTCACTGCTGTATCCTACTGACTAATGTAAAATAAATGGTGCATTTATATAGCGCTTTTATCCAAAGCACTTTACATAGATTGTGCATTACATTCACCCATTCACGCACACATTCATACACCAATGGCGGAGGAAACCATGCAAGGCACCAACCTGCTCATCGGGAGCAATTAGGGGTTCAGCGTCTTGCTCAAGGACACTTCGACACTAACTCTGGGGGAGCCCCCCAGCCCGGGATCGAACTGGGAACCTTACGGTTTCCAGCTCACTCTATACCGGCCACTCTACCCCTAAGCCACTGCCGCCCCTTGTAGTATATTTTAAAGCCATATTCTTGAATATTCTGGTATTATTTATGTCATTTCTGTTCTCACTAAATCATATGTGAGACACCAATGTCTGGCTCCAGGACCCACGACCAACAGTTGTATTTACATAGACCTGATCTCATTCATTATGGGTGTGCCTCAGCCTGGGTGGGATTTGTAATTAGAATTCCTTTGTTTAACCTTGAAGACACAAGGACAGACAGAGCAACCGTCCACTGTCTTCACTCCCTCCCTTCCTGAGAAGACATGAAACAAATTAGCAACTGATCAGAGGATTGATCCAGTGACCTCGTCTGGGGGTCCAGGGATGACGCACACACATGGACCCCCCTCTGCTACACACCTACATGGATGAGCCACTGCTATATAATCAGTGGTGGAAAAAGTACTCAGACATTTTACTTAGTGAAAGTAGCAATTTCACAATATAAAAATACTCTGTTACAAGTGAAAGGCCCGTGTTCAAAATGTGACTTGAGCAAAAGTACAAAAGTATTAGCATCAAAATATACTTAAAGTACCAAAAGTAAAAGTACAAAAATGTTTGAAAATAGCAGATCTACAAGCTCACAATGCGTTGCGATGCGTTGTGAACTAGTAGATCTGCTATTTTCAAATAACCTAGGTATGAAATAGTGCTAAAGTGGTTAATGTATGTCTTATAATATAATAATTTACATCTGAAAAGTAATTAGTAACTAAAATTTTCAAATAATTATAGTGGATTAAAAGTACAATATTTACCTCTGAAATGTAGTGGAGTAGAAGTAAAAGTATTGAAATTTGGAAATACTCAAGTAAAGTAAAAAAAATACCTCAAAATTGTACTTAAGTACAGTACTTGAGTACATGTACTTAGTTACTTTCCACCACTGTATAATATTATACATTATACTGGACTATGTAACCTTACCCTACTCCGGGCCAGCAGGCTGCAGGCAGGAGGCTCCATGGGAACGCTGTTGTACTATCTGTTTTTACCAAATAAATTGAGCTATGATATCTGTCTGGACGGTTCAACTCTTCTTCAGTCAAGGCCTACAAATCTTTCACAGAACTTTGTACATTTACCATATATTTGGCGATATCGTGTATATGCTCGACAAAGCTGGATGCACCACGGTGGATTTGAACCCCTGCGGCAGCTACTTTACCACTACGCCACCCAATCGCTGCTGTGAACCTTTCTCCAGGTCACACACACGCACGCACACACACACACGCACGCACGCACGCACGCACGCACGCACGCACGCACACACACACACACACACACACACACACACACACACACACACACACACACACACACACACACACACACACACACACACACACACACACACACACACACACACACACACACACACACACACACACACACACACACACGCAGTGACCTGTGAGTGACATGTCACATTGTTGTCATCCAGGGAGGTTGTGGTGCAGAGGAACACTAACACCTCCACCTCCCTGCACACCTTCATCAGTCCCCTTCCTGTGTGTGTGCGTGTGTGTGTGTGTGTGTGTGTGTGTGTGTGTGTGTGTGTGTGTGTGTGTGTGTGTGTGTGTGTGTGTGTGTGTGTGTGTGTGTCAGGGGTGGGGGGGAGGTGAGAGGTAGACGGGCCACCATCCTTCCTTTTGAGAATGGACGTGTCACGATGCTCTTGACGGATGTCTGAATGCGTTGACCTGAGCGAGGATCGACTCAGGTCAACATTGTCAGCCCCAGTGTGTGTGCGTGTGTGTGTGCTTGTGCATGTGCGTGTGCGTGTGCGTGTGCGTGTGCGTGTGCGTGTGCGTGTGCGTGTGTGTGTATGTCCTCTGCCCTGGTCATAGTCCATAACATCAATGAGTGCTCCATTCTCTCATACCAAAGCAGGCCACGTCTCTAGTGTTGTCACCATCGTGACATTTTACTTGGCCATTAATTGTCATACAAATAATTGTGATTAACAATTTAATTGTGTTTAGTTGACATTGAACACTGGAATCATATGAATAACATTTGTATTGCTATTTGCCTTTGCACAGGGCAGATATGACACATTAACTTAAATATAAAAATAAATGCAAAAATAGCAGATCTGCAAGCTGACTGTGAGCTTGTAGATCTGCTATGCCCACTACCTTTTGGGAAACGTTTTAAAATATATGACAATGTTTCAACATGGAAACCATTATGGCGGTTATGTAAACAATTGCAATTAGGCGATTATGTAATAATGGTGAAAGGCCTGTAGTCTCAACTGTTGCCAACACTTGAATAGAATAAATACTGCATGAAGAGTCATCTAAATGTGGTCTGAAGTCACACACTTTCATTGAGTTCTACATAAAAATGTTCAAAATGCAAGAATGTGTGGGAAGCTACTAACAGTATAGCACAAAAGGCTTTCACCCACTCTGGTACCTGCTGTACGTGTGATATGTAAAACTGAAGTTGAATGTACTGTGTGTGTGTGTGTGTGTGTGTGTGTGTGTGTGTGTGTGTGTGTGTGTGTGTGTGTGTGTGTGTGTGTGTGTGTGTGTGTGTGTGTGTGTGTGTGTGTGTGTGTGTGCGTGTGCGTGTGTGTGCGTGTGTGTCTACAAAGTTTAGGCATAAGACTAAATGTATTGTCTATCTATGACATTAACAGCCAGTCCTGTTCTTTCATCTATAAATGCACTAACCTTTCAAATATGCTTCCTGCTCATTTCAAAGATATTTTATGACCAACTCGCAAGTGCATGATTATAATACTAGACAATCCGATAATCGCCATCCTCCCTTCAGACGTACCACTCATAGCCAGTTCTCCATTAAACAAAGAGGTTCTTTACTCTGGAATACACACATACTTATTGCCAACTCCTCATCTTCACTCAGTAAATTTAAACATAGATTGAGGCCAGCCTGATTAATCAAGCCTCTCCACTTGCTTTTACCATATAATGTAGCCCTTCTTCAGCATACACACACACACACACACACACACACACACACACATGTGCAGACACGCGCACACACACGTACACTCACACTCACACACAGACACGCAGCCACACATTCATCTGCACACAATGTACTTGCTGTTTGTCGTGTCTTATGTTTGATTACTATGTTTAACTTACTACTTGTTTATCATTTTATATAGCCCTATATGGGTTTCCTTTCTCACCTGCACTTATTCCTGCGTCTTTTAATGATGTTACCTTAGTGCTGTTTTTATTGTGCGAATAAATAAAATACATTTAAAAAAATGACGTTTAGATGTTTGTGATTTTGGGGTTAGGGTTGGAGTCGTGCGTCATTTACACTTATTGCACAGCAGTGTCACACACTGAAAACAGCCGATCTACAAGCTCACGATGCGTTGCAGCGCGTCCTGTTGTGAGCTTGTAGATTATGGTTACAAATCGAATAATTCGAAACAAATGGCATTCAGAAAATTGCCGTCCTAAATTGTTGATGTCCCCATAGTAAAAGCGTGTGTGCGCGTGTGCTTGTGCACGTGCTTGTGTGCACACGTGCACGTGCGGTTTGCTAGCCTCATCCCTCATCCCCAAAGTTCCCTAAGTTGTTGTTCTCGCCGTCGCTGTTGTCATTGTTCTGTTGGTCTCTCGCCACCGCCGTCTTCTTCTCCTCCGCATTTTAAATCAGCTGACTCTCATCCGAGATGTTTATTATAGCCAGTATATCTTTTCAATCAATGCTCAGCGGATCAGCAATAACTCTGCAAATGATACAGCAAAAAGCCCCAATGTGCTCAATGGCTCTCCTGTGTGTGCTCTGTGTGTGTCTGTGTGTGTCTGTGTGTGTGTGTGTGTGTGTGTGTGTGTGTGTGTGTGTGTGTGTGTGTGTGTGTGTGTGTGTGTGTGCGTGTGCGTGTGCATGTGTGTTGTACCTATAAGCCTAACAGAAGCAGAAACGAAAGCAAACACAGTTTATTGATACACTGTAATCAAATGAAAGTGTGCAGATGGTTACATTAGCATTTGCAAACTTCCAGAAGTTCAGAAGAAAAGAAACGCTACTTCCTGTACTTGATGTTGTCAGCATAACTGGAAGTTGTAATTAGTGTATCTGCCAGGAAGAGAGCCACGCAGTCTATTTGACTGTAAAAACCTCCTCTCCTCTCCTCTCCTCTCCTCTCCTCTCCTCTCCTCTCCTCTCCTCTCCTCTCTTCTCCTCTCTCATAGTATTCGTCTCTTATATGTGTGTGTGTTGTCTCTCTCTCTCTCTCTCTCTCTCTCTCTCTCTCTCTCTCTCTCTCTCTCTCTCTCTCTCTCTCTCTCTCTCTCTCTATCTAACTATATAAATGGCGACCGACTTCCGCACCCTCGGTGAGGACACCCCACAGCTCTGTTATCGAATAAACAACGCACGCCAGACCACATGTCGCCAACTGACTCGCCACGGCGGCCGCGCTGAATTTACGCGTCGCGTAGGGGACATCTCATTGCTCACTACACCTTTTCCACCGCGCAACATAATTAATTCTACTCACCAAATGTCGGACAAAACGGAAGGTGAATCACTTTCGTACCGTTTACCGTGCACACCACCGACACCGAACGCCGACGGCTTTCGCCGAAACAACACGAGCGGCCGCCATTGCACTCTGCCCATCTCCTCCACAACACCACACACGCAGCTCCTTTGCTTCAACCCCCCCCCCCTTCTTACGTACCTCCTTTGTTCCACCCAGGCCGTTACTTTCACTTCACTCATGTCTCGATCACAATATGTCCGTCCTTCACGTGCCATGTTCATCCCAAACACACAAACAAACAGCGACGGCCACAGCACAGCACGTTGCCCAGGCTAATGTGGTAAACAAACCGTTCTAGGTTCATGACACCAAAGGACTCGACAGTGATGTCATCATTATGCAACCCAGAAGTACAAATACCAAGGATACGTCAGTGATGTCAGTCGGGTTGCCAGGCATGCCAGGTTCTCTAAAAACAAGCGCCAGAAACAAGCAACCACCTTCATGACAAAAAAAAAAACACCGTAGGGGTCCGCAATGTTCCAGGGGTGTCCCCGCGCGTCCCAACACTCCACAGGGGGTCAGTGGACCAGCAGGGGGTCCGCGGACCCCCTGTGGACCCCCTGAAACATAAAAAATATTATTTCTTCTAATTTTTTCCTTTTTCAAAAAAACTTTTCCACAGTTTTACTCCGGCGATTTGGGTCCCCCAATATACACGCGGCCACGCTGGGCCCCGTGCGCGGCTGGGGTTGAGGGGGGCGTAGCCCCCCGAAACTCTAGTATATATATATATACAGTATATATCTGTCATTGTTACATTATATATTTGTACAGCACACACAGAAACAAGCAAGGTAATTTCTAATTTGACAGGTTTACATTTCATTTTGTATATAAGTTGCTATCATCGTTTAGCGACGGTGTCTGTGGGTATATGGGCTCTGCTTTGAACCCCACTATTCTGGGGACGAACTTCAGGTGAAAATAGCCGATCTACAAGCTCACAATGCTTCACTTTGTGACGCATTGTTAAGTAGTAGATTGGCTATTCTCAGCAAAGATGTTGGTTTACAGGGAGAATGGGATAGGGGTTAAGTGGTATATAGGCTTTTTAAACAGGATAACAGTGGGTCACTGGATACTCCATTTCAACCACGTAGGTTTGTACAAAATCATACCAAGGAAAGACTACAAAATGAAATGACACAATTAAATTAAAGTCTGGACGGGGTGCAGACGAAGAACAAGTCTTTCGTTCCTTTTTGCAAATTGCATTCCAAACGTCCAATTTCTATGTCTATTTCAGCACCACTGGTGCTCCAAATGAGAGCAAATTGAACCCAATTGAACATTCACATTTTCAGACACAAGTTTCCATCAGGCTGCTGTCTTCTGCTCTCAGTCCACAGATCGTTGCTTCCAGTGGGACCGTGATCAAGTACATTTACTTGAGTACTTTACTTAACCACTTAAACCCCATCATGCATATTGTGGGGAAAGTTTTCGCCGAAAATGGCAGATCAACAAGCTCACAACACATTGCAACGCAACACGTTGTGAGCTTGTTGATCGGCAACTCGACTTTAACTCAAGTATAACTTTCACTTATAGTTGAGTAATATTTAATCAAGAGAATCGATACTTTGGCTCAAGTACTGCGGTTGAGTACTTTGTCCACCACTGCCTGTTCTAGAAACCTTTGAGAGAAATTAGATTTAGTCTGGATATAGATTTTTGTCTGCTTGTCTGATTTGGGGTTTCATAACTTGTAACTCAACCAAGTCATGCTTTTCATCATTAAATTGTTGCCCAAAGTGGAATCTAGTTTTGGAAGCGTGTAAGTGTAAGACGACATGCCATTGCTCTTAGGAGTAGATTTGAACGGTAATCAGCCAAGAAGAAAGTTGTTAACAGGACTTATGAGGCATTTTCTCCTTAAGTATTTTCCACCTTGAAGACAGGCCTTTTGAAGCAAGGATATATTCAAATAGATTCCCGTGAGGAGGAAGCTGAAAGGCACGATAAATGAAATCATTGTGAGCTGCTTAGGCTATGCAGCAGATCCAAGCCATTTGCAGGGTAGAGGATCAGAATGTTTGGTACTGTAGCTACAAAATAATATTAGCAGGGTTGTACTCACTGGTGGACAGTAAGGTTGTACTGTACTTAAATATTGTACAGTAAATATTTTGAGTATCTGAACACTATTTTATGAACTTCCGATTTTTTTTTTTTACAAAACTATCTTTGAACTTCCGGTCCCGAAATGCTACCAGAAACGACTGCTATTGGCTGCAGCCACAGCGAGGGCGGGTCTTCACTCGGTAGAACTCATTCATTTTAATGACCACACTTTACTAAACAATGAATTAAAAAATACCTTTAACTATAGCGCTTGAAAATATAAAACATTTAGAACATATTTACTAAGGTATTAGCATGCGCGTCAATCCCCGGGGGGACGGGGGGGTTTTGTCCCCCCCTAGCTTCAGATTGGACCCCCCCCAGATTGGACCCCCCCCCCCCCCCAAGTAATTTAGGATAATTAAAAAATACTTTTAATTTAAGTTAATAGAATCCGAACCCGCTTTTGAAATCATAACATATGCACTAATAAACACTAATTTATACCCCCCCCCGTGTAAATCCCAAAATGGTTTGGTCCGTTCGGTTATACACCGTTGGGTGGAGAAGTATAACTCTCGGTTAGACACCGTTGTAGTTTCAACTAGGCTACCTGGCTACTTCTATTTCCAGTAGTATGTATCAAAATAAAATGTATGTGGAATTATAACATTACAAGTATAGATAAAAAAAACTCTTATTTTGAAATGTGCATCATTTTGAAAGGAAACAGATATCCACGAAGGCCCCTTGACGACGTGCGTCAAGCCTCCTTTCTCCGTTCTCCCATGAGTCCCATCAGTAAACGTAAACAACAGACGTGAACGTCGGACATTTATGGAATATATATTTTTTTAGGGCAAAAGTTCATATTTACCCCACCATGCTCTCTGAAACCAAGACAATATGCCTATGTAACAAAAGTCATCTCTTTCGTCATCTCTGCAGAAGGTGAGTAATTAATCAGTGGTGGAAAGTAACTAGGCTACATGTACTGTATAATTTTAAGGTATTTTTACTTGACTGGAGTATTTCCAATTTGCATTACTTTGACTTCTACTCCACTGCATCTCAGAGGCAAATATTATAGCCTACTTTTACTCCACTATACAATTATTTGAAAACTTTAGTTAGCCTAATGTTTCTTTGCCTTTGCAGCTTGATTTTAATTGACAAAACATAAACCACTTCAGCCCTATTTAAACTTTTGAAAATAGCCAATCTACAAGCTCACAAGCGTTGCAACGTGTTGTGAGCTTGTAGATCTGCTATTCTGAAAAGATTTCAATATATTGATTTTAGCCATGGACCCCCATCTGAAAATGTTTTGTGCCAGGGTCGGGACCCCCAAAAGAGAACATTTGTTAGCTCAGTTTTCATCATGCAGCCATGGGTGGGCCTGGGTAGAAAGCTGGCCCACCCAATAGATTTTGCAAAAAATATTAATATATATTAGATTAATTTATTTATTTTTGATAATAAATCGGTAAAATCAGGCAAAAATGAGAATTAAATAACATAACCCTAACCTAACCCTAAAACTGAAATAAAGTAAAAGAAAAAGCACTTTGAAACTGAAGATGATGGCCAATGTTGATAATTGATAACAAAATATATATATATATATTAAAACCATTAAATAAGCCCACCCTGCAACGTTTCCTTTTTGCCACACATATACACTTCATGGAGTACATTTTTTTATACCGAATTAACCGAATTAAAGTAATAAAAAACGGAAATAAAAGGGGAATAACCACGAAAAACCGCGAAATAAAAGGGGAATAACCGTGGAAAACCCCAAAAAAATCTCGCGCGCGCACGGGCCGCAGCGCGCGTGCATGTGTAACGGGCGGACCCCCCCCAGCCTCAAGACAGATTGACGCCACTGGGTATTAGAATGAAGTGTAAAGTGAGAGTATAATGTATTGCAACGGGTAGATGGTAAAATAAGAGAACCTGGAAGATAGCTTAAATTCCAGTGCGGGGGGGTTTGCCTCTTGGTCCGGAGCTACTCCCGCAAACCGCCGGACTGATCAGCAGCTTATTTGTTATGTGCAGTGTCTATGGGCCACATAAATGCCTCCACTATGTGTTTTCTACATGTTTATACTACTACTAAAATACTTTAGCTTCATATTCAAAACGGGACTCAGATCGGGCTGACCTTGCCCAGATTTGGAGTCATCTACTGTAATATACGGTAGGTATGTCATAGACGACTGATGTCAAAGGCTGGTCATAGGCCAACCACGCCACTCCACATTTCAAAGACAAATACTGCACTATTGACTATACACTTTTATGACTGTCTTTGTTATTCGTAAGCATTAGCCTGGCTCCATGCCCCTGAATCGTTCAGGGGTCTGGTGACGGTGTCGAAGCCGGGGTTTTCTCGGTTGAAAATCTAACAGGCCCAATGCGGATGGGGATAATCCAGTATGAACCAATCACCAAAGAGTCGCTTTGACCACGCCCCCATCTCAGAAAACATCTGCACTGAGAGGGCTTTCAGACTGAATAATGAAGTGAAACGAAATGGAAATTCAGGCTGAGTGTCAGGCTATATAAGCAAAGCTTTGAAGGCAACAGTTTAGCTTGTTTTTCTCTTTTCTAAAACACGATTGGACACACACGTAGTGTTCCTCACAGGAGGAAAGCAATGAGTTAGAAAAAGAGGGTTGCGCATGGGATTTGTCTGTGGAGTACCAAACCCAATATCCAGTGAAAAAAGGGACAACAAAATCTAAGGAGGATGTAAAGTACTAACATTTCCAACTTTTTTGTTGTCTCCGCCAGGCCTGTCCAATTTTCCATATTCCATCCTGATTGGCTAAGGTTGGCTTCCAAAGTTTGCAGGATTGGTCCGTTTTGAACTAAATGCCTCAAATCATGAACGCAGCTTGCTATTTCCGTGAAATTTCACACGCTCATTCCCACTAGGCAGAGGAAGAAATGCCACTTGAAAATGTTCAAATCAGCCTCATGGTGGCGCTATAAAAGTCCGATTTGCGTTTTTAACTATAACTGCACCGATCTGCATGAAACTTTGCACGCATACTCCCTAGTTTTTAATTTTTTTTAAGCTTTTGCGTTACAGCCAAGAGCCGCCATCAGAGCATTCACATCACATATATTCAATTCAATTTATACACAAGGTCAGACTTAACCTACAGCTGAAATATCAAGTCAGTCAATCACCGGGGACCAATCATGTGTGTGACATGGTGCTAGATGCAAGGACAAAACACTGATTTGGTTAGTTAATCAATTACATGTATTACAGACACCATGAAAGCATGTACGGTATCCCAAAGCCACACATCCAATCACAGCACCCTCTCTCAGCTGGGTTTGATGGAATTACGTCATCCAGCTCCATTGTTTCATCTCATGCATTCAGCCTGCCAGTCAAACACGGCCCTCCCCACCCCTGCTGCCTGTGAAAGGCTTTATAGTGAAGCTGGATTGATCTTCAGCCCAGAAGGGGAAGAATTAATTCACACAAACTTCAATAAAAAAGTGAAAATGACAATGCCTCTGCCTTTAGTCGATTTGATTGCATTTCGGTGCCGTCAGGCAGAAACCGCCTATATCCATATTATAAAACGCCCTACTTGATCATACAGCGTCACAAAAAAACATCAAAAGTATCAGATCCGCAAGCTTGGAGATCTGCAACATTTGCTACAATTTGAATCCTGAAAAGTAACAGTTTTGGACATGCTGTATGAGGTTTCCACCCGACAGAGACGATTTATATTCTCCAGTTTTTTATAGGTGTTAAAGGCTTTGTGTAGCCGATTCTACAAGCAAGTCAGTGCATTCATTATGTGGTTTCAGAGACTTACGAGCTGTTCTGTAAATGCATCGTGAAAAACAATACAGCAACGAGTTGATATTAACCACTTTCAGCTTGGCATCCCTCTTTTTGGGCTTGTCCTTATAGGTGAACATTTACCAAAATTGTCCAAAATAGCAAACAAAACTGCATCTCGCCACAGCACCTGTTGAGAGCTTGTAGATTGGCTACGTTCCATTATTTGTCAGACAACGAAGCATAATAGGGTTACCTGGTTAAAAACTAAATGTAGTTCAGTGGTCTAAAGTCAAAGGTTTGACCGAGCAGCTTTAAATTGTGGTGTATTTTTTTAAAATCAGGAGATACTGTACCTTGACTCAAGTAATGGGTTGTATATCTTGACTCAAGTAATGGGGTTGTGCAACGCGACGCAAAACGACCTGCTTAGAATAGGTTTTGAATAGTTTTTAAATGATGATTCTTTTGAAATAACATTTCTTTTTTTTAACGTAGGAAACCAAAAAAGGGGATATTTACTAACAACCCATCAAAATTGGGTCGTAAGTAAATAGGAAACAGAGTAATGAGCTTGTGTGCTTAATCCCCCAGTATTTGCACTGTAAATCTACAAAATCTCCCCTTCTTTCGATTAGATGCTCCACAGTGTGTTTTTATCGTTACTCTATGGTACACAAGATCCCCATCTGTAAGCAGCAGGGTTAGGATCAATACAGCAATGCAATCCGCTGGTTGACAACAACTTGTTAAACCGCTTTGGAGTTGCAAAAGATCAATCTACACCGTAAAAATCCTGGGTGTTCCTTTAACTCAGAGTGTACCAATGTAACCGAACAGAGGGTCCATTTGGTCACAATTGTACGATGAACACTCAGGGTTTTACACCGTGGCCAACATACTTTATTGGTTGGGGAAAAAAAGGGGTCTATTGACAAATACTAATGTGGTCAAATGTAAAAAAAAAAACAGAAGAGCAGGCTGTGTGTTATACAATATATTATATTTGTGACTGCACAGTAAAATACGCAGTGTTAAACTGTCACAGATAAAGTGGTCCATTTGGGTCCATTTTTACGGTCTGAGATAATTACAACAGCGTTACACAAAAGCATCAAAAGTAGCAGATCCACAAGCTCTAAACGCGGCGCGAAGCGACACGTTTCGAGCTTGTAGATCTGCTACTTTTGCTATCGATGAATTTAACAACAAAACAATCTAAGATTTTCCAGAAATGTACCAAATATGAATAATAGTGAAAATAGCGGATCAACAAGCTCACTACTCTCACAACGTGTGACATCGCGACAGCACTCAAGTAAATGTTACTGTGCCCACCGCTGAAAATATATTGAAGAATATCTCTAAATACACATTTGGGAATTTCCACTTATGCTGAGCAGCTTGCTAGCTATTGAGGCTTTGACTAATTGCTTTCCAGTAGGAAATGACTTCTCAGGCGAAACAAAAGTATGGGAAATGATGCGACATCTTTATTGTCTTCTCCTTTTCAGAGCTTCCGAGGTGCAGCCTGTTAGGCAGAAGCATTTGAACACTGTGGGAGCCAGCACATCTGTGTGGAGAGACTACGGAACCCCCTGACTACTAACTACTGACAAGCAGGTTGGTGCCCTCTTGCATGGTCCGCCATGGCTGTGTGAATGAGTGAATGTAACGCCCTTTGGGTAAAGACACTCTATATCAGGGGTCTTCAAAGTTTTTCAGGCCAAGGAAAGGACCCCTTCTAGCTGAGGGGAAGCATGGATCCCAAATAGATATTGCATAAAATTGCAATTGCAAATTCAACTTTTTCATAGATTTCACAGACTTCTTTGACAGCACTATCACCACTGTTGTGTTGGATTATTGTTAATATGCATTTTCATACCCCCCCCCCCCCCCCCCCCCCCCCCCCACACACACACACACACACACACACACACACACACACACACACACTAGAACCCCAGTTTGAGAACCCCTGCCCTAGGGGTCCTCATTATCACAGGCAAACATGTTGTGAGATAGGAACTTTTCTTTATTTTTCAAAAAATTCAACCAAAAATGTTATGTCAGAAAATACACATGAACATGAATCCAACTTATTATTATCAAAGATAATGTGTAAATGAACAAACAAAACAAAACAAAACAAAACATTTAAAAACACAACACTGATGATAGTGCCTGTCAAACGATGAATCTATCAAAGCTGCATCATCACTTGGAGACAAATAACCCCATCGCCTTAAAAGAAAGATCTGTGGAACAACTTCCAAGCTAGTGTCAAACAGTCAACAGACACTGATAAGACAACCAGCTAAATATGGTGAGATTGCTTTGAAAGCCTTGCGGC
The DNA here is from genome assembly GCF_963454915.1 of Gymnoscopelus microlampas. Lineage (NCBI taxonomy): Eukaryota > Metazoa > Chordata > Actinopteri > Myctophiformes > Myctophidae > Gymnoscopelus > Gymnoscopelus microlampas. The sequence goes on from NC_139939.1 coordinate 12,107,504, forward strand.
CTTGTTAAAGACCCCTGATCTATAACTAACGTATCATTCAATAAATGCTCGGAATCTCTGTACGGACGTCTGTATTCCACGTATCTCGAGAACCTTTCGACCGACCGACTTCAAATTCGCCACACGCATCGCAGACAACCCGAGGGAGTGCAGTGCCCAGCCTAGAGTCGGCCGCATGTAGGCGGTCATCCAGAACCGCCAGCAAAGGCTCTGGCCGTGGCCCAAATGAGCCAGTTGAATGCCAAGGCAACCACCAGCCTAAACTTGATTTGGCAAATTACCCACACCTGTCGAATTCCCCACACCTGCCATTTGATTAGTTAGTCAGTCCACTTTTCACAGTCAGTTTGCACTATTCAGACACACATTATCCACAGACGTTTACACCTGCACAACGACTTTTCCATAAAATGGAAAAGCCATATTATGGCGACAAATGGGACACAGACAGACAGACAGACAGACAGACAGACAGACAGACAGACAGGGTACCATATATGGAGGACCCTGACGTCATCAATATGACTTAGGGTTAGGGTCCATTTGGTTCCATTTGTACACTGTCAGAGTTATAGACCCATAAGGGTCCATTTGATTCATAATCATTTACTGGGGACCCCCGGGAACTCAAGGACCCCCTGGGGGTCCCTGAACCCCACTTTGAGAACCACCGCCCTATATATACTTGATTGATCAGAGTCCCTCAGAGCTCTATGCTAGTGTTTTTTTCTGTTTTCACTCTTCGCTGAAAATAGGCGATCTACAAGCTCTCGGGTTGTGTTCTGAGCTTGTAGATCTTCTATTTTCTGCGACGGTCTTCCCCAGAATAAGGATAAATATTCTCTCTTTTGTTATTTGACAATAGATGGGCGTTCTACAATACAGATCATGAGCTGAGTGATCCCCGACATAGTGGGTTTCAAACTCGCTGATTAAAGCCCAATCGTTATCTCTGTCTCATATGAGTCTTCACAGCACAAACAAGCTGCCTGCGGACGTAGGGGATGCGCGCGCGCGCGTGTGTGTGTGTGTGTGTGTGTGTGTGTGTGTGTGTGTGTGTGTGTGTGTGTGTGTGTGTGTGTGTGTGTGTGTGTGTGTGTGTGTGTGTGTGTGTGTGTGTGTGTGTGTGTGTGTGTTTTTTTTCCACTGTTTGGAGCTTAGCCACTGAGTCCTGTCAAAGCTGTGTAAACAAACACAGTATCTTGTTTGGGGAGGAAGGCCTAAGCATGGGGAAGACGTGGAACAGAAAAACAGGCATTTTACACAACTCTCTCTCTCTCTCTCTCTCTCTCTCTCTCTCTGGGCGTGCATGTGTGCGTGTGTGCAAGAGAGAGAGAGAGAGAATAGAATTTGAAGAACACTTTATTAACCTTATTTTCCAATGTCACTTTTTGCAGTACAGGACAAAAAAACATGATGATGAAACAATGCTGTCCGACTTCCCAAGACCCATATGATTAGACCTGTCAAACCATAGGATTAGACTACACACAGCCATAAGACTGCACAGAAGCACAATGGAATTAACTGCACAAAAAAGAAGCCAACACCACCACAATAATAGCATAAGAGTACACCAAACGCTCACAAGTTAGCAGACAGACAGACAGACAGACAGACAGACAGACAGACAGACAGACAGACAGACAGACAGACAGACAGACAGAGATGGGGATGGGGTTGATAGTTCCTTTTAAGTGAGAATGGATACCTTTGACTACTAGTCTTGCTTGCAACGTTCATTCTACAAGTACAAAATAAGTCCATTCTTCAGATAAATGCAGCAATGATCTCTTAAGGGTCCATTTTGTATTCTCCCAGAGTAAAGGATTTTTTACCGTGCAGTCTTCCATTGTGTCTGCATCTGTGTCATTTTAGATTTTAGCTATATATGTATAGATTTAGAACAGTGGTTCTCAAAAATAGAAGAAGCATTTATGTCTACTCGCTTTGTGTCTCAGTGGTGGCTGTGGATAGAAACCTATGACATCATAGATGAGGATTCCCCAAGCTAATGGAAACTACAGCCGTTCTCCTCCTGGAAAGTTATTATGCTGAAAGAGAAACCATCGTTCTTGCATCAATAAAATACAATTAAAGTTAGCCTTGCTTTGTTGGTCATCACCAGGATTTTGAAAGGGATGTGAGCAGCAAACAGAAGCCAGTGAAGGGAACACAGAAGGTGTTTAGGGAGGCTGAAAGACTAGGTGTGTCGGAAATTCTGGATGAATGGAGGGGCTTGAGTGAGCATGCCACCAGACCTCTACGGGGACCAACCACGGGTCACAGACAAAGTCAGAGAGAGAAGGATGAGGTTGGCAGGGCACTGCATCAGGCACCCAGAACTGGTGGCAAAGCAGGCCTGAGGCCTGGATAAGGAGCTGAACAAACTGCTTGAGGAGGAAGGGTCTGATCCTCCATACGTTGTACACTTTGCAGATCGATTGACAGGTGGAGAATTCACGTTGCACAGTCAGTTTATTTGTATTGTATTTGTTCGTAAATAAGCAGTGAGGGGGAGCGGCGGGGAGGTTCAGCATGCAATAACAACACAATTTCTTTCCGGTCCGGGGGAATTGTCCAATAAAAAAGTTGGTGTCCCAAAGCGTATAGCTCCTATGTTGCCTAGGGAAGAAGCAAACAAACTGTAAACCATGCACAACATCACCTATAAGATAACCCATACAGTTGGAGTGTTTTGCTTACTGCCAGACTGTGCATCTTCTACGGATGAGAGCCAGCCAGAGACTGAGGAAAAGACCAGGAGGATTTTTTTAAAATTGAGAGTTGTAGATTTGATCTGAGCACTCAAAACACACTGAAATTTGAACCTGGAACCTGGAATCCACACACACGTAATCTGAATTTGAAGTCACACAAAGGAAAATAAGGAAGCTATTGACAAAAATATCCACACACTTGAAGATTGACAGTTGCACAACAAGAATTGTATATTCTTCAGTCACGCTCACGTCATAAGTAGATGTAACCATTTATTGCAACACATGGAATACAGTGAAACTTGGCGTAATGGCTCTTAAGATGTTCCCTAAATTGTGCTAAGCAGCATGCTAATCTAAATCAGGGAACGGTATACAAGGTATACAAGAGCAGGCCCATAGCAAGACATTTATTCAGATTAATTTGAGGCATGCAAACTTGAATTGTAGCATAACATTAAAGCCATAGAACAGTGAATTCAGTTTAACTGTAGCATTGAATTCAGTTTACTTTAGAGTCATGCACACATGTATTTCAGTTTAACATTAAAACATTTGTGTCCTGCAAGACTCTGCATTATAAGGTGGAGGCTGGGGTGGTGGGATACAAGCTTTGCCAGCAGCAGTGTGTGGCAGCAATTGAAAAGCAGAGATCCAGTGTAAGAAGGAGTCATATTTAAATGGACCACCTTGTTGAGGGATTGAGGTGTGATTGGTGTGTAGACAAGCATTGCTGATTGAAAGCAATCAGCTGATTACAGCTGAGTCGCGTAAGACTCCCGTGCGCTGCGTGAATGAGCGATGCTTCATTTAGTGACTGCAAATGCAAATTTAAATGCATATGCTGTAAGTGTTTTATTCAAGTGCACATTTCAATGTACACATGTGCATATCACATTTCACGAGTGCTCACTGCTCTCGAATTTTGCAACATATTTACCTTCATATAGATGTCCTTTCCTTCTTTACATGGCTCTTGTAGGAGGGAGGATAGAGGAGCTAAGACAGAGCAGAATAAGGACAGTATTCATAGCCCAATGTTGATCAGAACCAAATGTGTAATTTGTCATCAGCTTCGAGCTGATTTAGTCCATGAGGCCAGAGCCCCAAAATTGAGCAATGATTATCGAAAGAGTGGGCAAAACCAAACCTATATTAAATTGTTCATAGGGTCAATACGAGTAAATAAATATATGATAACCTTTCCACAGGAGCAGCTTTTTCATGGTTATCACACATTTTGTTATTTTCCCCATACGTACATGACAGGTGGAAAAATGACAACATTTAAAAAATAGTTATCATAATGAAACTTCCCCAGTTGATTAATTACATGAAGACAATGATTTATCGTATTACAAGTTTTCTGAAATTGTATATTTAAATATGCAAATTAGGCATTAGGAAAATATGCCCACATTTGCATAACTTTCCAGAATCAATATTGGAACATTGGACAAAGCCAGAGTCAACATACTTATTTCATTTTGTTAAGATGTTGGAGTCAAAGGTTTTTAACGAGGGAATATTCAATATCTGGCTCAATTTTGGGGCTCTGGCTCATGGACTAAATGCCTAATTTGCATATTTAAATATACACTTTCAGAAAACTTGTAATACGATAAATCATTGTCTTCATGTAAGTAATCAACTCAGGAAGTGCCATTAACTCTTTTTTAAATGTTGTCATTCTTTCACCTGTCATGTACGTATGGGGAAAATAACAAAATGTGTGATAACCATGAAAAAGCTACTCCTGTGGAGAGGTTATCATATATTCATTTACTCGTATTGACCCTGTGAACAATTTAATATAGGTATGGTTTTGCCCACTCTTTCGATAATGAAATGTTGTCTGGCTCATGGACTAATTGAGAATACACAATGGCACAATGCCGTCCTTCAACCGGCTGCCCAAAGGCTCAGCGCTGGCCGTGGTACTGAACTGTCTCCCCAGCCCTCGGTGCTGGCCGTGGTACTGAACTCTCTCCCCAGTCCTCGACGCTGGCCGTGGTACTGAACTCTCTCCCCAGCCCTCGGTGCTGGCCGTGGTGCTGAACTCTCTCCTCAGCCCTCGGCTCTGGCCGTGGTGCTGAACTCTCTCCCCAGCTCTCTGCTCTCAACGGTGGCAGCACCTGTCTGGACTTTTAAGTGACACTCCGCAACGCAGGATGGAGTCATCATCGCTGCGATGTGTGACTTGAAGCACTGCTGACTGTCCAGGACCAATCCCAGGTTCATGGCAGCTGGAACCAGGAAATGTAATGGTGTGGTGGAGCTGTGTATCTCAGCCGTCTGAGCTTTGAGCAGCAGTACACGTACCAGGCTCATTATAATTCAGGAAAAATGTGTTACCTGAAATGAAAACTAACTGAAACTGTGTTTGTTTAGAAAACTAAACGCCAACTATAATCATAGAGAAAATGTCGTATAGCTTATAGTTTTTTGTCCATATTTCATACATAGGCCTAAGCCTAATATGTTTTCAAAATAGCTAAAATAGCCGAGCTTGTACATCGGATATTTTCACTCTCAACTTTTTAAATCTCGCTCCTGACTACCCAATGTTACAATAACAAACTAATACTAAAACTGATAAAAAAACGAATTAAGTCATTTCACATAATAAAACACACTTTGAATGAGAATGAATTCTGAATTGTTAATGCATTTCTTTTTTAACTGTAATAACCTTGACCAGCACCAGTTCAGAGTTATTGTTTGCCAGTGACGCAGCACTTAAACTGTTTGTCTATCTTGCTACTTGAAACCCCCCCCCCCCCCCCCCTCTCCTCCCCTCCACCATCCCCTCCTCGTTCCCCTCCTCTCCTCTCTGCCCTACTTGCTCTCCAGCCTCCTTCAGAGTCTTTTAAAAGTGACTTAACAACGCTGCCTCTCCCCCCCGCCCATTCATTTTGGTTTGCACAACCCTCTGTTCCCAGGATACAAATAACCCCCCTATATAAGAAGAGAGAGAGAGAGAGAGAGGAGAGAGAGAGAGAGAGAGAGAGAGAGAGAGAGAGAGAGAGAGAGAGAACAACGAGTTCATCTCACCACTTCATCTGTGTGTGTGTGTGTGTGTGTGTGTGTGTGTGTGTGTGTGTGTGTGTGTGTGTGTGTGTGTGTGTGTGTGTGTGTGTGTGTGTGTGTGTGTGTGTGTGTGTGTGTGCGTGCGTGCGTGCGTGCGTGCGTGCGTGTACGTGTGCATGCGTGCGTGCTAGCTAGAGCAAGGCCCAAAAAAGAAAAAAACATGAGAATCAGGCAGAGAAGGAACAGAACAAACTGAACGGACAGACTTTTGTGTGACGCTGTAGTATGATCAAGTAGGGCATTAATTAATTCACAAATAAACACAACACGTTAGAATATGGAGATGAGAGGTTTTTGCCCCGATAGCAACGATCTAGCACTTTAACCTCTTGACAAAACACCTTTTGTTTTAACCAGAAACAATGTCACTTACCCTACCTTTAACAGATCATCCAGGCTGACTGGAGCCAAGGGTCAGAGATATGTACTCGACCATGGCAAGCAGCACCAGCCCCTGGTCTCTCTCTCTCTCTCTCTCTCTCTCTCTCTCTCTCTCTCTCTCTCTCTCTCTCTCTCTCTCTCTCTCTCTGTCTCTCTCTCTCTCTCTCTCTCTCTCTCTCTCTCTCTCTCTCTCTCTCTCTCTCTCTCTCTCTCTCTCTCTCTCTCTCTCTCTCTCTGCTGAGCACAGCAGCACAGGTTCATCCCAACCTATCAAATTATATGGGCACAAAACTTACTGGCTACAGGAGCTATATCCACATAAAAGGGCCTGTCATCTTATCAATCGTGATGTTCTCTCACCAGCAATGAGTGTGTTCCACAGACTGTAAAAAGATAAGTGTGTTCGTGAAGTGCCTGCAAGTAGCACTCTCTCTCTCTCTCTCTCTCCCTATCTCTCTCTCTGTCACTCTCACGCACGCACGCACGCACGCACGCACGCACGCACGCACACACACACACACACACACACACTCACACACACACACACACACACACACACACACACACACACACACACACACACACACACACACACACACACACACACACACACACACACACACACACACACTGACTGACTATGTATCGTCCTCTCTGGTGCGTGCTGTCCAGAGGCAATACGCAATTACAACTCCACAAACCGATGACAATAATTGCTTTGGGATTGCCTGCGATTATGAGCAGGCATGGGGCTGGGGGGGGGGGGGGGGGGGGGGGGGGGGGGGGGGGGGGGGGGGGGGGGGGCGGGGATATATAAAAGAGGATTTTGATCCTCGCGCTGTAAATTGTTTCTCTCGGTTTCACGCGTATCTATTTTCACGGGCAAATGCGTGTGAAATACCCGCACTGTTAGAGCCCTGCAAATTATAAGGAAAAGGTCGGCTATTAGGATGAACACATACATCCCATACAGCCTGGAAGGACGATTGCCCTGTGATTGTCATGCCATAGCTGGGAGGGCTGACCGCTCAGTGATATTATAGGCTTTTAGTTGCTAGGCCAACCGTTTGGCCGATGGTGTGAAGCAGTGGTTCTCAAACGTTTCTGTGCCAAGGACCCCCACATTGATATTTATTTGCAGCGGACCCCCACCTGAAAATATGCTGTTCCAGGGACCCCCGGAAGCAAAGATTTGTGTTAAACAATGTTCGCCATTTGCTCACATTTTCAAGATTATTCAAAAATAGCAGATGTACAATGCTGCGCTATGAGCTTGTAGATCTGCTGTTTTTGGTCTGTAACTCTGAGCTGCCGTGTACAAATGGGCCCTTACGGGACCATTTGGTTCCATTTGTACATTCTCAGAGTGATGGGGGTCCTTGAAATGTAGCTCTTGTACTCGAAACACGTTGCTAAGTTACTAGTCTGTAAGATTGTAAGCCAATTGTTACTGTATGTTCGTTTGCCTAAACAAAACGTTGTAAAAATAGCTGTTTGAAGGCATTGCAACTGTTATTTTGCATCGTACTGTGGTCTCCCATCTCAGTTGTTTGTGCGTTGGATTCTTGCCTCCTTTGAGAACCCTAGGACTCTTTGAAAATTAACCCATGAAGAGCTGAAGCCGATTCTACAAATGTTTTCTAAATCAGTATTCTAAAAAAAAAAAAAAGTTTCTATATCAGTGGTGCTCAAACTTTTTCATGTCAAGGACCCCCAAAAATTATATGAATTTGGCCGCGGACCCCTATCTCAACATATTTTGTTCCAGGGGCCCCCCGGAAGCAAAGATTTGAGTTAAAAATGTTCGCTTTAAAACAATATATATTCCGAGATTTGCACACATTTTCACAATTCTTTCTCAAAAATAGCAGATCTACAAGCTCATAGCGCGGCACTCGGTGCCGCGCTATGAGCTTGTATATCTGCTACTTTTGAATAGCCAAAGTAAAATAATGCTCTTTTTTAGCTCAAATCAAAAAATGACACAGATGCGTTCCAGGTCTTAAAGGGTTAAAAAAAAGAATTGAGAACTAGCGGTGTGAATTCATCAGTCGGTCAGGGACTGGGATAATATAGGGCTGGCCCCGCTGTTGCGGTCCCAGCCAAAAAGACCAGGGTACAGCATAATAAATGTGACGCGGTTGTTCTCGCCAAGCCAAATAGCCGGAGTGCAATAATTAACGACGATATAAGAAGCGCCTAAATAAAAGCTCTCCGAGGCTGATGGGGAGTGAAAGTCTCCCGCAGCCATATCACTTAATTAAAAATGGTTATTTTGGGGGGTTTGGAGAGGAGGAGGGGCGGGGGGAGGGGTGGATTAGGCTCATGATGTCACTCCGTAAATGGATACAGGCAGTGTACAGACGGTGGTGTGTGTGTGTGTGTGTGTGTGTGTGTGTGTGTGTGTGTGTGTGTGTGTGTGTGTGTGTGTGTGTGTGTGTGTGTGTGTGTGTGTGTGTAGGGGTTCATATGAACATAATAATGTGAAACAATACATCATTTTCCTTTCTCTTGCTACTCCCTCTCTCTCTTCTCTCTCTCTCTCTCTCTCTCTCTCTCTCTCTCTCTCTCTCTCTCTCTCTGTCTCTCTCTCTCTCTCTCTCTCTCTCTCTCTCTCTCTCTCTCTCTCTCTCTCTCTCTCTCTCTCTCTCTCCATCCATCCCTGCAGAGAGTGTTATGTGATGGTATGTGGAGTCGTGTCTGTAATTATGCATGCATGCCTCCATCATCATCTTGGGGTGTGTGCGTGCGTGGCGTGCGGGGACGTGTACGGGGACGTGTGTTAGAGAGAGATAGTTTGGAACAGAATCCACAGCGGCCGTTAGTGTACGTGTGTGCAAACAGTAATCAGAGCAGCTATACCCAGTGTGGGGGGGGGTGTGGGGGGAGAGAGGAGAGAGAGAGAGAGAGAGAGAGAGAGAGAGAGGAGAGAGAGAGAGAGAGAGAGAGAGAGAGGTGGGGGGATCAGTACTTTGTCAAACCTTTTTCAAAAATAGCAGATCTACACTCGCAGTTGTAAGAGTATAAAATAGGGATTAATTGGTTAATGGTATGTTTTGGTATTAATGATAAGTAGTACTTGTAATTAAACTGTCAAATAATTGTAGTAGAGAACTATTTCTTCAGAGATATGGTGGAGATGTAGGACCCTATTTTTGCCAGTGCCTTTGTTTGTGAGGCCTGTGCTCAAAATGTTACTTGAGTAAAACAAAAGTATTGGCATCAAACTATACTTAAAGTACCAAAAGTAAAACTACTACAATGTTTGAAAATAGCAGATCTACAAGCTCACAATGCGTCGCGATGTGACGTGTTGTGAGCTTGTAGATCTGCTATTTTCAATTAGCCTACGTATAAAATACGGCTAAAGAAATTAATGTATGTTTTATAATGTAATAATGTATACCTGCAAAGTAACTAGAACATTTACCTCTGAGATGTAGTGGAGTAGAAGTAAAAGTACTGAAAACTTGAAATACTCCAGTAAATTATAAGTACCTCAAAATGGTAAATAAGTACAGTACTTGATTAAATGTACTTAGTTACTTTCCGTCACTGGAGAGGGGGCAGAGTGGATAGAGTGAACCAGGCCAGCAGAGATTAGAAGGCTGCAGTGTGCATGCCAACCGGAACATGGTGATGTCACGGATTCATTTCAAAAGGCAGAGGCCATTTCATTGGCAATCTGTGGCCTGCCAAAGCTGCTAAAAAGACATGCTTATACCACACTTTAGGGAGCTACTTTTACTCTCTGCAGGGTGGCTCTTGCGCCAACAAGAACACCACACAGAAACAAAACCACAATGCAAATGAAACGTCCCTGCTGTGTTTGAATTTTTCCACGCAATATTTAGTCTGTATACTTTGAATTTAGATGTCATTTTAGATTGATGTAGGTTTCCAATCGTCTGGCTACACAAGCCTAGTTGAGGGTCTTTGGCTATTCAAAAATAGCAGATCTACAAGCTCATTGCGCTGC
>NC_139939.1:12122673-12152673 GCF_963454915.1 Gymnoscopelus microlampas
AAGGAAAGTCAGAGTCTAATGCAGATAAGGGAGTGTGAAGTAGTGCCAAATTGGGTCGAGCGATTAGTACATGAAGTTAAGGTTGTGAAAATTGTGCCGAATTTTCGCTTTTTGTGTGTTAACAATTGTGAAAAACTGTAAGTATATCTCCTCTGCTGTGCGTGCGTGTGTGCGTGCGTGCGTGCGAGAGAGAGAGAGAGAGCATTTTGACACCTGGGTCAGTGGGGTGATGAAATGTGAAATAGGCGGTGAGAGACAGACAGAGACAGAGATAAAGAGAGAGACAGAGAGAGACTAGAGGACTTCAAGCAGTGCTTCTCAAACCTACTCATGTCAAGGACCTCCAAATGAATAATATGTATTTGACCGCAGACCCCCATTTTGAAAATGTTTAGTGTAGTAAGATCACGAATATGGAGATTCTCCCCGACAGCAAAATATACGCCGTGCTCCACACGGTGAGTACACACATCCTGATGTATACCTTCAACAACGTTTGAGAGAAAACACCTAATGACCAAATTGTTTGTAATGATATATACCATGGTTTTCAACCTTTTTCATGCCAAGGACCCCTAAATTGATATATATTTGGCCGCGGACCCCCATCTGAAAATGTTTTGTGCCAGGGACCCCCAGAAGCAGAAGATTTGAGTTAAAATGTTCACTTAAAATGTTCAAAAACGACATATTCAAAGATTTGCACAAATGTTCACGATTTTTCGTAGCAGATCTACAAGCTCATAGCGCTGCACGAAGTGACGCGCTATGAGCTTGTAGATCTGCTATTTTTGAAAAGGGCTCTTTGAAAAGTGGTTAAAATGATTGTGATGCTAGATTAACTAATTTAGCTGGGGACCCCCTGGTACCCCCCCCCAAGGACCACTGGTGGTCCCCGGACCACTGTTTGAGAACCACTGATCTCTACGACTTTACGATGACACCAGGCTACTCCGAGTGTCATTTCTCTAACTTTTTTGTTTTGCTTTTTACCCAATTTAGTCATCATGTCAATTGATTCCTCCCCACACACATGTCTGTGTGCACAGAGTGCTATGAGCTTGTAGATCTGCTTCTTTGGCTATTTTTGAATAGCCAAATAAATCTAATAATGACACAGATGCGTTCCCGGTCTTAATGAGTTAACACAGACCTTTTTGTTTTTACCTCAAAAAACACCCTACAGTACCTTTAAATATCAAAATATACAGTTTATGATCAAAACAAGGATGCAACAGAGGGTTCCACCTCCACCCTCCACAACACAGGTCAGCAGGGAGGTCAGCAGACTCTCTCATTAGGAAGCTTCCTGGCACCTGGGGACCTCGTTAGTGATGTTCCTTATAAGACCACCTGAAAGCTATAGCCTATAGCCTAACATTCAATGCAGCACGGCACATTGTCTAAATGTGTATACAGCAATGCATTGATATTAAAAAAGAACATATACTTTGTAGTTTGTACTTTTGAATACTTAAGTTCAGTTAGACACTTTCGTGTGTCTGCTATATGCTATATGCTCTATGCACAGCAGCCAACAGGTGTTACCAATGAGACTAATGAAGGCTCTGTTCCATTTAGTGTAGCACAGTGGTTCTCAAACCTTTTAATTTCAAGGACCCCCATAACTCTGAGAGTGTACAAATGGAACCAAATGGACCCATACGGGTCCATTTGGTTCCATTTGTACACTCTCAGTTATACACCCGTAAGGGGCCATTTGGAACCCCCTCGAGGAACCATGAGGGTCCCTGGACCACACTTTGAGACCCTCTGGTGTAGCAGAGTGTTTCCAGTGAGCCAACATGCACAATATCAGCACCCGGACTTTGACTTTGACCAGAATGGAACAGAGCCTTCATTAGTATCATTGGCAACACCTGTGAAGGAAGTAAGAAGAGGCCCAATTTCTTTCCAATATGGCTGCTGTGCACAGAGCCTATTGCATTCAGTTTGGTTGTGACTCTGCTCCTGTGATACTATACAGATTATCTGCAATCAATTAAATATTGAGCCCTTCAAGCATAATTTAGTTAATTTGCTACGCTCGATTACTTTTAAAAGCAAGTACTTTGGTAATTTAACTCAAGGACAAATTTAATAGAGCAACTTTCACTTGTAGTGGAGTACTATTTGACCAGGAGTATCTATACGCTAGTGTCTGCCCTGAGATTGGGAGGTTGGGATTTGATTCCCCAGCCAAGTCATACCAGAGACTATACAGATGGGACCCAATGCTCTGTGCTTGTCACTCAGCATCAAGGATTGGCAGTGGTGGATAGTAACTTGAGTACTGTACTTTAGATTCGGGCTCTCTAACGATTCAGCTATGGCTGCCCCATGTTGCCATGGTTACCTGAGGTGTCCAATCACAGTGCGTGGAGGCCGGTCTGGAGTCACGTGGAACTCCATTTTTGGGAAAATGGCGTCATATTTGACAAGTGGAGATTTGAGGAGCTGGATTTAAAGGCTGATTCCACACAGTGTGAGGACATTAGTGAATGAGAAAAAGGCTTCACATCCTCTTATTGAAACCATTAGAGCACCGAGTGGAGGTCGTATCTTGAGACGTCACTGTTTGCTGCTGAGATGAGGAGGATCCAGCAATATGAGGTGGATGTAACTCTGGACCCTGATACAGCACACTGTAGACTCACCCTGTCTGAGGATGGAAAACAAGTGAGTCATGAAAACGTATGGAAGAAACTCCCAGATAACAAAGAGAGATTCTCTCACTGTGTCAATGTCTTAGGAAAACAAAGCTTCTCCTCAGGAAGGTTTTACTATGAGGTTCAGGTTGGAGGGAAGACTGAGTGGTTTGTAGGAGTGGCCAGAGAGTCCATCAACAGGAAGGGAATGATCTATCTGAGACCCAACAATGATTGCTGGACTATAAGGTTGAGGATTGGAAATGAGTATGACACTCTTGCTGACCCTCCTGTTGTCCTCCCTGTAAGAGAGGAGCTCCAGACAGTGGGAGTGTTTGTGGATTATGAGGAGGGTCTGGTCTCCTTTTATGATGTGGAGACCAGAGCTCATCTCTACTCTTTCACTGGCTGCACCTTCACTGAGAAAATCTATCCATTCTTCGGTCCAGGTTTAAACCGTAATGGTACAAACTCTGCTCCTCTGATCATCTCTCCTAATCTCTCAAGAACAGATTCTGCCCTGCGGTGGAATCTGTCGGAGAGGTTCGTCATAACGTGTGAGCATTGGCTACAAGTGGGCGTGCCTTCAGATCAGGAAGCAGGCCGCGCTTTACCCAATCAAATGTAGTGGGCGGGATTCAGGTGTCCATCCACCCTTCCCCCCTCGAAACTAGCCGAAACTAATTTAACAATAGCGTCCTCGAGCGGACAAAACCACGGAAAGATATTCACATTTTAAATTACTCTTTCATCATAGAAACAAGTGGGCTTATAACCAAAACCATCCATGTTCTCTGGGAGAAGTGGTGTTAGTGTTCCGTGTAGAAATATTGTTAGTGGGAATGAAAACGTAGTCGCACCAACCGGAAGTGATGCGCTGAAGGCAGACATGAAACCCCGGTTTCCCTGCGCACTGGCTTTCCATTTGCCTCCGGCCAGACCCCACAGACAAAATCACGAACAGCAGAGGTCGCTGTTTTTCATTTTCTGTGGGGTCTGGCTACGCGAGACTACATCTCTCCTGTCAATCACACAGATTGACAGGATTAATCCTTACATTTACAATGAGGGTTGCATTTACAATAGAATGTGTAATTACACAGTGTAATTCTTAACAAACCTGCTTATCTGCAGAAGTTAGGGCTTCAGTGCCTTGCTCAAGGACGCTTCATCCAGTCCAAAACACTGGTGATGACCTCCTGACCTTCAGGACATCATCCACCCCTACCCCCCTTCACAAACACTGTGCATCAGATATCAGTTTGTACTTTTTTTTCCTCCACCAAATTAGGTGGAAACGGTGTCGTGAGTCATGTGACAATGAGCATCAAACAGGGTTCTGGCTGATGGAGGGGAAAGGAACTGGTTGGAATAACGTGTTCCTTCCACACGCTACGTCCAACCAGGGAAACTTGTGACAACAAATATATACATACATCGTCGCTACTGGGTGGAAACCTTGTATGTCCAAACCCGTTTCTTTTTTATTACTATAAGCCCATTTAAAAAGATCTAAAATAGAGAAAATAGCCGATCTACAAGCTGACAACACGTCGACGCGTTGCAGGCTTATAGATCTGCTAAAACAGTGAAAATAGCCGATCTACAAGCTGACAACACGTTGACGCCTTATGGGCTTGTAGATCTGCTAAAATAGTGAAAATAGACAATCTACAAGCTGACAACACGTCGACACGTTGTTGTGCAACAAAACATCCTCAGATGATGACAATACCCGTGTCAGCAAGTGTCCATTCATCAAAGATCTCAAATAAGAGGCAATTGTCTGTTTTTTCACGTCAGAAAGCTTCATCCAGATAAAGGTGGTTCATTCTCTGACTCGCCGCGGTGTTTTACACCCTGCGTGGTTTCTCTTTGCTGCTCTGTGCTGAGATCTGTGTATAGAGCCCGCCTACCGTATCCGGTAATTTGTACCCACACATTAATGCAAGTACCGTTTCCGTATCCGCTTTAGACCCAGACCGGAGCAACCTGCAAAGTTTTGTTTTGAACGGGGGAGGGAGGGGGGGGAGAAATGGACATTAGGGTGCTGATTTTATTGGCAGCAAATGACGGGAGCGTTTTGATTGGAAACAAATCGACGGGGGGAAGAGAATTCATTGGCAACAAGTGGATTGGGTGGATTTTTACTGGCGACATGTGGACGCGGGGGAGCGCCACGATTGGCCAAAAAAAGGACCGGACGAGGTAAACGAACGGCCACCTCTATGCGCCACTGTGCCCCCTGTCTAACAGACCGTTGTCTAATAAAAAACTCAGCACCTTCTCATGTCAACCTGCGCTGCTTGGTTTTATGCTGTAATCCAACATGACAGCCATGTAAAAAACAAACAATGTCATTTACAACTAAACATTGCTCTCAATAATGTTTTTGAAAACATTTGAAGTAAGAAATAGACGATGCAATAACCAAAAAATGCTTCTATTTGATCCACTACACTTCTTTGTTTATCGTGGCGCACCAACACAAGAACACCAAAACACTCGCCCCAAAACATAGTCTCCCGGGGGCAAATCCGGCGGTATATAGAATGGGGGCGAGTGTGTTTTGGGGCGAGTCTTCCGGTTACCTCATGGGCTACTGTCATGTGTTTTCCGAGGCAAACTTCTCCGCCCAGCCCAATACTTATGTAATATTTTCATCGCCGTAAACAAGGAAATACTGTTTTTGTTGTTACTTTAGGGTCAATGTATTTATTTATTTATTAAGTAGCTGTGTAATAAGCGGCATAATGTATGGGAGGTGGTCATTATTGAAAATGAAAGCCCTTCAGGGTGGCTTTAATTTGTAATAATGACCACCTCTCCATACATTATCCCTTGCATAATTTATATACTGTATGCAAAGTTTTCAAATAATTGTAGTGGAGTAAAAGTACAATATTTGCCTCTAATATGTAGTGGAGTAGAAGTAAAAGTATAGACAATTGGAAATACTCCAGTAAAGTAAAAAAATATCTCAGAATTGTACTTAAGTACAGTACTTGACTACATGTACTTAGTTACTTTACACCACTGTATACTTTCTATATTTACCTTGACACAAGTACTGCAGGTTGAGAACTTTTAATCAAGCCTCTCCCACTGCGCGTACCAGCTGTGTACAATCACCAATCAAGCCTCTTGCAACAGATGAAACCAAACAGGATAATCAAAAACATTGTGTAAAAATAGAACTGAATGATGTTTTGGTAGCCGAGGGACAGAGGGAGGAGAGACGTGTGTCACGGGACGGGAGTCGGATTCAAACTCTGGCCCCTGCAACCAGTGGTGGAAAAAGTACTCACATTTCTTACTTAAGTAAAAGTATCAATATTGTAGTGTAGAAATACTCTGTTACAAGTGAAAGGCCCGTTCAAAATGTTACTTGAGTAAAAGTACAAAAGTATTGGCATCAAAATATGTTTAAATTACCGAAAGTAAAAGTACTAAAATGTTTTAAAGTAGCAGATCTACAAGCTCACAACGTGTTGTGAGCTTGTATATATAAGATATAGGATATAAGGTATAAGGTATAAGATAGGGCTGAAGTGGTTAATGTATGTTTTATAATATAATAACTTATATCTGCAAAGCAGTAACTCAAGTTGTCAAATAATTGTAGTGGAGTAAAAGTACAATATTTTCCTCAGAGACGTAGTGGAGTAGAAGTAAAAGTATTGAAAATTGGCAATACTCCACTAATGTAAAAATACCTCAAAATTGTACTTAAGTACAGTTACTTTACACCACTGTATGCAACTCTCAAGGAGCATAATATGGTCAGCGGTTGTACCACCGGACACCGCACTTTTTTTATCGTTTTAGTTGATTATACATTATTTATAAATGTTTTATATCATCGCGGGCAGAAAACTTGTACATATTTCATATGTTTTATGTTTTTATTCATCACAAAAGTAGTTAAAATAGCAGATGCTTGTAGCGCGTCGCGATGCGTTCGGCTATTTTCACTATTTTACAATGTTTTTAAACTAATAATTAAGTTTTAAAATAATCAAATTAAATTCTGAATTTCTGACTTTCACAGCGTATTTCTACATTGCAGTATTGATACTTTTACTCAACCCATTAATACCTGGAACGCATCTGTGTCACTTTAGATTTCTTTGGCTATTCAAAAATAGCAGATCTACAAGCTCATAGCGCGGCACCGAGTGCCGCGCTATGAGCTTGTAGATCTGCTATTTTTGGAAAAATCGTGAAAAAATATTTTTTTTATAATTTTTTTCCAAAAACTTTTTGGATTTAGAAAACATTTTTAGAATCGGCCTCAGGTCTTAAAGGGTTCAGTAAAAGATGTGACTACTTTTTCCACCACTGCTAACTCTTTTCCTATGTAAAACAACTTTGCTAGCCTCTAGTCTCCCCCCCCTCCCTCTCTCCCTCTCTCTCTCTCTCCCCCCCCCGCCCTCCCTCGGCACCGTATCTCCGAGGGGGCCTCATGTAGAGCATCCGTAGCGGGAGAGAGTCAATGCCTTGCTGATTAGCGGCAACTCATTTGTTCTGATCAGCCTCTATCGGCATGGTTTCAAAGTTGGAGGAAGTCTGGCTAAGGTTTTCTTCCGCAGGTGGACCCGATAATAGACGATCCGCTGCCAGAGAGTTTAACGGCTTTCCAGAAATGTACAGAGAGATGCGGGGGAGCCCAATCAGCTGCTGTTCATTAGTTTGATTGCCTAGTGTGTTGTTACATTTGATTTACATTTCTGGTGAATTTAGATGAGTCCCCCGACTCCCCCCCCCCCCCCCCCCCCCTCCCCAACCCAGTGGTGTAAAGTAACTAAGTACGTTGTACTCAAGTACTGTACTTAAGTACAATTTTGAGGTATTTTTTACTTTACTGGAGTATTTCCAATTGTCTGTGATTTTACTTCTACTCCACTACATCTCAGAGGCAAATATTTTTACTCCGCTACAATTATTTGAAAACGTAGTCACTGGTTACTTTGCAGATATACATTACTATATTATAAAACATTCATCAACCACTTCAGCCCTATTTTATACCTAGGCCTTTTGAAAATAGCAGATCTACAAGCTCACAACGCGGCGCATCGCGCCGCGTTGTGAGCTTGTAGATCTGCTATTTTCAAACATTTTAGTACTTTTACTTTTGGTACTTTAAGTACATTTTGATACCAATACTTTTGTACTTTTATTCAAGTAAAATTTTGAATTCCGGACTTTCACTTAACAGAGTACTTCTACATTGCAGAATTGATACTTTTACGTAAGTGAAACATTTGAGTCCTTTTTCCACCACTGCCCCCACCCCCATTCTCTCTGTCTCCCATCACCGGCCCACCCTTGGATCTCTGCTAATTCATATCTTTATGATATGTATTCATATATGTATTCATATATTCATATATATTTTAATTCATATTTCATCTTTCCGCCTTTATTCCAACATGATCTATTATTCACGGCCTGTTTTAAAAATGGAACAGCGCTCTGGCCACTGATCCAGTCTCTCACACACACACACACACACACACACACACACACACACACACACACACACACACACACACACACACACACACACACGTGCAGTGAAATGTAAAGGGTGCCATAACATCAAGAGGATATGCCTCTCTCAGCCACTTGTAAAGGCTTACACTTCTCTAGAAAGAGAAAGAGAGGGGGAGGGGTTGGCCATCAATGGTAAGCGATGACGTGAATCCGACAGATATACTGAAAGAGAGAGAGAGAGAGAGAGAGAGAGAGAGAGAGAGAGAGAGAGAGAGAGAGAGAGAGAGAGAGAGAGAGAGAGAGAGAGAGAGAGAGAGAGAGAGAGAGAGAGAGAGAGAGAGAGAGAGAGAGAGAGAGAGAGAGAGAGAGAGAGAGAGAGAGAGAGAGAGAGAGTCACTGACTGACAGACAGACAGACAGACAGACAGACCAACCCGATCGCCAGAGGAAACGTTCTCATTGAACGTTTTTCAACGTTTCTCAAAATCCGTGCATAGACTACTGGAAAACCACAAATTCCGTGCATAGCCGCCTCGCATCTCCCCCATTGTGACTAAACCATTTCGGAGCCGCGCAGTCTCAAGGGAATTGTCGCCGTGTGAAGGACCACCGAGTGAGCTAAAGCGAGCGAGTTGCCGTCCTGAACATTGCGACATTCCCTTGAGCCTACTCAGCGCCGTTTGAGTTACGTACCGATAGGCACAGAATCGTACATTTTGTTGTGGGGACTGCTCTACTTCCGGGTTTTTCCGGGTTGCGACTGGTTACGCCCACCGTAGGACTCCCCGTACATATGCACGGAATTTGGGGGTTTCTAGGCGACTATGCACGGAATGACGTGCACAAATCTGTGCAATGTATACTAATTCTCTGGCGATCAGGCTGGACAGACAGACAGACAGACAGACAGACAGACAGGTGGGGGGGGGGTTGGACAGATGCTATCATAGTGCATGCACACTGAGTGGGCAGATGGTCCAGTTGGAGTGAAGGAATGGATAGAGGAGTGATGGAGTGAAGGAGGAGGAACAGAGAGTCGTATCGGTGTTAATGTGTGAACAACAGAGAGAATGATCGGGGAGAAAAAACTACAGAGGGATCCGCGTGTGTGTGTGTGTGTGTGTGTGTGTGTGTGTGTGTGCGTGTGTGTGCGTGTGCGTGCGTGTGTGCGTGCGTGTCAGTGGTGGGAAAAGTACTCAAATGTTTTACTTAAGTATCAATACTGCAATATGGAAATATTCTGTTACAAGTAAAAGTCCGGAATTCAAAAAAATCCTTTGAAAATAGCAGATCTACAAGCTCACAATGACACATTGTGAGCTTGTAGATCTGCTATTTTCAAATGGCCAAAATATGTAAGGCTGAAGTGGTTAATGTATGTTTTGTAATAATAATCAAAATCTACAAAGTAACCAGTAACTAAAGGTGTCAAATAAATGTAGTGGAGTAAAAGTACAATATTTGAATCCAAAATGCAGTGGAGTAGAAGTAAAAGTATTGGAAATTGGAAATACTCAAGCAAAGTACAAATACCTCAACATTGTACTTAAGTACAGTAAATGTACTTAGTTACTTTCCATCTCTGGTGTGTGTGTTTCTGGATACACTAAGTGTGTGGTGGGTGGATGAGAGTCACAATTCATCGGGCAGAGAAGGATAGATGATGAAGAAGGGATGAATGGATGGATGGGTGGAAGACACACTGATGGATGTCAGTCCATCTGCCATCATCCATCATCCTGATGGATGAGGAAGGCGAGGACGTGTCCATGTTATAGACATGTGGGGGTTGAAAATGTCCGGCTGGCTTCAGCTTCAGTTCCTAGAGCTCTCACCGTTTTAATTACAATATTCCCAGTGGTGTAAAATATCTAAGTACATTTACTCAAGTACTGTACTTATAAGTGCAATTTGGAGGTACTTTTACTTTACTGGAGTATTTCCAGTTGTCTATGCTTTTACTTCTACTACACTACACCTCAGAGGCAAATATTGTACTTTCACTCCACTACAATTATTTGAAAACTTTAGTTACTAGTTTGAAACTACTATTTCAAAATAGCCGATCTGCAAGCTCACAACGCGTTGCATTGCTTGTAGAGCTGCTATTTTCAAAGATTTTAGTACTTTCACTTTTGGTACTTTAAAGTACATTTTGATACCAATACTTTCGTACTTTTACTCAAGTAAATTTTTTATTCCGTACTTTTACTTGTAACAGAGTACTTCTACGTTACAATAGTGATACTTTTAATTAAGTAAAACATTTGAGTACTTTTTCCACCACAGCAAGATTCTGAGTTTGATCCCGTAATCTTATTTAGATTTTTTTTTACAGAAGAACAAATAATGACCTTGATGATAATTTTCATTGGAAACAGGCAGGTATCAGAGATTTAGGAATAGGACATAATGAGGCAGGGTTATTAACCAGTTAAACTCTTCATTCTTACCAAAACGGACTCTTTTTTCAATCTACACCGAATCTTATTCGCCGAAAATAGCTGATCAACAAGCTCACAATGTGTCAAAATGTGACACATTGTGCGCTTGTAGATCGGCTATTTTTGGCAAATGCATGCTGGGGTTCTAAGACAAAACTAAGACAAAAACTAAAGCGAAACATTTCAAAACAATAATAACTCTGATACAAGGTGGGGTTGTGGTGATTTCTTTCAAAGCTGGGCTCACACTACAGGATTTTTTAAATCAAACAATTTGGGAATCGGGGTAGAACGTAACTAAATTAACAGATGTTGAGGAGGATTTGTTTTTAATTTGATGTCATGCGTGCGTAATGAGCAGGGTCATTTGTCAACTCACTCAATGCGTGGTAGTTGAGAGCTGTGCACAATTACCTGAAACGTGATTCATGCCCCATGGTTGACATCTCACGGTTCACACCTAGGGACATTAATTGCGTATGGCAGCTGCCATATACTCCCTGGTCAATATTCAGCTTAATGCCCTTGTTAAAATACATTTCAGGAAAACAATTCAACATTAGAAGTGATTGTAAAACAAACAAACACAATTTTGCACAAAAGGTATGTTTTCATCAGGTGGAATGCCTGATGAAATGCCTTCCTCCCATTTCATGAACTTAACTGAAACGGAAAGTTGTGTCCAACTGTACAAACTAATAGACATCGCCCCCGCCAAACAGCCAAAAGTTTTTCCGCTCGGCTTGAGCTGAAGGACGATGAAAATGAAGACACAAGCAAACCTGTCAGCGCTCACTAAATTGAACACATTCTTTGTGGCATTCCCGGAGGTGATAAAGTTATTTCAGATGGCTGCAGCGGTACCAATCTCAAATGCATCAAATGAGAGGTTGGATGGGAGTGTGGCACTGTTGTCAAATCTCTGACTGAATTTGTCAATCTGACCGAAACCTTGTTGTTACGCCTCGGTGCATTGACTGTGGGTTGGATTCAATTCATTGCAGTTCATCTTAAGGTAAGGGAGTACTTTTTATGCTGTATTATTTGCTTCATTGCTTGTGTCATGCGACAAAAAATGCAGTAGCTTTAGCTTATGTAATCTTTTAGACCCGTGCCATTATGTGTTTCTTCCTGGTTGGTGTCTTGTGGTTCTGAAGGTATAGACCCCTTAACAGACGACGTCACACTGATAAGAACCAGTATGCGTGCAACCAGTATGCGCGCAATGAAACCCATTCTGTCAGGTCTCGCTAGGACGCGCCTCACTAGCCAACACACAAGAGAGGGTTGGGGTGTGCTGAAACCAGCGTATCCCGAAACAACAGGTTGGGAATTGATTGCGTGAAACAATCACCTGTGCGTCCAGTCTCAGTGTTAGTAAACAAATAATTGGTCTATTAGTTGCCTCTGATATCACTGCGGTCTGGCTTATTAATCTGTTGCGTTTGGACTTGTATCTGGGTGTCTTTGCCTGTTTGTGTGATATTGTTGCATAGTGTGAATGGAATCAGTAAACCTGATTAAGTTGCTTGTTAAGGCAGGCAGTTGTTTTAGCTGAAAAAGGCATCAAAACTGGAACAGGTCTTGCCTCAATTAATGAATTGAAAAAAGAGAAACCGTTTCTGTAAAATCCCCACAGTAATAAAAACCTTATTTCTCTCTCTCTCTTCTGCTGTCTGACTATTAACACTGTTCCATGGGGCTGAATGGCACATGACGTCAGAGAAAAGGTCAAAGATTGATTTACATATTGTGTAGTTGATCGGTCAAGGAAAAGCAAAATAAGTTTGATATTGTACGAAAGTCTGCCCTTCCCCCACACACCTTAGCGGCCAGGTGATCCCACTCAAGCTAACGAGGCAAAGGCATAAAACTGCTGGCTTTTTGTTCACCAACCACTTTTCCAATCCTGCCCAGTTGGAGTGAGCACTCGATGCGTCCGTGAACGACACGAAGAATGGACATTTACAATGACATGTTGCCTTACCTTTCTGTTGTTTGTGTTGCCCACTTTTGAGTGTCTGTTTTGTTTTATGCTTGATCTGCTATTTCAAGAGATTTATTGGTGTTTTTTTCCTATCATTTCCAGACCACACACATTTTGTCAACCCCACCTATATATACTATATAGGTACTAACTGTGTCATCCTCAACTACATCCTCAACTACAGAGGAAATAAGAGACGTATCAATTGACAGGGTTCATCAAATATTTGACGTACGTAAGGACGGACGGACAGACAGACAGACAAGTGATGGAAGAGGGAAAGAGCGACAGCGACTGATGGAAGTTGTTTTCTAATGTGAATATAATTGAAGAGTGGGGATTTGCAGAGCATGTAACAGATCATTAAGCGCTTAAATAGGAGTGTGAATGAATTATTTAAAGAGCTAGTTGTCGGGCCTGCAGTCTCACTGATTCCAGGGGTCTGGTGGTCTTTGAAGAAACATCACTCCCACACAGAAACCTTCTTAAAGCCACAGTACTCCGCCGCACCGTGGCCAAAATAGCAGACCTACAAGCTCGCTGTTCTGTTATATTTCTCAATTATAGGCAATAACCTAAAATCTCTCTTCTTCTCATCTTCTCTCTCTTCTTATCTTTTCCTCTCAACTTTTCTCCCCCCCCCTCTCTCTCTCTCTCTCTCTCTCTCTCTCTCTCTCTCTCTCTCTCTCTCTCTCTCTCTCTCTCTCTCTCTCTCCCTCTCCCTCTCTCTCGCTCCCGTCTCTCTTTTCTTTTCCCCTCTATTCTCGTCTCATCTTCCCTTCTCTCTCACTCTTCTCTCCCTGCTCTCTCTCATCCTCCTCTCATCTTCTCTCTCTTCTTATCTTTTCCTCTCATCTTTTCTCCCCCCTCCCTCTCTTTCTCTCTCCCCTCTCACTCTCTCTCTCTCTCCCCTCTCTCTCTCTCCCTCTCTCGCCCTGATGTGCGATCCACGCGGCCTCTTCTAATTGCCTCCTTTTCACCAGCCAATTAGATGACAGTATCTGTCACCATGACACCTCGTTAGCAAATCAGCATCCAGTGCAGTGAGTGTGTGTGTGTGTGTGTGTGTGTGTGTGTGTGTGTGTGTGTGTGTGTGTGTGTGTGTGTGTGTGTGTGTGTGTGTGTGTGTGTGTGTGTGTGTGTGTGTGTGTGTGTGTGTGTGTGCGCGTGCGCGCGGCCTAATATGGGCAGACAGCGTGCACTTATGTTTCAACTATAGTGTGAATGCACTAGCCTCCATCGCCCTATTGTTATGATCTCTAGACAAAAAAGGACAAACCTCGTATCTCCATGTTTCATCTTAGTTTTTTTCCCGTAAATCAGTGCTCTACCTCGTCACACAAAAGTAGCTGTGCTCCATAGCGCTGACCCTAAACAATGCAGCCTCTAGCTGATCCCACTGTGTGTGTGTGTGTGTGTGTGTGTGTGTGTGTGTGTGTGTGTGTGTGTGTGTGTGTGTGTGTGTGTGTGTGTGTGTGTGTGTGTGTGTGTGTGTGTGTGTGTGTGTGTGCGCGCGCGCGCACGCATGTGAATATATTCATGAGCACGGGTTATTATGATAAATAGTGGCGTGTTTCAGAACCTGTGTGTGTGTGTGTGTGTGCGGTCTATTCGTCATGCATGTACTCCATGACTACAGATAGGGAATCTTCTTGTAAGTGTTATAAATGGTAAATGGTGCATTTATATAGCGCTTTTATCCAAAGCGCTTTACATAGAGTGTGCATTACATTCACCCATTCACACACACACATTCATACACCGATGGCGGAGGAAACCATGCAAGGCACCAACCTGCTCAACCTGCTCATCCTTATGCAGAGATTAAAAGCCGACATTTCATTTGCCGTAAACAAAGCTTTGAGTGTTGTTTATCTTTGCGACAGTACCTCCACCGCTTCCCCCGCACATGCACCCTGGGCAAGACCTGGGATGTTGGTTGTCTAGGAAGTTGACAACCGGAAATGGTTGAATTTGGCGGAAGTACCACCCAAGGAAATGACGTTGATGCTTTACAAATCTGTTAACATTCTCCGTGAATTAAAACGAGCGTTGTGATTGGTCAAAAAATATCGTTTCCGGGGGAAACGGAAATCCTGTCCACTCAGGACTTCCTAGACACTCGCTGCTTTAGGTCGTGACCAGGCTCTTCTCTTCGCAGATGAGTGAGGCTGGGACCGAGGCTACCGCACATGTGTAAAGCATGTTGACATAAGGTGCATTTTTTTGCCTTGAGCATAAACCGCTGTTTATTTATTCATATTAAGCAAGACAATCATGCAACAAAAAAATACATTTTAATGAAAGAGAGAAAGAAAGACATTATGAAATGTATTCATGTATTTATTTATAAAAAATAAAAATAATGAAAACATTTAGCAAAATATTTTTTTTGCAAAATCGATTGGGTGGGCCAGCTTTATGTGGGTCGGCCACGGCCCACCCAGGCCCACTCCACTGAAGTGGCTAATGTATGTTTTGTAATAATAATCAAAATCTTGACAGTAACTAGTAACTAAAGTTTTCAAATAATTGTAGTGGAGTAAAAGTAAAAACACTGGAAATTGGAGATACTCAAGTAAAGTACAAATCCCTCAACATTTTACTTAAGTACAGTACTTAGCTACTTTCCACCACTGCTCTGGCTGACACCCTGCCCAGACGGAGAACGACGGCCCTGCAGAGCACGCCGGCAGCCATGATGCCGTCCGTGCGCTGCCGCTGTGCATGAGCAAGGCAGCTCAACTCTGCTCCACTGCACCAGCATACATGTGTGCATCGTGTAATGCTATGATGTTCTTTCTGAGAGACGGTGTCTAGAATCAGAATTTCGGCTTTATTGATCAGGTTCTGAAGGTCCGGAGGGCACATGCCTGGAATGCCCTACATGGGTTTTCATGGTTATTCCACAGGCAGTGGTGTAAAATAACTAAGTACATTTACTCAAGTACTGTACTTAAGTACAATTTTGAGGTATTATATACTTTACTGGCGCATTTCCAATTTTCGGTACTTCTACTTCTACTGCACTACATCTCAGAGACAAATATTGTACTTTTACTCCACAACAATTATTTGAAAACTTTAGTTACTAGTTAATTTGTAGATTTCAATGATTATATTATACAAAACAAACATTAACCTCTTCAGCCCTATTTAAACTTTGGCTATTTGAAAATAGCCGATATACAAGCTCACAACGCGTCGCGATGAGACACGTTGTGAGCTTGTAGATCGTCTATTTTCAAAAGATTTTACTTTGGAACATTTAGAATTCTAGACTTTCACTTGTAACAGAGTTCTACAGTATTGATACTTATACTGAATAAAACATGTGAGTACTTTTTCCACCACTGTCCAAAGCTTAGGAGGAGCCAGGAGGGAGAATATAACACGCTTGGGGAGGCTTTGGCCATCAGGGTGTGTGAATCACTATGAGTCGGACCTGCGTCACGAAGGAGGGACTCATGCATAAAGCTTCAAGTCTGATGTTCTGAGTCAGACCTCACAGAAAGAAAATGGAACAGTGGTTCTCAAGTTTTTCCGGATCAGGGCCCACTTGAAAATCGTAAAAAAAAAAAAAATCAGAGTATATGCTTTAACACATTGACTGCCAGAGGTTTTTCTATAACAGGATCAGCCAGTGCCAGGAATTTTGACCATTCTGACTCATATTTGAGGGCTCACAGAACATTTTGTGTTATGACTATAATCAAATGGAATATCTCAAATCGAAGCTTAGAATCTCTTCTTTCAACTGAAAAAAAAAGTGAGTTGATAGCATGTTCCGTTCTTTAGCTAGAGGTAGTTGAATACAGCTTGGTCAACACCAAAAACAGACCTTTTTCTTTAGATTCAGAGTTATGAGGGTTTTAGTAAAAGGACACACTTTAGATGCATAAAATGATTTCAAAAGTCTTTGACATTTATTTTGCGCCTTCATTCACAGTCATTGACATCAGTCATGTAAACAATATTTGTTTATAAAAGAAATATGCTATAGATTGTACATTTATCGCTCTGTTTCACTCCAAAGTGAATGAAAATGAACACTGAAGTGACTATTTTCAGTCGATTTTTTTTTTTTTTTTTTTTTTTACTATATAATAAAATAATAATAATTCAAAGTTCAACATCAATAAATGGTGCAATTAGTGCAAAATAAATAAATACAAATAAAATCTCTGCCTATAAATCCAAAATAGAAAAGTGCCAGGTTGAACAAGTTTTTACCCTTCAAACAATTTTTCAACTCTAGTTATATACATCTGATCAAATAATAATAAATAATAATTCAAAGTTCAACATCAATAAATGGTGCAATTAGTGCAAAATAAAATAAATACAAATAACATCTCTGCCTATAAATCCAAAATAGTAAAGTGTCATTTCAAACTAAATATAACTACATCCAATAACAATACATAATAATCATTCAAATCAAGAAATGTGTGCAATTAGTGCAAATAAGAGGGACAGCCGGGGGCATTCGTATTGCGCCGCTAGAGGTGAAATTCTTGGACCGGCGCAAGACGGACAAAAGCGAAAGCATTTGCCAAGAATGTTTTCAATAAATAATAATAAATAAAAAAAACTCTAATAATGTGGTTCTGAGTGGTACCTTGAGTAACAGGGACCCTTGCACAAGGGAACACGACAGGCCTTGCATTCATAACGTGACTCGCGCCGTTCTTGCCCCTTTGGTGTCAATTTTGACCTGGAACAGACCCTGCACCGCCTTGAATTATACTTTTTTCCCGGAGTGGGTGGGAACGGTATGAGCACATGGGCTCCAATGTCTCCATCCAACCTGTTCTCTGGGTCCCTCTTGGGTGCCCTTGGGTGGGGGTGGTAAGCATCGTCTTCCTGATCCTCTTCTTCACCTACATTCTGTGCGACTCTCAGACGGGGTACCTCTGGAGGAGGGGGCCCATTCCCATCCTCCAGAGGAATGACCTCTTCTTCACCTACATTCTGTGCGACTCTCAGACGGGGTACCTCTGGAGGAGGGGGCCCATTCCCATCCTCCAGAGGAATGACCTCTTCTTCACCTACATTCTGTGCGACTCTCAGACGGGGTACCTCTGGAGGAGGGGGCCCATTCCCTTCCTCCAGAGGAATGACCTCTTCATCAGCCCCTTGCTCAGGGGGAGGGGGCCCATTCCCATCCCCCTGAGGAAGATCTTCTCCCTCTTCCTCAGCCCCGTCCTCAGGAGGCGGGGCTCCAATCCTACCCTCCTGAGGACGGGCCAAACCGCGAAGGCGTCCCAGGGTGGTCCAGGACGTGGCAGCAGCCGTGGAGTAGGTGACAAGGGTTTTGTAGAAACCATCAGGATGCCTGGCCCTGTAGAGGACGAAGGAGTTATATAGTGCGATTTGGAACATGTAGGCTGTGAACTTCTTCGTCCACTTCGTCGTCTTCCTGGTGAAGTGATAATAGGCCAGGTTCTGGTCTAGCTTGTCTACCCCCCCCATGTAGGTGTTGTACTTCACCACGCACACTGGCTTCTGAACTTCCACTTTGTCTCTGTTGCCTTTCTCCTTGTGTGCCACGGTCACCATCTCATCCTGGTGGCACGTGGTGACCATCGTGACGATTTTGCTCTCCTTGGCTCGCCATGCTGTCACCATCACGCCGTTGTAGTGTCTGCTGATGGTTGACCCGAGGCCCAGCTTAGCCTTGGTCACGGCCTTGATGGCTGGTGGCTGCCCTCTGTTGCATCGCAGAGTACCGCACACGTGGGTCCCTTTCCCCAGAAGTTCCAGGCACGAGTCCACCGAGTTATACAAGTTGTCCATGTAGAGACGGTACCCGTGCCCTACAAGGTCACACAGCAGGAAGGTCACTGTCTCACGCAGGGTAGACTTGTTTATTCCACCACAGCACGGCTTCATGTGGTAGAGGTACCCCGTCTGAGAGTCGCACAGAATGTAGGATTTGATTCCATACTTGATGGGTTTATTCGGGTTGTAGACCTTGAAGGCCAGGCGCCCACGCCAGGACAGCATGCCCTCGTCAATGCTGATGTGCTGGCTTGGCAGGAACATCTCCTGGAACTTCAGCGTCAAGTACTTCAAGACAGGGCGGATCTTCCACAGCGGGTCTATGGGTTTTTTGGTCACAGGGTCAAGGGGCTGGGGGATAGTGTTGTCTGTGAAGTGAAGGTAGGACCAGATCAACTGGTACCGGTTCCGCGCCATGACCTTGCTGAAGTAGGGAGTTGCCAGGGGCTCAGCAGTGATCCAATACATGGCAATAGCAGGCTTGTGGATGATACCAGTCAGGAAGAAGAGGCCAAGAAAGTTCTTCAGCTCTGTCACTTTCAGCGGGTTATCTGCTTTCCAGGCCTTTCCTCTGGCGAAACGCTGTGCACTGGCAGGCTGCTGACTCGCATACCGGTTGGTCTCGTCGCAGATGTTCTGGAGCAGCTCATCCGTCAGGAGTAGCTCCAGGAAGTCGACCGGTTGATCTGACTGGAGATCAGCAGCCCCATTGCGAGGCCCCGGAGTCTCAGCAGGGGAGAAGGGGATGTCGCGAGGCTGCCAGTCGCCAGTGTCCGACCACACACGAGGCGGAGCTGCAGCCTTACGAGGCTTGCCACCTGTGAATTATAGAAATAGATAATTACCATAAAATATATTTTTGTATTTGTGTGGTTTACGTTGTGGCGGTGGTGCATGACTTTATTACACTTAGAATGAATGAGAGCACACACACACACACACACACACACAGGTTCTTTCTTACCTCTACGAGATGACGGTCCAGGTCGCGGTCCGTGTGACGGTTCGGGCCCACCCATGTCTGGCCCTGATAGAATAAATAATAAAAAATACTTGATCAATATTATGTACATGAGATCAATTTAGGCATTTAGCATCATCTTAGCATCATATCATAGAGATCACATGCATGCATACATAAATGAGAGAATATTTACCGTTGCTGTGTAAGGTTTTAGTGTTTTTTATTCCTGTGATAACACACTCTTTCTTACCCGTTCTACGAGATGACGGCCCAGGTCCACCCATGACGCCCTCATCCCCAACCGTGTCTGGTCCTAAATAGAATAAATAAATAAAATACTTGATCAATATTATGTAGATGAGATCAATTTAGGCTTTTAGCATCATCTTAGCATCATCTTATAGAGATCACATGCATGCATATATATACATAAATGAGAGAATATTTACCGTTGCTGTGTAAGGTTTTAGTTTTTTTTTTCCTGTGATAATTCTGACATCTTACCTGGACTCCCGCCAACATGTCCACCAACTGCTCCCTGCAGGTCATCATCCTCATCATCATCAGACTCTGAAATGGATCAAATAGTAGGCTACATGTTACATGGTGAATTTTTCAAATGCTATGTTGACATGACCTCATCATAACCTGCTTTTTTGATGGGGGCAAATGGCAAGATGAAAGACATCAGGGGTTTAGTTCAGGTCAGGAAAACATCAACAAACAGGATCAAAGCGTTTGTGTTGTGGTCTAACCTGGACTGAGGCTTTTGATGTCATTTTTATTATGACAACATTTGCAGAGGGAGGGGGGGTCAGCACACCTGCCATTTCCCCCCTTCAAAAAGGCAGAATAAAATAGCAGATCTACAAGCTCAGTTCAGGTTATATTGATATGAAGGGGGAAATGGCAGGTTCAATGTTTTATCGTCTTTTATTTGTTACGTATTTGATTCAATGGAGAAAACTAGCGACTGTGTGTTTCAAGACACCCAGTGCCAGCCAGTGTTGCCAGGTCTGCTTATTTTATCGCTACGAGCTTGTATATGTGCTATAAATTATAAGCCACACTGGGCTGGGCTTGTTTCTCTGTAAGGCTGCTTGTAAATTATGGTGGCTGTGAGCTTGTAGATCGGCTATTTTCAGATAGATAGGTTTGAAGTGCTCTGTGCTCATGTGGCCTATAGTCGGCTAGTCGCTACCTTTGGGCTCGTTTTCATAGACCTGGTTGCTTATTCCTCTCCCACAACCTGGCAACGCTAAACTAACTGCATGTCCCTTTTTCGCTCGGTGTCTGTGGTTCTCAACATGTGGGTCGCGGGCCGCGGCTACAACGGAGCTCACAACAACAACTCGCAACGCGACGCGTTGTCGTGATCTACTTTGTGTGATCTGCTTGTAGATCGGATAACGATAAAAATGAATGCGGTGTGCACGAGCATGCTGGCTCGTGCATGAGCATGCTGGCTCGTGCATGAGCATGCTGGCAGATAAAAATAGCAGATCTACAAGCTCGAGCTTGTAGATCTGCTATTTTCTTTTTTCATAGCACCACAATATATCAATACAACCTAAACATTGTCGTTATCCGATCTACAAGCAGATCACACAAAGTAGATCACGACAACGCGTCGCGTTGCGAGTTGTTGTTGTGATCTCCGTTGTAGCCGCGGCCCGCGACCCACATGTTGAGAACCACAGACACCGAGCGAAAAAGGGACATGCAGTTAGTTTAGCGTTGCCAGGTTGTGGGAGAGGAATAAGCAACCAGGTCTATGAAAACGAGCCCAAAGGTAGCGACTAGCCGACTATAGGCCACATGAGCACAGAGCACTTCAAACCTATCTATCTGAAAATAGCCGATCTACAAGTTCACAGCCACCATAATTTACAAGCAGCCTTACAGAGAAACAAGCCCAGCCCAGTGTGGCTTATAATTTATAGCACATATACAAGCTCGTAGCGATAAAATAAGCAGACCTGGCAACACTGGCTGGCACTGGGTGTCTTGAAACACACAGTCGCTAGTTTTCTCCATTGAATCAAATACGTAACAAATAAAAGACGATAAAACATTGAACCTGCCATTTCCCCCCTTCATAAAGGCAGAATAAAATAGCAGATCTACAAGCTCAAAAGCTTGTAGATCTGCTCAACTACGTAACAAATAAAAGACGATAAAACATTGAATGTGTGCTTACCAAAGGGAAAATGAGAAGGGGAATCTCTCGGCGATGGCTGCCACTCATCGCCGGAGGGATCACTCGAGGAATAAGCCGCCCCATCCAGCTCATCATCAGTGTCATGGTCGGTCAGCTCATCCTCCTCGCTATCAGGGGGGGGAGGGGGTTGAACTGGCGGGTCCGATTGACGTTTGTCCGCCAATCTACTCGAACTCCAACGCACGGGTTTGTCCCGGTTGTCGTCCTGTCCGACAACCGGGACCCACCCGCCCGCCGGAGGGTCCGGTTCAAGTTTGTCCACCGCTGGAGGCTTCGGTGCTCCTGGGGCCTGGAGGAACCGATCCAACGTTGGACAACCCACCACTGGAGGCTCCGGTGGTGCTCGGGCCTGGAGGAAGCGATCCATGGTGGACTGGCGTGGATCAGCCGAACCGCTGATGTGTTTGCGCTTGCTTGGGCGCTTAGGCATACTGTAGTCTACTCTCACAATAAACTACACTAGGCCTACTCCTCTCTATTTCCACCTATATATATATCTCTCTCTCTCCTCTCTATTTCCACCTGATGTTATCCTATATCGCCGATCTACTTCCCTAAACCTTCGCCTAACTTCCACCTATAATTATTATGTATACCTCCACGCCCTCTCTATCCTATAATATATATATATAACTCACTAGGCTAAATATATATCACTCACTCACATATATCACTTACACACACTACTTTATACTACACTACAACACTACTATAATACTAATATCACTCACTCACATATATCACTTACACACACTACTTTATACTACACTACGACACTACTATAATACTATAACACACGCAAATCACTCACACAAACTCGCAAACAATCAGACCACTCACCGTCACTCAATCACTGTCAATCTCACGTAACACACACAACTATCTCTCACTGACTCACTCAAATAATCTCTCTATCACTCAATCTATCTATCACACACCTATCTCACTAACTCACTCTACAACTAACACTCAAACTCACTAACAATCACTCTATATTTCTCTCTATCTCTCTCTATGTAACTATGACTATATCGATCGGCTCTTGACTCAACAATGCGCACCAAAGAAGTTTCCGCGCGGCCCCGATTTATAGGCTTTGGGGCATCGGGTGCGCGCGCGTCAAGCCTGCGCCGGATGGGCGCGCGCACAGATACGAGCCTACCGTACGGTGGCGAGCCTACCACCGTCGTCTCCAACGGATCTACGCGAGTGGCGAATCTAGCTCAGCCTACCGTCATCTCCAACATGGATCTATCCACAATATCTTTTCTTCATTTATTTAGAAATACAACTCTATCGACGGACTCGGTGGGCGCGGTGGCGCGTGCGCGAGTTCCAAGATCCATAGTGAGTGTTTTCTTTTTTTCTTTGTTTTCTAAACATGATGGCTATGATCACAGCTGCTGCGTGCGCGTGGAACGCGCTGCCTATGGTATGTGTGGAACAGTGCGTGCACATAGGAGCACGATGTCTAGCCTTTGATCTCACAGCCGATCTATGTAAACTTCTGTGTCTCGGCTGATGTGTTTAGGGTCAGGAATAGTTCAGCCCCGCGCACATACAACACAATGCCCCAAAGCCTCAGATCTCATGCAGATGTGTATAAACTTCTGTGTAAAGGCGACCGCGGGTCGGGGCGACCTCGGATCACTTGGCTGGTGTGTTTTGGGTCAAGAAAAGTGCATGCTCGTGCACGAGCCAGCATGCTCATGCACGAGCCAGCATGCTCATGCACGAGCCAGCATGCTCATGCACGAGCATGGACACCGCAAGCATACTGGCTCGTTCACACGGAGCATCACGTTTTCCACAGGTACTTGCCCTCTCACTGAGCACAGCCTGCAGCCACGCTGCTGGATCAAACTTTTGGGTTTATATGAGCAGATTGGCGACTTTATGTGACTTTAGTGTTTTGTAATAACAACTTTTATGTGATCACTTGACCAGATCATGAAATTTCACAACTTTTCTGTGGTCTAGATGGATGAAATTTCTTGACAATGTAGGTAATGACTTAATCTAATGTAAAATACAAAAAAGACCATTTCGCGTAGATCTACGCGATTGGCACGCTGCGGCTTTAAATAGGTTCGCGTAGATCTACGCGATTGGCAGTCAATGTGTTAAGCTATTGGTATTGAGGAAGACATTATATGGCTGCTTATATCTAACCTTTAAATCTCTGCTGTCGGCAGAAACCTCCAAAATGTTCATTTTTCAGGGAGAGAAAAAAAAAAGTGGAGTTAGGAGGTTTTGTTCATCATTGATAAGAACAGCTGAATGGACCTCCAAGCTCACAATGAGGTTGGAGGTCAAAAGGGGCGGAGCCTGGAGTCAGCAAAACCAGCTAACTCCACCCCCTTTGGTGGAGTTAGTTGGTTTTAGCAGAAAGTTTGAGTATCCAATTGAGTTAGATGGTTTTGTCAGAAGTGCTTTTTAATACTTTTCATTGGTTCAATATTTTTTTTAATCAACACACAGACGTAAAGGGTGTTCAATAGCACTGATTTATGGAAAAAAATGCAAAAGCGGAAAAATGGAGTTAGCTGGTTTATATTTATATTATTATAACGATTATGATATTTGACAGCTTGTAAGAGCCTAATGTCTCTACTAGGCCTAATAGCTATTGTTTTGGTACAGCCTATCTTGTTATGGTTCAGTTTGTCCTTCAGGCAGCTAGCTACAGTATAGCTATGATCTCTGCCTTGTGCTCCAGGCAGAACTACCGTACCACTGACATGAGTGTTAATGTACTTCTGACCATGATATCATACATAAAGCATAACCACCTCCACCTAGAATATTGTCACGACTCCATTGTGCTTTATCGATTGCCGATTGATCCAGAATTCCACGACAGAATGAATGAAAACAACATTTTCAAGGTTGTTCAAAGTTGCAATTGAAACAGCAGGGGGCGCTCTGTCCTCCGTGTGGATATGTGTGTGTGTGCATTGGGGTACTAGTAAGCCATTCCCCCCGAGTACAGCACTAATAGCCGAGGAAATCAATTTCAATTTCCATGCGTTGAAAGTCCCTGCCTGAAATGTATGCACGTTTAAATCTAGGAGGAACAGCTTTGCCTATATCCCGGGGCAATGTCACGGCCATGTTCTCCACATGTGCTGAATTCTGCGTTTTCCAAAGCCACCGCAGCACGCCGCATGCACCTTCTGCTTACAGTGAGGGATTGACTCACGTTGAGTGACATGCCGTGCTATTATTCAGAGCTAAGAGGCCATTTTGCTTATGTTGAAGGTAATTATATCAGCATGGGACCAATTAAGTGCCTTATTATACGACGTTTCCCCCCGTTAAGTAGCATGCACGTTCGAATCACACAGGGAAAACGGGAGAATTTTCTCCCTTCAGTGGGCGGTATGAACAATAGCGATAGCATGTACTGAAATAGCATGCATGTGGTGTATGTGCAGCCCACAGTTTCACAGTGGAATAATAACAACAGAAAAAAAGGAAAAAGAGCAAAAATAAGAGCGCTCTTTTGCTCTCTTTAGCTTCATTTGTGTTGCATGTTTCTCGTCGTCGCTGCCACCGCCGGGAGGCGAAACCGTTGTTTTTCAGGAAATGCGGGGGGAAAAAAGAACTTGTGTTCCCAAAGGGTCCAACGTAGTTATTATTCAACTCACAAGCTCTTCTTACAAATGTTCATAGGTTCAATATTTATAAAACCCACAGACAAGACATGACCTCTTTTCACTTTCACTTTGAAATCTTGCCACACATTGTTGTGAGCTTGCAGATCGGCTAGTTTTCGCTATTTGTCGTACGACAAAGTAGATCGTCTCTGTTGGGTGGAAACCTTTTCAGGTTTTCAAATGAAAAAACAGCAAAAGTAGCAGATCCTCAAGCTCAAAACGCTTGTGGATCTGCTACTTTTGATGCTTTTGTGTGACGCTGTAGCAGGGGCGTCAATTGGCTATGGCAAAGTATGGCAGATGCCATACCTTGGCTCCAGAAAAAAAAAATGTATATATATAATCATGAATAGTAGCCTAATGCAGGTGTAAGACCATTGTGTTTGTAATGTGTCTTAGATATAATGCATAGCTTTCTATGCATTTCGGGGGTTTTGGGGGGTTTAACCCCCTAAAAGGAATTCGGCCGTGCGACAAAATCTCTGGGAGTTGGCAACCCTAACCTTGCCATTCCTTAGCTTTTGCTGAACTGACGCCACTGCGCTGTAGTATGATCAAGAAGGGTGTTACTTTTCCAAAAAATAAACACAAAGCATTAAAATAATTATGTAGATTAGGTTTATGCCCGA
Source organism: Gymnoscopelus microlampas (assembly GCF_963454915.1). Classification (NCBI taxonomy): domain Eukaryota; kingdom Metazoa; phylum Chordata; class Actinopteri; order Myctophiformes; family Myctophidae; genus Gymnoscopelus; species Gymnoscopelus microlampas. Next base: position 12,148,508 of record NC_139939.1, read on the forward strand.
TGGCAACGAGATAGGGCTTTAAGTGATTAAAAAATATTATAGGGGTTGAGACCAAGGACCGACGTTAGTAAACTAAAGATGGTGATGCGATTAAATACTGCACATTAAAAATGTAATAAAAGCAAGAAATAAAGACTGTGTCCCCTCCCCCCCCCCCTATATTGTTAGGCCTCAGCGATAATACAGTACTTCATCTCAGGGCATGTCAGATCAATGCATTGATCATTTGCAGACAGGGCCCAGAGCGTTGCCAGTGGCCAGTCACAGTCATTTAGTCGTGTCAGATCAGGTAACAGGCTCCAGGGTTCCCCAGTGATGCGAGGCTAACAGGGTCTGACTGACTCCAACTGTTCCTGCCTCTTTAACCCAACAAGACCGGGAACGCATCTGTGGTATTTTTATTTTATTTCTTTGGCTTCTTTTTTGAAAAATCATGCAAATCTTTGATTTTTTAAATATATTTTTTTAAGTGAACTTTTGTAAAACTTTGCTTATTCTACAAATGTCTTCTTACATTTTTTAAACGTATGTTTCTAAAATGATATCAGTGGTTCTCAAACTTTTTCATGTCAAGGACCCCAAAAATGTGGCCGCGGACCCCCATCTCAAAATATTTTTTTCCAGGGACCCCCAGAAGCAAAGATTTGAGTAACAAATGTTCGCTTTAAAAATATATATATATTCAAAGATTTGCACATGTTCACGATTTTCCAAGAGTAGCAGATCTACAAGATCATAGCGCGGCTATTGTATATCTGCTATTTTTGATTAGCCAAAGAAGTCTTAAAATGACACAGATGCGTTCCCGGTCTTGATAGGTTAAGCGTAGCGTCTGGGGCCGTTGTGGGAGTATAATGGAACACAACAGAACCAGTTCATGCAGACCCGTGGCTTCCCAATCTCCTCTGGATCAGGGCCCGCACTTCAATCTTTAACGATCAATCCAATCCATTGTGTTCTGGCTTGGTTCAATGGAACTGACGTAAGCATGTTACTGTATTCATCTGTATCACAATGCATTTCAAGGCTGGGACTCCTTTTCCCCTTCTCCATTTTACAGAAGAGCATGTGTGATATACGACACTGGTTCTCAAAATGGGGTATAATGGGGACCACCTGGGGGTCCTTGCAGGGGAGACCAGGGGGGTCTCCAGCAAACAATTTAAACACTTGAGTCTTAAAGGGTTAGTTCACCCCCAAAATGACTTTTTGTCTATCGATTAGTCACCCCATGGAGACTTGAATTCGTGGATACTTTTTTGTTTTTGTCGCCAATAATTTGATGACCAGCAGCGGTTCCGGTAGGAGACACAAAGAGTCTCCTTTGTGTCTCCTACCCGAACCGCTGCCTACCGGTCCACTGGTCATCAAATTATTGGCTTAGGAATGCGACAAAAGCTAACAAATATCCATGAATTCAAGTCTCCATGGGGTGACTAATCATTTTTTTTGGGGTGAACTATCTCGTTAAGCCTCCTGATTTTCACAAACCACAAAATCGTTTTAAATGGGGGAATGCACATCAATGTTGGGTGTGCTTGACAGGACAATGTTTGAGAACCACTGATAGACGTGAAATAGAGAGCAGTGTGTCTCTGTGTGAGGCCAGAGCCGCCAGTCCTATAGGACACATTTGAGGACAAAATTGTCCCCACAAAACTGTGTGTCTGTGTGTGAGGCCCAGACCTAGGCCACAATTGCGGCCCAAAAAAAGTCAAATTGGGGACAAAATGTTTGTCCACAATTGGATATTGCAGAATTTGACAGGGTTACTGTATGGATATATGGGATGAGTGTAAGTCCATGTAATCTGCTTGTACTTACCCCTCCCCCCCCCCCCCTCTCTCTCTCTCTCTCTCTCTCTCTCTCTCTCTCTCTCTCTCTCTCTCTCTCTCTCTCTCTCTCTCTCTCTCTCTCTCTCTCTCTCTCTCTCTCTCTCTGGAGTGTAATGTCTGGCCAGCCATGTCGGTGCATTTCCAATGCAAGCAGCTGTCACCTCGACCTACAATCAGTGGCTTTGTGTGTGTGTGTGTGTGTGTGTGTGTGTGTGTGTGTGTGTGTGTGTGTGTGTGTGTGTGTGTGTGTGTGTGTGTGTGTGTGTGTGTGTGTGTGTGTGTGTGTGTGTGTGTGTGTGTGTGTGTGTGTGTGTGTGTGTGTGTGTGTGTGTGTGTGTGTGTTTTCTTTCTTTCAATGGAGGTGTGCAGCACCACACTGTATAAATGGCTCCCTGGCTGTGTGTGGTTGTTTTGTCCTTGAAACGGCTAATTGTGCTATGATTTTGGTTCTTATTCTGTTTTTCAAACATCAATTCTCTCCAGACCACCCGATGGTTCAAACGTGCGAGTACTATGACTTGTCCCAGCACGACACGCTGTGAGCTTGAAGATCTGCTATTTTTCAGCTTTAGGTTTATGATTACATTCATAAGATTGTCGTCCTAATGTTGATGCCTTCACAAGTGTAGTAATAAGTGTAGTAATAACCACTTCAGCCCTATTTAAACTTGTCTATTTGAAAATAGCAGATCTACAAGCTCAAAACGTGTCAGGATGTGACGCTTTGTGAGCTTGTAGATCTGCTATTTTATTTTTTTCAAAAGATTTGAATACATTTTATACACATGATACCTCGTGAAATGGGACACTCTGCATAATAAGTACTTTTACTCAAGTAAATTTTGATTACCGGACTTGTACTTGTAACAGAGTCTTTCTACATTGCAGTGTTGATACTTTTACTTAAGTACAAAATGTGAGTACTTTTTCCACCACTGTGTGCATGTGCGTGCGTGTGTGTGTGTGTGTGTGTGTGTGTGTGTGTGTGTGTGTGTGTGTGTGTGTGTGTGTGTGTGTGTGTGTGTGTGTGTGTGTGTGTGTGTGTGTGTGTGTGTGTGTGTGTGTGTGTGTGTGTGTGTGTGTGTGCGTGCGTGCGTGCGTGCGTGCGTGCGTGCGTGCGTGTTTGAGAGAGCGAGTGTGGGTGTTCACGCCCGGCCCTCGGTGGGTATGACAGGATCCACGGGGGGTCTTTGACTGCACAGCGTTTTCCCTTTTTTTGATTGTGTATGTAAGCCACAGTAAACCTGTCAAACGGAAAGCAGAGCATCATGGTGTATGCCCGCCATACGAGCAAAACTCTTTGGATAAAAAGTGAATGTATGTATAATAATATGCAAATGTATGTCTATATCGTCTCTGTTGGGTGGAAACCTCTCATCTCCATATTTTAACTTTTCGTGTTTGTTTGTAAATGAATGCCACTTGATCATACTACAGCGTCACACAAAATCATCCAAAAACAGCAGATCTACAAGCTCAAAACGCAGCGCGAAGCGACACGTTTTGAGCTTGTAGATCTGCTATTCTTGCTATTTCAGAATTTGAATCCTGAAAAGTAACAGTTTTGAACATACATGAGGTTTCCACCCAACAGAGACGACACAGCAGCCTGACACATACTGTACACATCATGCTGGTTTAAATCCACTGTCAACGACAAGCCGTGGTGACACACTTTTGAATAAAGCTGTCAAGGACAGCTGTGGTGACAAGCTTTTGAATTAAAGAAAAATCAAAGATGTGTGAATGTATACAGTAAATCTATATATGGTCGCGGTAGAATGGTTTGATTCATGCACTGTAACATCAGGGGGTCCTAAACATTTCCATGTTAAAGAGCCTCAAATAGCCTCTGGGCTGCAGCGTCCTATTGGGAATTGGCTAGGCCTATGCTAATGTTATGAGTGAACATCGGAAAAATAGCTCATTTGCACGCTTGATGTGATGTGTGGTGAACTGAAAAAAGTTGTAGAATGCTCGTACCTGTAGATTGATTTATTATTTTCTTTTACATTTTTTAAAAGAAAATCAACAATAATGACATGCTCAAAACAAGGAGGATGCTGGCACGGCGGTCCTTGGAGGTTGGGTACCGGGGGGGTCCCCATCAAAATGTGTTAATATAGCGTCACAATTGTTTCAACCACTTTAACCATTATTTTATACTTTGGATATTCAAAAATAGCAGATATGCAGCTTGTATATCTGCTATTCTTTTAATCGGGAACAATAAATGTTGCACACATTTTGTGCAAATCTTTGAATGTATATATTTTTTTTTAAAGCGAACATTTCTAACTCAAATCATTGCTTCTGGAGGTCCCTTGCACA
>NC_139939.1:12155173-12167673 GCF_963454915.1 Gymnoscopelus microlampas
TGCCAACATGTGGGCATATCAGTTGGATCAGTGGTTCTGGACAACCGGATCTCCATATATGCCTTTATATGGGCGTATCGGGTTTGTTTATGGTTATGTACGCGTCATAGTGACATGCCTATATATGGGCGTATCGGGTTTGTTTATGGTTATGTACGCATCATAGTGACATGCCTATATATGGGCGTATCGGGTTTGTTTATGGTAATATGTACGCGTCATAGTGACATGCCTATATATGGGCGTATCAGATTTGTTTATGGTTATACATAGTGACATGGCCCTGGTCCTGCTTACAGTATATATGGGTGTATCGGGTTCTTTCATGGTTATGTCTGAGTCATAGTGACATGGCCGTGGTCCGCCTGCAGCCAATAGGCTCTATATGCACAGCAGCCATATTATCACTTCCTTCACAGGTGTTACCAATGATACTAATGAAGGCTCTGTTCCATTTAGTGTAGCACAATGGTTTCCACAACCCCCAAATGTACAAATGGAACCAAATGGACCCGTAAGGGTCCATTTGGTTCCATTTGTACACTCTCAGAGTTACACACCTGCAAGGGGCCACTTGGAAGCCCATGAGGGTCCCTGGACCCCAACTGTAGACCCACTGGTGTAGCAGAGTGTTTCCAGTGAGCCAACATGCACAATATCAGCACCCTGACTCTGTTTGACCAGAATGGAACAGAGCCTTCATTAGTATCATTAGTAACACCTGTGAATGTCTTCACAATATGGCTGCTGTGAATAGCCTATTATAATATAGGATTAGTTAGATTTCACCACCGTGGTCACGGACAGAGAACCTGTCTCTTCTCCACACCGTGTCCAAAGTGGGGGCCGGGGACCCTGGGGGGGGGGTTCCAGGGGTCCCCAGCAAAATGTGTTAATACAGCATCACAATAACTTTATCCATTTATACGTTGGCTATTTTTTTTGCTTTTCTAGTCTTGAAAGTATTGGAACATTTTGAATACTTTTGATTTTTGTTTTTAACACAAATATTCTCTTCCGGGAATCCCTGGAACAAAACAATTTCAGATGGGTCTACGGCCAAATACGTACTGTATCAATTTGGGGGTCTTTGACATGAGAAAGTTTGAGAACCACTGGCCTAGATCATTGCAACTCACTGTATTCAGGAGTTGCTCGTGCTTCCCTCTCTAGACTGCAGCTTGTCCAGAACACTGCTGCTATAGATTCCTGACTGGCATCCCCAAAGTGGGATCACATCACTCGCATCTTGGCTCCCCTTCACTGGCTTCCTGTCAAATACAGCACTGATTTAAACATTTTACTGTTGTTTTTAAAGCCCACCATGGGCTGGCACCACCGTACTGTATATATATATATATATATATATATATATATATATATATATATATATATATATCAGAGTTGCTTCGTCCCCCCGATACCGCTATAGACAGAGGTGGAAAAAGTACTCAAATGTTTTACTTAAGTAAAATTATCAATACTGCAATGTAGAAATACTTTGTTCAGTAATCAAAATGTACTTACAAAAGTATTGGCATCTAAATATACTTGAGCTTGTAGATCGGCTATTTTCAAATAGCCAAAATGTATATAGGGCTGAAGTGGTTAATATATGTTTTGTAATAATAATCAAAATTGACAATGTAACTAGTAACTAAAGTTTTCAAATAAATGTAGTGGAGTAAAAGTACAATATTTGGATCCGAGATGTGGTGGAGTAGAAGTAAATGGAAAAATTGGGAACAATAAATAAATTGGAAATTGGAAATACTCAAGTAAAGTACAAATACCTCAAAATTGTACCCAAGTACAGTACTTAGGTAAATGTACTCATTTACTTTCCACCATCATGTCCTTAGTTACTTTCCACCACTGCCGCTATAGGCCACTTAGATCAGCAGATCAGAAAGTCCCACCAGCACCCGCTTGAAGCTAAAAGGTGACCGTGGCTTTTCGGTCACTGCTGCTAAATTGTGGAACAGACTACCTCTACCAGTTACGTCTGCGCCTTCCTTGGATATGGATATATATACCAGCTTTGGTGCACCTTATTCTTTGAACCTCTTGCAACAAGAGCTGAAATTGAATAGCCTAGCATCTATTGGCCATTTTAGTAATTTATATAATAACCGTGCATTACCTGCATGCAACTGTTTGAACCGATTGCTGTCAGCATGCAACTGTTTGAACTGTTTGTTGTCAACATTGTCGTTTTTCTTGTTGTTCTTAGCTTATTTATGTGTGTAATCTCAGCATCATTGTGAATGAGGGTCTCCCTCAATGATCTCTCCGATAATCTTAAATAAAGGTTGAATGAATGAATGAATATTTTTAAAAGCACATATACTTAAAACACACCTGTTTTCCTGGGCCTTTTAAAAACCTCTTGCTTTCATGGATAAATGGTTGGACACTTCTTCATATGTGCTCTATAAACTCCCTCGTTTTTTAACCTCAGCTATTTGACTTCCTGTCTGGATTTATATGCTCTGTATTCGATGCTTTTTTGTGTTTTAAATTTGATATTTTGTCTGTTATAATTTTCATGCTGTGCAGCACTTTGGTCGGGCTGTGGTTGTTTTTAAATGTGCTTTATGAATAAAATTGACTCGACTTGAATACTTTTGTACTTTCACTCAAGTCAAAACTGGAGTACAGGTCTTTTACTTCCTAACATGCTGGTGCTGCTACTTTTACTTTACTAAAAAAAAAAGTGCTTCTTCCACCACTTGTGTGCCGTGCCGTATCGCACCGTTTCCCAGGAAACTAGTTGTGAAAGAGGAGAGGAGAGAAGATGAGAAACTTGAAAGTTTTCCGGGGGAACAAGAAGGGAAAAAAAAGTAATCATTGTCATTCAAAGCTCCTCCATCTTTAACGCGCCTGTCCCCCCCCCCCCCCAAATCCTTCCCCTCCACCCCATCCACCCATTTCTCCTCTCTGATAGGAATGTGAAAAGAGCACCGAGGCTCAGCTGGTTGGAGCGGAAGGTCCATCTACGAAAGGTAAGAAGACTTTATTCTCCGTTTCCCTCGCTCGCTCGCGCACACGCACACACGCACACGCACACGCACACACGCACGCACGCACGCACGCACGCACGCACGCACACACGCCGACATCTCTATCTCTTTTCCTATTTGGTGCTGGTCTTTCCGAGCCACAGCCCTGGCTGTTACAGAGGAGATGACACATGGCTGGAATACACAACGAGCTCATCTTAACAGTCACGCCAGAACAGCAGGCAACGGGCCGACCCGATCCCAGCAAACGTCCTAATGTCTATACGGGGGCCGTGCAAACACAACGCGCCCGCATCTGCGCCATGTATGGAGAGACACACGCACGCACGCACGCACGCACGCACGCACGCACGCACGCACGCACGCACGCACGCACGCACGCACACACACACACACACACACACACACACACACACACACACACACACACACACACACACACACACAGGCGCGCCTGCCATCAGGATGAAGCACGCAACATGGCAGAGGGGATATTCATCATGCGATTTAGGCTCATCTCCTTTGAGAAATTGCTGTGGACACAAATAGGAATGAGCCTATTTTGTTACGCCGTGCGTGGATGTGTGTGCGCGCGCGTGTGTGTGTGTGTGTGTGTGTGTGTGTGTGTGTGTGTGTGTGTGTGTGTGTGTGTGTGTGTGTGTGTGTGTGTGTGTGTGTGTGTGTGTGTGTGTGTGTGTGTGTGTGTGTGTGTGTGTGTGTCCAGCGGAGAGAAAAAAAGCCTATTTTCTCTTCCCTTCATGAGGAATGGTGAGCTGTCAGACTTTTAGGGTTACTGTCAACCAAGGACAGGCAGGACTTTATAAGAAGCGGGGGAGGAAGGCTCGATGCAGCATCCAGCCTGCAGTTGTATATTTTGGTAACGTCAAGGTTGGGAGTTCATCATTTGTGGCTACAGTATACGCCAGAGGACAATGAAGACACATATTGTGTTTTTAACACGATCTGTGCCTTGGTGTTATTACGCACTAGAACAAGCAAAATGCCAGTGGTGGAAGAAGTGGTACGTTTGTTTTCCTTAACCCATTTAGACCTGACGCCCATTTTGAAAAAAGTCTTGCAAATCCTAACAGTTTTCTGAAAAAACTATGCTGCAATATCAGTGGTTTTCAAACTTTTTCATGTCAAGGACACCCAAATAATATGTATTTGGCCGCCAAACCCCCAACTGAAAAAATATCAATAGCCAGTCTCTGTAATACTATAGTGGAAAGTATATTTTGAAGCCAATACGTTTGTACTTTTCCTCAAGTCAAATGTTGAATACAGGACTTTTACTTGTAAAAGATTATTTTTACATTGTGGTATTGCTTCTTTCCCTTACTGTAAGCTAAAAAAAAACCTCTTGAGTACTTGTTCCACCACTGATGGAGTGAGTGTCCAGTGCTATCCAAGCATATTCAGAGCGTGTACCGGCCTCATTTTAGAAGACATTTGTCATGGAGAGGTCACACAGACAGCTACGCACGCAAAGTAACCTCCAATAGGCAGACGTATGCTATATATCAGTATACGGAGACCTGAAGTGAACCCTGACCAGGCGTCCGTCTAGGTCAGACACGTCCAAAGTCCGCCACTCTACATTGCCAATAAGACAATAGGCATAGAGCCTATTGTCTTATTGACAGTGTACAGTAGACATATTGGAAAGTCATTCGGTCTTTTCCTTACTTCCTTCATAGCTGTTACCAATTATACTATAGTGAAGGCTCTGTTCCATTTAATCTAGCACAGTGGTTCTCAAACCTTTTAATTTCAAGGACCCCCGTAACTCTGAGAGTGTACAAATGGAACTAAATGGGCCCGTAAGGGTCCCTGGACCCCAATTTGAGACCCACTGGTGTAGCCAGTGCTTCCAGTGAGCCAACATGCACACTATCAGCACCCTGACTCTGTTTGACCAGAATGGAACAGAGCCTTCATTGGTGTCATTGGTAACACCTGTGAAGAGGCCCAATTTCTTTCCATTATGTAAGCTGTGCATAGAGCCTATTTATTGGTATAAATATAATAGCAATGAAGATAATAGCATGTGAAAGCCTGCATTTATTTTGTTTAGTTTTGTTCACAGCACAGATTAGTGGATTACATCTGGCTACGCTGCCAACAAAAGACAATTGATATTGGTTAAATAAAATACCTGTAATGAGACGCACTTGTATGTGACTTTGTTATGGTCCAGGTAGAGCAGCCGCTTGGGAATAACAAGGTTCCCGGTTCGATCCCCGGCACCCCCCTGGGTTTGTGTCTAAGTGTCCTTGAGCAAGACACTCAACCCCAAACCTCTAGCATGCACCATGTCCTCCACCATTGGTGCGTGAATGGGATAAACCGAATGCACATTGTAAAGCGCTTTGGTTAAAGACGCGACAGTCAGAGTACTATTTACCATTTGGGTGAGTGTAAGGAGTGAAAAGGATTGACACAGAGAGGAGAGAAGTGTTTTGGTGGAGCTATCAGATGGAGAGGGAGGGGGTGCAAGTGACGGGTGACAAAGTCAAAAGCCAGTATATTTAATGAGCTCTTGGATAAAAACTTTCAAAATAAAATACAATTTGGAAGAAATCAAATTGGGATATTGTAACAGTAATGCCCAACGCCTCATTATGGAGGAGGAAATAGGCCTGTGGCCATGCCAACGCTAACAGCTGGTTGAGGGGAGCTGTGATTGTTGTTGCTGACTAAATAACCGTTGGGGCTTTGCTCTGGGGAGACATCTATCTATCCACCATTATATCACGGAGGTCACGGCGGTCTCTGTTAGTACCATCATCACCGTTTATAGACAGTTTCATCATTATTTTCCTCATTATCTTTATCAGAAGAGCTGTTCAGCCGTTATATGACTTCTTTACATGATGCAGTGGTGGCAGTGGCGTACCCACCATAGAGGCAGGGCAGGCGGCCGCCTGCCCAACTAAAATCTAGCCTCCCCTAGAAAATAAAGTAAAAGACTGAAAAACAGGCAGTGAAAAAAATCCAAAGAGAATAGTGGCCGTCGGACCTCATCCATTCACGCGGGCAGGCAGCTAATCACTACCGCATCCAAACAGCAGAGCGACGTCGCCTATACTATAGTGATGCAAATGTTTGCCTTTATCTTCATGGGGTGCCAGGAGTGCCAGGTGTGGGGGTTTCTGGGCCATCACCTGTACTCACCAGGCATAAAAGGGGCTCTGAGTATGAGAGCAGCTTGAACCATTAAACTACAACATGAAGAGACCACTGCTGAATAATTGATTGATTGATTATACTTGCATATTGTTTTTATTAACGTTTTTCAGTTTTGTAGTCAGTGTTGCGTTGTTAACTTGTTTCCCCCGAGATTTTTCCCCCGAGGGGGGGGGTAGGTAGAGAAAAAAATCTCGCCTGCCCTAAATGTAATTTAACTGTCCGTGGTGGACAGTGACCCACTACATTTAGTTGAGTGCTGCACTTAAAGGCATAGTACAGTATGTAACTTTGCCCTGTGTTTACATAATGAAACCATAGGCCTATTTTACCAATCATTGCCAGCAGTTATAAGCCACTGGAGTAGTGTGGTGGTGTTTACCTGCAGAAACACACCACCCTCTCACAGTATGTGGGTTTTTTCACGGGGCCATTTTTTCGGCTACCAAAACAAACAGTGAAAACAACAAAATACAGTGAAAGGGCAGGTAAACACCACCACGCTACTCCAGTGGATATAATAGATGGAAATGATGGGTAAAGCAAGTTTATACGGTATAATTATAGTTTTTGTTATGTAAACACAGCACACGGTTACATAAACTACACCTTTAAGTAAACGTTTTGAGTATCTGTACTTTGCTTGCGGAGGCTATTTGTATTTCTGGATACATTACTTACTGTATGACTTTCACACTTTTTGATGGACAAATGGCCTCTTACTATAGAAAAATGCCTAACTGCATGGCAGAATGTCTTTCTATTGACACCGGCCCTTATATTCAGGTTTAACCACATAGACCCTGGTCTAGGGAAAATAGCAGATATACAAGCTCTACAATGCGTCGCGCTGCGACACATTGTGAGCTTGTAGATCTGCTATTTTCATAAGATTTTTTTATACATTATACTCATTAAAAAAACTTGTGAAATGGGACATTCTGCATAATGAGTACTTTCTACTTTGCTTTAAGTCCATTTTCATACCAATACGTATACTTTTACTCAAGTAAAGTTTTTTAACCTTAACTCTGTTACTACTTGTAACAGAGTATATCTACATCGCGGTATTGATACTTTTGTCTGTCTGTCTGTCTGCCTCTCTGCCTCTCTGTCTGTCTGTCTGTCTGTCTGTCCTGTGCTCTCATTAGTCTCCTGTCCCGTTGACACTGCCTTTGACACCCAAAATAAACTGTGCCCGGTATAGCCTCGTCCCATGGGCCTCCCTAATGCATGTGAATGAGTGTGTGTGTGTGTGTGTGTGTGTGTGTGTGTGTGTGTGTGTGTGTGTGTGTGTGTGTGTGTGTGTGTAAGGGCTTGGTTAAGTTAATGAGGTGATTTTCATTCGCCCCGATGTCCTCTTGCCCTGTCAAGACCACAGATTCAATTTGTGGGTTGAGAGAGAGAGAGAGAGAGAGAGAGAGAGAGAGAGAGAGAGAGAGAGAGAGAGAGAGAGAGAGAGAGAGAGAGAGAGAGAGAGAGAGAGAGAGAGAGAGAGAGAGAGAGAGAGAGAGAGAGAGAGAGAGAGAGAGAGAGAGAGAGCGCTTCCTGCCAAAGAATGCTCATCACTGAGCCCAGAGTCAGAGATGGATGCAGAGATGAAAGTTATTTTTATCAGAACTGAACTGAGTGAGTGAGTGAGTGAGTGAGTGAGTGAGTGAGTGAGTGAGTGAGTGAGTGAGTGAGTGTGTGTGTGTGTGTGTGTGTTTGTGTGTGTGCCCTTGTATGTGTGCATGCGTGGGAGAGTGTAGCACGCACGCACGCACGCACGCACGCACGCACGCACGCACGCACGCACGCACGCACGCACACACACACACACACACACACACACACACACACACACACACACACACACACACACACACACACACACACACACACACACACACACACACACACACACACACACACACACACACACACACACACACACACACAGAGAGAGAGAGAGATAACATAAGGGATATTGATTAATGACTTGATGCTTTGGCAACACTGTGGTAACAAGGGTAACTTAACACCAAATCCATTTTTGGAGCTCGAAAATAATCTATAGGGTCATTTGATAATGCTACGCTAGCACTTGCTCGTTTACTGCAGTCATAAGTGTGTTTGATGTAAAGTGCAAATACCACAAATCCTGCATTCTACAAGTTTTCTTTTCCCCAAAAATAGTAGCCAATTATCTTTTTCCCCTTTTTCTCCTCCTTTAGTCGTTATACCAATTGATTCCTCCCCACACACATTTCAAAGTTGTCACTGCTGTTATATCCTATACTGACTCACCTGGCAGTGAGGAGCCCCCACCAGGAGGACATAGAGCCTCCGTCCTACTCCTCCCGCCCAACAGTCCCCGCTGACAGGTGCCGCCTCAGCCCATGCAATGACCGATATCACCCTCCCCGCCCGGCTTCCCTCCCCCGAACATGGGCCAATTGTGTTCGTGTAGACGCTCGACAAAGCCGGATGCACCACGGTGGATTCGAACTCACAAGTGGGCAGGGACTTTACCACTGCACCACCCAAGCATTCTATAAGTGTATGTGTCCGAGACTATAGGGAGAAGTCATCTGCAGAGTCGAGGTCGGTTATGGTGATGGGATATGATGATCATTAGGATTAACCCCTTGAGATGCAGCATCTCGTTTCCGAGGGGGTCCTAAAGACAAGTAGTTAAATAGACTGTAAACACACACAAAACATAATAAAAAAAAACTCAAAATATCAAACAGACCAAAATACAACACACAGAATCAGAGTGTTATACTCTAAGCAACCACAAAAGATTGATCATTTGTTCAAAATCAAATATCATTGTCATCACTGGCTCCCTGTTCGTTACAGGATTCAGTTTAAGACTTTAATGTTTGTCTTTAAGTCTTTAAATGGGCTGGCAACCATTGTACATATCGGAGCTTCTACCTCCCAATAACGCTACAAGGGTCTTGAGGTCTGCTGACCAGACACTCCTTAAGGTCCCAGCAACAAAGTTGAAAATCCGGGGAGATAGATCATTTTCCTTCATAGCGTCCACACTGTGGAACGAGCTTCCACCCCATGTCAGAGCTTCTCAAACCCTGCCTGTGTTTAAATCACGTTTGAAAACGCACTTGTTCTCCTTGGCGTTTGAAAATTCTGATTGAGGAGCTGCTGTTTTCCTCCAGGCATTGTGTCAAATGTTGTCCTGTTTTATTGCGTGTTGTTTTTTGCTCTTGTTTAGTTTTTTGTTACTGAGTGTAGAGCACTTTGGTTCAACACTGTTGTTTTAAATGTGCTCTATAAATAAAGTGGATTGGATTGGATCAGCGATAGCATACAGTCAATTTAAAAGTACATTTAGTTATTTATGGGATAGGTTATTATTATACACTTATTCATTATCTATATTGTAATTAGGATACTCTGTGCCCAGCGTGAACCCCAGTTCACCCCCAGATCTCAAACTCTGTGGCGTCACCATCGTGGGTCTGAACCGTGGCTCGAGGCTATAATAGCTTGCTTTGTCATCATTAAGAATAAAATGTAACTATAAAGTACCACATCACGGCTGTATGCCTCCGCCGACCAGTTACAGTTTGGATCCATGTCTGTCCAGACTCATAACGTTGTTGTCGGGCAGAAACCTCTTATCTCCTCTTATCTTTTTTGTGTTTTTTTCGTAAATTAAAGGAGAATTTCCCCCGACGTTTTTCGTACCTATTTCATGATTTTATGATATCCTAGGACGAGTGCAGCAGAAAGATGTCATAACTCCATCCCGGGTCTGCCGCGGTTAAAAACCTGCGCCTATGGGAAACCCCCCCCCCCCCCCCCGCTCCCCCACCAAAAAAGCTATTAAAATACACGATTTAGAGTAAGTCCCATAGGCGCGTGTTTTTAACTGCGGCGGACCCGGGATGGAGTTATAACATTTTTCCCCTTCACCACTCGTCCTAGGATATCATAACATCATAGAAAAGGTGAGAAAAACGTCGGGGCGAAATTCTCCATTAATGCCCTACTCGATCATACAACAGCGTGGGGTGCTCCTTCCATTCCGACATCTCGCCACTCCGACTAGTGGCTTCCGCGTGCGGTTAGGGTTAGGGTTAGGTATACAGTAGGGTTCGTTAACGTCGGAAAGGCGACATGTCGGAAAGGCGAAATGCACCCCTACAGCGTCACACAAAAGCATCGGAGTAATGTCTGCATTCCGACATCTCGCCACTCCGACTAGTGGCTTCCGCGTGCGGTTAGGGTTAGGGTTAGGGTTAGGTATAGGGTTAGTTAACGTCGGAAAGGCGACATGTAACCAAAAGCATCAAAAGTAGCAGATCTACAAGCTCGAAACGCGTCGCTTCGCGCCGCGTTTCGAGCTTGTAGATCTGCTACTTTTGAGTTGAATTTGAATCCTAAAAAGTGACAGTTTTGGACATCCACCCAACAGAGACGATATAATATTATGTGGCGAAGACGAGTTAGATTTGATCAAAAGTGTAGTTCTTGGGTGAAATGTAAGTTATCGCTCTACTGGCCGCGAATGAAACGTGGGTTTCCTGAGGTTACGTCGACCTTGACCTTCTAGACCGTCAACTTCTAATCAGTCCATCTTTGTGTCCAAAGTGGACGTTTTTGTGCCAGATGTAATGAAAATGCAATTTCCGTTAATTTCCTCCAGGCGTTCTTGAATAATCAGGGTTCACGAGGACGGGATGGACGCGAGGCCACACTGACCTTGACCGCCACATTGTAATCGGTGGTGGGAAAAGTACTCAAATTCTTTACTTAAGTAAAAGTATAAATACTGCAATATAGAAATACTCTGTTACAAGTAAAAGTCCAGAATTCTAAATTTACTTGAGAAAAAGTACAAAAAGTATTGGCATCAAATTGTACTTAAAGTACCGAAAGTAAAAGTATTAAAATGTTTAAAAATAGCATATCTACAAGCTCACAACGCATCGCGATGCGACGCGTTGTGAGCTTCTAAATCGGCTATTTTAAAATAGCCTATGTATGAAATAGGGCTAAAGTGATTAATGTACAGTATGTTTCATAATATCATAATTTCTATCTGAAAAGTAACTAGTAACTAAAGTTTTCAAATAATTGTAGTGGAGTGAAAAAGTACAATATTTGTCTCTGAGATGTAGTGGAGTAGAAGTACAAGTATTGGAACTTGGAATACTCCAGTGAAGTACAAATAGCCTACCTCCAAAATAGTACTTAAGTACAGTACTTGAGTAAATGTAATTAGTTACTCTCCACCACTGGTTATAATCAGATCATCCTTGAGTCCACCTGGAAGTTTGTGCCAAAGTTGGATAAATTCCCTCAAGGTTTCCTGAGATACAGCGTTCACACTGATGGGACATATGTACGATATATCGTTGCTGTTGGGAGACACCTCATATCTCCACGTTTGTGATATTATGTTTTTTATTCTGTATTCTTGTAAATGAATGGCCTACATAAATGTGTAACAGTGTCGTGCAAAACAAGCGGAAATAGTAGATCTGTACAAGCTCACAACGTGTCGCGAATCAACACGTTGTGAGCTTGTAGATCAGCTATTTCCGCTACTTTTGAAACATTTTGAAAGGGAAAGTGCTTAACCCATTGATACCTGGAACGCATCTGTGTCACTTTAGATGTCTTTGGCTATTCAAAAATAGCAGATATACAAGCTCATAGCGCGGCACCGAGTGCCGCGCTATGAGCTTGTAGATCTGCTATTTTTGAAAAATCTTGAAATTTTTTTTTTGGGATTTTTTTTCAAAAAACTTTTAGGATTTAGATTTTTTTAAAGAATCGCCTCAGGTCTTAATGGGTTAAGCGTAGTGCCTCAGTAAGCTAGTATCATAGGTAAACCAAGAACCTAGAATCAGTCTAAACAGTATCATATTCAAAATAATTCAACAATAATCTCTGCATTGAAACTATACAACTAAATGACCTTTTGCATCGCGACGCATCGTGAGCTTGTAGATCTGCTATTTTCAAATGGACGAAATGTATATAGGGGCTGAAGTGGTTAATGTATGTTTTGTAATAATAATCAAAATCTACAAAGTAACAAATAACCAAAGTTTTGAAATACTTGCAGTGGAGTAAAAGTACAATATTTGCCTCTGAGATGTAGTGGAGTAGAAGCAAAAGTATTGGAAATTGGAGATATTCAAGTAAAGTACAAATACCTCAAAAGTGTACTTAGGTACAGTACTTATTAAAGTGAGTCTGCAGTTCTAACTGCAATGGGGAGTTTGTTCCACAGTTTGGGAGCCAGAAGGGAGAAAAGTCTGGGAC
>NC_139939.1:12172673-12197673 GCF_963454915.1 Gymnoscopelus microlampas
CACTGGACATACACACAAAATAAACCGGTACAGTGAAAAGAATATGATGTCAAAATGTACATTTGCTTGTGTGTTACAAAATCGAAAAATCCAAAATAGGACCGTCATTTTTAGCTTGCGGCCCCTTGGACTTTTGGTATTTTGCTGCGTGGCCCCTGAGCCATCTTAAGTTGAGTAGCCCTGCTGTAAATCAATAAGCAAAATCAATAAGAAAAGGGCAAAAATCAGAATTACACAGTTGTATCAAAATGTGAGCAGTTTTGCGGTTTCTGGTATAGTCATGTTTTCAACCCTAAGGCAATTTTCAACCACGTCTCAATAAATGTCAACCACTGCAAATGACTAAATGAAGGAAAGGGACATCATTATAGGCTAATGGACAAAGTGGAGTACAATACTGGCCTTAACATTTAAAGTTTAAGCCATTCAATCCGGGAACGCATCTCTGTCATTTTAGATGTATTTGGCTACTCAAAAATAGCAGATATACAAGCTCATAGCGCGGCACCGAGTGCCGCGCTATGAGCTTGTAGATCTGCTATTTTTAAAGAATCGTGAAAGTTTTAGGACATTTTTTAAGCAAACATTTGTAACTGTCAAATGTCTCAACAAATGTCTTAATTTTTCTGAAAACTATTGTTTCTATATCAGTGGTGCTCAGACTTTTTCTTGTCAAGGACCCCCCAAAATTATATGTTATTCACCGCCGATGCAGGGACCCCCCCCCCCCACCCTCCCTTTCTGTGTCCCCCAGAAGCAAAGATTTGAGTTAAAGATAATGTGTTTAAAAAAAACATACAATCATTCAAAGATTTGCACAAAAGTTCATGATTCTTCAAAAATAGCAGATCTACAAGCTCGTAGCGCGGCACATTGTGCCAAGCCGCGAGCTTGTAGATCTGCTATTTTGAATGGCAAAAGTATAAACATAATAGTTATAGCTAAAATCTAAAATGACAGATGCGTTCCCGGATTGAGTGGTTTAAAAAACAGTGGTTCACAACCTGTTCTGGATCAGGGTCCACTTGAAAATCTCGAAGGCGTTCGCCGTGTGCCTTTTTAGAGCAGAGTTTATTTCAATGATGAGTCAATCGATTGTGTCTTGGACGCACTAACTTCCTATTTATCTGTATCACAATAGAGGTATTTATTGCAAGGTTTCAAAGAAAAGGAAAAAAAAGCATCATAATTATAACATCATCCATTTGTCTCACAGAAGTACAATATATGTGTATATCCAACGAATAAAAGACCTTTCTTTTAACACATATCCATGTCGTCGCAATTACTGCTAACAATAGCAGATGTTCACTCATTAGTTGTACAGCAGATGAAGAGTATTAATAATCCATTAAGACCGGGAACGCATCTGTGTCATTTTAGATGTCTTTGGCTGTTCAAAAATAGCAGATCTACAAGCTCATAGCGCGGCACCGAGTGCCACGCTATGAGCTTGTAGATCTGCTGTTTTTGAAAAATCGTGAGAATTTGAGCAAATCTTTGAATATATATATTTTTTAACATTTGTAAAATATTTAGTTCCAGGGACCCCCAGAAGCAAAGATTTGAGTAACAAATGTTTGCTTAAAAATATATATCTTCAAAGATTTGCACACATTTTTCAAAAATAGCAGATCTACAAGCTACTGTGAGCTTGTAGATCTGCTATTTTAGAATAGCCGAAATAATTCTAAAATGACAGAGATGTGTTCCCTGGAGGATTGAAGGGGTTAGACTATGTTATGACCTCAACTAATTATGAGATGTATTGAAGTAACTACACAAATGATCAGTTGAATTGGTGTGTTTGAGCATTTTTGTTGAATTGTTACAGGATGTCGGTTTTTCTACAATGAAACGCGTTCCTCAGTTCCCTTATGAGATGCAGTGATGGAAGAAGTTCTGACATGTTTTACTTAAGTAAAAGTATCAATACTGCAATGTAGAAATACTCTGTTACAAGTAATAGTCCTGTATTCAAAATGCATATGAGTAAAATTGCAAAAGTGTTGGCATCACAATGTACTTAAAGTATTAAAAGCAAAAGTAGTCATTGTGCAGAATATCCCCATTTCACAAGCTCAAAATGTATACAAAATCTTTTGAAAATAGCCGAATAAGCTCACAACGTGTCACATCGCGATGCATTATGCACTTGTAGATCGGCTATTTTTAAATGGTCGAAATGATAGGGCTGAAGTGTGTAATGTATGTTTTGTAATAATTCAAAATCTACAAAGTAACTATAGTCAAAATAACTAAACTCAAATAATTGTAGTGGAGTAAAAGTACAATATTTTCCTCTGAGATGTAGTAGAGTAGAAATCAAAATATTTAAAATTATAAATACTCCAGGTAAAGTAAAAAATACCTCAAAATTGTACTTAAGTACAGTACTTGAGTAAATGTTCTTAGTTACTTTCCACCACTGGTGTACAGTAATTGAAGTTAAGCCATTTATAATACATGGTGTAACGGTTATGGTGTGTTTATCCACTCCCTCAGGGCTATTTCTTACAGGGCAAATCAACAATATGCACTTAACATGCAGCGCTAAAATCTCATTCCACACACATAATATATGCATACATTAATAATACACAAAAAGATATGAAGGCATAGGAGAGATTGTCATTAAAATTTAAAACAGTTCATTTATTAATGTGTTCTTTTCAGTTGTGGAAAGTAACTAAGTACATTTACACAATTGCTGTACTTAAGCACAATTGTGAGGTACTTTTACTTTACTTGAGTATGTCCTTGTGTCCAATAGTTTAACCGTTTAACTCAACTACACATCTCATAGGCAAATATAGCCTCTGCTCTGAGATACTTTTTTACTCCACTACAATTATTTGAAAACCTTACCTTACAAGTTACTTTGTAGATTTAGATTATTCTTACAGAACATATACATTAACCAAGTAAGCCCTACATTATAGTTTGTCTATTCGAAAAACGGCTGATCGATAAGCTTGGCTTTCTTGTTTTTTTTTTATTCTTTTGTACTTTTTACATTGTGGTATTGCTACTTTAGCTTAAGTAAAAAAAATCAGAGTACTTTTTCCTGTGGGGGGGGGGGGCATGCTTATTATTTGTGGTGTTTTTATTTAGGTGTTTATTGTGCTCATGTCTCTCCCTTTTATACATGTTGTTTGTGTATTTTTTAATATGAGCACATCTACCAACGTAATAAATATGTGCATGTGTGTGACCGTGTGCGTGTGCGTGTGTGCATGTGCGTGTGCGTGTGCGTGCGCGCGTGCACGCGTGCATGCGTGCACATGTGTAGACCAAACATACCGGTGCGGTTAATACATCATGGATGTTGGGATTTCATTTGAAAATCAATGGTCTCTTCAGGGACTATAGCTAGACTTCTCAGATCAATCTACGCTTTGCAATGCCTTAAAACACAACAATAACGTTCCTTACATAACGCACTGAGATCAATGGATTCCAGTGGCTTCCTCAGAAATCAAACGAACCGGTGGTAGACAGTAACAAAGTACATTTACTTGAGCAATGTGCTTATAAGTGAAAAAAATGTGTGTGGGTGAGATGGATCTGTGGGGAGATGGATCTGTCAAGCTTGTAGATCGGCTATTTTCAAATAGCCTATATATAAAACAGGGCTAAAGTGGTTAAAGTATGTTTCATCATATACTAATGTATATCTGCAAAGTAACTAGAAACTAAAGTTAGCAAATAATTGTAGTGGAGTACAAGTACAATATTTGCCTCTGAGATGTAGTGGAGTAGAAGTAAAAGTACAAATACCTCACAATTGTGCTTCTAGGTACAGTACTTGAGTAAATGTACTTAGTTACCTTCCACCACTGATCTAGCGCCACAGCTGGTCAGGATTCTAAGGAGACCTGCACACAGGTACCAGAGTGCTACTGTTAGCTGCTATGCAGCACCGTAAGCCCTTCCAGTGTTCTTTGGCTCCGGCTCAGGGTATAATCCTTCAACCATGTCATCCATCTCTCCCGAGACAAAACTCCTTTTTTTCCAGGCTTTCTGCGGGGCTTGGCTTCCATCTTGATCAAAACGTTCCCGCGGATATATTGTACAACCGCTGTATTTCCAAAACGCTGAAACATAGCACTCTGTCATGCAATTCAGCAGAGGGATGATTATCTATATGAGGCCTCAGCTGAGCAGGGAGAATCCTTTAGCCCATTCAATCCTGGAACGCATCCCTGTCGTATTTTAGATTTTTAGCTATTTAGCTATAACCATTATTTCATACTTTGGGCTATTCAAAAATAGCAGATCTACAAGCTCGTAGCGCGGCACCGAGTGCCGCGCTACGAGCTTGTAGATCTGCTATTTTTGAGAAATCGCGAACTTTTGTGCAAAAATTTGAATATATATATATTCTTTAAAGCGAAACATTTTAACTCAAATCTTTGCTTCTGGTGGGGGTCCCTGGAACAACAAATTTTGAGGGGTCCGCGGACAAACACATCATTTTGTACATTTGTAGAGAAATCGGGAAAATGTGTGCAAATCTTTGAATATATACTTTTTTAAAGAGAACATTTGTGAAATATTTTAGTTCCAGGGACCTCCAGAGGCATAGATTTGAGTTACAAATGTTCCCTTTAAAAATATATATTCATTCAAATATTTGCAAATATTTTCACAATTTTTCCAAAATAGCCGATCTACAAGCTCATAGCGCGGCACTCCGCGGTGCCGCGCTATGAGCTTGTAGATCTGCTATTTTTGAACAGCCCAAAGAAATCTGAAATGACAGGAGATGCGTTCCCGGTTTTAATGGGTTATAGGAGGGCAGCGGAAGTGCAAAAGCGACTGGATTGGCACAAAGCACAAAGAGCAGCATTAGTACGATGGACAGTTTTTTCATGTGCGTATAGCCACCGAGGAATTCCTCTGTTCTTTTTTGTGCGCTGTGCTGTCACATGTCTCAGTTCTAAGGAAGGGAGGGCCCTCCGAGTTATACTCATCACATCGTCTGCCAAGGAAGAGGCCCTGGGAGGCGGCTTCCTTTGACAAAGCCCGTCACGGGGTTCTTTTGCACTCGGCCGCCTCCTCTAATGATGCGAGTATACAGACTCATATCGGTGCTAAAGACAGAGTGGATTTGTGGTACATGCACTGTCCACCTCAGTGGGGCCACCGTGTGTCTTTATGGAGGTGCAGCTGCCAGCTACCGGACATCAGGGGAATTTGAACCGGCCTGACTTTGCAGAATGGTTCAAGAGTTGACATTATACTGCAGACCATTTTCTAAACTATTATCATGCTTTGCAGTGGTGGACAAGCATCCAAAAATACAAATACTCAAGTAAAGACAGAAGTATACAGGTACTATGTTAACACATTTTGCTGCGGACCCCCCGCCCCCCCAGGGGTCCTTGAGGGG
Source organism: Gymnoscopelus microlampas (assembly GCF_963454915.1). Classification (NCBI taxonomy): domain Eukaryota; kingdom Metazoa; phylum Chordata; class Actinopteri; order Myctophiformes; family Myctophidae; genus Gymnoscopelus; species Gymnoscopelus microlampas. The sequence goes on from NC_139939.1 coordinate 12,178,069, forward strand.
GTTCCAGGTGGCGGCCCCCATCAAAACTTTAACCACTTTAACCCTATATAATGTATATACATCTTGGTACGAAGTGGAATCTTTTTTTAAGATACACATTTATTGTGTCCCTAGCACAAAATATTTTCAGATGGGGGGTCCGCCGACAAACACGTATTCATTTGGGGAGTCCTTGACATGAAACAGCTTGTGAACCATGGTGCTAGAGGTGATAAGGCTGCTGCTTGTAGGGCCTCCATCTTCTGAAGCGGGACAAAGCTTTATTTGGTAAGATAAGATAACTATAAATATAAGATGAGATCATATAAACCTTTGTTCATCCCCACGGGGTATATGCAGGTGTTGTAGCTGAAACAGCAGTACGAGTGAAACGCAGGATATGTACGGGAAAGAGCAGAGAGATAAAAGATAAGATATCAAATAAAATGTGAGTCTCAGAGTCTGACACTAGACATTTGCACTTCTGATCTGGCTGAGCTAACACATCTATAATAAATATTATATATGCATTTATACATATATAAACGTGAATATACCATACATGTAACCAGTGAACTTTGACCGTGGATATGAGACTAATAAATGTATAGTGTCAGCCTTCAACGCTGGCTGTCTCGAAACTCTAGATAATGTAACAACCTTATCAATAATGAATATAATGAGTGTATGTGAGTGGCATAGCCTACTGTGTGTGTGTGTGCGGGGGGGGTGGAAGTAGTAGACCAGGGGAGGGGAGGCGATGAATTACTTTAAATAACTGGTAGGGCAATACAGTAGCCTTTAGCAATAACAAAATTGTGTCAAGATGACCCATTTACATTCTAGCTGTCATTGACAGACAGAAACATTTGCACATTTGTAGGGCTGGCCCCAAGTGTTGAGGTCCAGCCCTAAAATATAGCCACGAACAGGACAATTGTCTTTTTTTATGTGTAATATACTATATGAGTGAAACTGTGGATGGACAATGCTACGCATTGACACACCGCGAGGTCTCTATACAGACTGGCTGAAAACTGCTGAGTTTATACCATGGTTTACACAATGCACTGTACATATACTGTAGCTTATCTGCTATATGCGCAGTGGAAGAAGTACTCAGATGTTTTGCTTAAGTGAAAGTAGCAATACCACAATGTAGAAATACTCTGTTACGAGTAAAAGGCCCGTGTTCAAAATGTTACTTGAGTAAAAGTGCAAAAGTATTGGCATCGAAATATACTTAAAGTACCAAAAGTAAAAGTACTAAAATGTTTGAAAATAGCCGATCTACAAGCTCACAACGCGTCGCGATGCGACACGTCGTGAGCTTGTAGTTTGGCTATTTTCAAACAGCCTAGGTATAAAATTGGGCTTAAGTGGTTAATGTTTGTTTTGTGATATAAAAATGTATACCTGCAACGTAACTAACTAAAGTTTTCAAATAATTGTAGTGGAGTAAAAGTACAACATTTGCCTCTGAGATGTAGTGGAGTAGAAGTAAAAGTATTAAAAATTGGGAAATACTCCAGTAAAGTAAAAAAAAAAGACCTAAAAATTGTACTTAAGTACAGTACTTGAGTAAATGTACCTAGTTACTTTCCACCACTGGGCTGAACTCCCTGTGAACTACAGCACACCTGACATATTGGATGCTCCATCATAATACGTCTGTGCCAGAGGCTCTGAAAGAGGGAGGTCAAGTCGGTACAATACATCAGTGGCCTCTCCTTTGCCAATATCCTCCCCAGTGGTTGTGTTCATCTCAAACAAATCAACAAAACTCCTCTCTTTGGCTCAAGGCCGTCATCAACAAAGCAAAAGGCGCACCAGCAATATCACTCTATAATTACAGCTTATTGCAATACAGCCAAGGTTGTTTTTTATTTTTATTTTATTTTATCCTTGCAGTTTCAGATAACGATGGCCATGGCTAATAATTTGAAATAATAAAAAAAACATCACTTTGCAATCTCAGTCCGAGGGAAGCTTGATATCCTTGAAGGCAAGAGGGCCAATTTGTGATAATTGTCGGACTTTACAAGAACAGTTGCCTGAAGTTTATTCTATCCTTTCTTCATGGCCTCTGAAAGTAGACGCCTGGCTGAAAACTGTAAACCACTGGTTCCCGGACCCCCTGCTGAAGACCCCTGGTCTAGAAGACCAGGGGTGTGGGCAGTGACAACATATGGGGTTACAGCGGATGGTAATTCAACCCCCCCCCCCCCCCCCCCCCCTCCTACATTTAACTCCCTAAGCCTTAACCGCAAAATGCAGGTATTCAATTTCCTTCAGCTCTCAAATAAAGTGCAGATATACTCAAAACAGTTGCTTAAATACAGTACTTGAGTAGATGTACTTAGATACTGTCCACCACTGCTTGTGTGGCAGGTGATAGGATGGAATCAGGTCTCTGTCGTGATGGTAAAGGCCTTGTTTTAATAATTAACTGCAGCAAATAGTACTCTGTCACTTCTGAAAAGGCTACCCCAAGAAAATAAAAAGGTGAAAGGGGACACGCCCCTTATGTAAAAGGTGTTTAAAGAGCACTTTACAAAATCAATGCACATTAAATCCTGAAGTGCTCAAGAAAAAAGGGAACAGCTGTGAACGCATCGCATCGCAACACATTGTGAGATTGTAGATCAGAAATGTCTGCTTCGATCCTGCCAGTTTTAGCACCTACATCATATTGAATTTAGATTTGTGGAGATCTCTACGCGAGACTAACCAAACACCACCTTCAATTATATTGTATTAACATACTCCAGTGCCAGATTGTAGCTTTACGATGGTGGATGTCTGGTCCCTTTCGTTTCATGCCTCCTTTGCTGTATAAAAAAACTAAACAGCGTACTACACAACAGAAGTGACTTTAGACTTCAAGGTATCTTATTTGAATATATGTTTTTTTCAGCCCTCTGCGTGAGTGAATAATGTAGTAAGTGAAACACTAAAAGATCATTGCCTTAGACACACAAATAGTCCTAAGTGTATCTAAACACCAGTGGTGGAAAGTAACTAAGTACATTTACTCAAGTACTGTACTTAAGTACCATTTTGATGTATTTTTACTTTACTGGAGCATTTCCAATTGTCAATGCTTTTACTTCTACTCCACTACACATCAGAGGCAAATATTGTACTTTTACTTCACTGCAATTATATGAACTAGTAACTTTGGTATAGTTACTTTGTAGATTTTGATTATTATTACTAAACATACACTAACCACTTCAGCCCTATATACTGTACATGTTGTCCATTTTAAAATAGGCGATTTACAAGCTCACAATGCGTCGCGATGTGACGCATTGTGAATTGGGAGTCACACATATAGTTAAGAGAAGCTTATAGGCCCTAGGCTATATCAATGTACACATTTATTAATCTCTTCATATACTGTAGAGTATAGTTAACCTAATGTCGCTCCCTTAATGTACTTAAATCTGACATCATGGAGGTTGTGTGTTATGACCATGACCAGCGTGAGCTTGCTAAACTAATCTACTATTGATTCCATATTCAGATGAAATATAATATAATGGTGTGCTGTGCACTCACACAGTGTCAGCGTGGAAATATGAGCTTATAGAAGCTCTATATTCCCACAGTAGTCATTGCTATGTAGAGAGTGTTTGTTCAGTAACAACTCTTTAATACACAGAAAATACGTTGTCAGGGTATAGTCACCTATTTTACCCAATTCCGGCGAGAGAACACATTCTTCAGCTTCAATTTGATAGCGTTCCAGTGTCAATTGTGCCTGCTCATTTCTTTTGGTTCATCACTTACGATTTCCATTGTTTATCCTGTATGACTTCTCTCTCCTGATTTGATTAAATTGTTATCCCAACCTGAAAATGAATATTATGTTTACTAAAGAGCTGGATATAGACCCCTGTTGACACTCTATAACGGTGGTTCTCAACCGTTTTCATGTCAAGGACCCCCAAATTGACACTTATTAGCTTGCAGACTCCCATTTGAAAAGATATGCCAGTTGCCACGGACCCCCATAAGAGAAATTTTCACGGCTCTAGCAGTAATTCTCAACCATTTTAATTTCAAGGACCCCAATTGTCATGTATTAGGCTACGGACCCCCATTTAAAGGCATGTTTATATCTGGGACCCCAATTTATGTAGTAAGATCAATGTTAATTTAACTCTGAGAGTGTACAAATGGAACCAAAATGGACCTGTTAGGGTCCATTTGGTTCCATTTGTACACTCTCAGAGTTACAGACCCATAAGGGTCCAATTGGTTCCTAACTATCCATCATTTAGCTGGGAACCCCCTGGAACTCCCTCAAGGACCCCTGGGGGTCCCCGGACCCCACTTTGAGAACCAATGCTCTATAACACTCGATAGCACACTATTCTTCTGATGATCAGAATATTGAGCTATCTAGGTCCTGCTTAAAGGGGTGTAAGTGATACGTGTTTGTTCAAATAAGGATCACTTGCATTCCCTTTAAGCTGGACCCAGATACATGCCCGTGGGGATATTTGTGAATTAAGATTAATGTACACAACTACAGTACAGTATGTGTGTACCATACCTTATATCTAACACAATGGAACTATCTATCTGCATGCGCTTTGAGTTTAAACCGTTTTTTTTAAACACTTTTGACTGTCCCAATAAATGGGAAAGGAAAACAGGCCAGGGTTTAACTTAACCCATTAAAACCAGTAAAGCATCTGTGTCATTTTAGATTTGAGCTATAGTTTTTCAGAAAACTTTTAGGATTTAGAACATTGGTTCTCAAAAATAGCAGATATACAAGGTTGCAGTGCATCACTTAGTGCCATGCAGTGAGCTTGTACATCTGCTATTTATTTTTATTTTTTTATTTTAATCTTTAAAGTGTTTGGAAAATGTTGAATAATTTTTACTTTTTTGACACAAGTCTTCTCTTCTGGGGGCTGAACTTGGAGCACTTGGAGTTAAGACATTAATTATGTTTGACTCAGAAAATAGCCTCTTTCTTAGGTCATATTTGACAATTTTCATATTTGACTTCATATTTCATATTTTGACAGATTGAGAACCACTGACTTGTTCCGTACACTTGGTGGAGATTGGTACACATCACTGACTATTCCTCCATCGCTAATTAAGCATGTGTGTGTGTGAGAGAGCCAGTGAAGGGAACATTTAGGCAAGTTGAAGACCAGGCATTGCTAGACCAAGCAAAGAAATACTACATCCCATGATTGCGCGCGCATGTGTGTGTGTGTGTGTGTGTGTGTGTGTGTGTGTGTGTGTGTGTGTGTGTGTGTGTGTGCGTGCGTGTGCGTGTGCGTGTGTGTGTGTGTGTGTGTGTTTCACTTTCAACAAACAATGGGGAGTCAGCCACCCTGCCAGCCAGTAAGTAAGCAACATGGACTCATTAGCCAGCAGGTCTGGCAAAAAAACAGCACTGACACAGACATCAGTCTAGCTCAATGGTTCTTTTTTGAATTTCAAGGTCTCCTCTTAACTCTGACAGTATACACATGGAACCAGCTTCCATGTGTATACTGTCAGAGTTGTAAGGGTCAATTTAGACCGCCCTAAAGGAACCCTGAGAGTCCCTTGAATCCGCTTTGAGAACCACTGGTCTAGCTTACATTCTGGTTAAGTGGTCATGATGCTTAAAGGACCACTTTGCCCATTTTCTTCATGATAATTGGTCCTCCACACACACACACACACACACACACACACACACACACACACACACACACACACACACACACACACACACACACACACACACACACACACACACACACACACACACACACACACACACACACACACGCCGGACTTGCATCACTCCCGAGTAGGGCCGGTGCCCAACCGGCAGCGGTGTAAAGTAACTAAGTACATACTCAAGTACTGTAAATAAGTACAGTTTTGAGGTACTTTTACTCCACTACAGTTTGTTTTTAACATTAGTTACCAGCTTTTTGTAATTATACTCAAGTAACATTTTGAACACAGGCCTTTTAATTGTAACAGCATACTTTTTATGATATATCGCTACTTTTACTTAAGTACAAATATCTGAGTACTTCTTCCACCACTGCCAACGGTTTTAGTACTGTTAGTGTAAACAATCATTATACTTTAGCTCTTTTTTTTATTATGGTGAGCCACAAAAGCACTTTATTTCTACATTAGGGGACATGTCATTACCCTCTTGCTGTACATTATGGCCATGTATGAACATGGAGAGGGCACCTTATGTCGGTGGTGAGAGATTAGTCACACAAGAGGCGGCAATAAAAGGTGAAGGGGCATCGCTTCACATGCCATTAATCACAACATGGCTGTAACATAGGAGTTGTCACCTTGGGAACAGGCACTCTGGCACTGATTCTTCAACCTTGCTTGCAGGTGTCAGACAGAGTGTAAATAACCACAACAAACCGCTTTTGCAAGTGGTGAAAACCATTGGCGTGAAGTAACTAAGTATATTTACTCAAGTACCGTTACTTAAGTACACTTTTTTAGGTGTTTTTCACTTTGCTGGAGTGTTTTACATTTTTTGTACTTTTACTTCTACTCCACTATATCTCAGAGGCAAATATTGTACTTTTTTTACTAGTTACTTATATTATTATTACAAAACATACATTACCCATTTCATCCTTATATACATTTCAGCCATTTGAAAAGATCTACAAGCTCACAATGCTTCGCGATGCGACCCATTGTGAGCTTGTAGATCTGCTATTTTCGGATTTTGTATAATATGTTTACATTTGAAAACTTGTGAAACGGAACATTCTATTTCTACATTTCAGTATTGCTACTTTTACTTAAGTATACAATTTGAGTACTTTTTCCACCACTGGTGAAAACAACATCATTTTGTAATGAATTGATTAGCATCATGTTTTGTAAAGAGTTCTGCTCTCAACCCCGCCCCCTGGGATTTAAATAGACCTGAGGATTGTAGAGAGAGAGAGAGAGAGAGAGATTGAGAATCTGGATGGAACCATGTAGACCAACACAAAAGACAAAACAGACAGAATATAGTGCTCACTCAGCACTATAAATTGGCCACTTGGTGTTTCAGCTTAACACACAACAGGGAGTGCTATTATGATTACTGTAGGTAAAAGAAATCCTTTCATTACATGGAGACTTTCTACTGACAGGTCCAGACCATGGCTTTGTAATACAGATACAAGCAGTGGTAGACAGTAATGAAGTACATTTTACAGTACATTGTTTGAGTGTTCTTTACTTTACTTGAGTATTAGTATTAGTATTATTTTAGTATTAGTATTATTTTTTGGATACATTTCAATGACAAATATTGTACTTTTGAAAAAAGCACATTATGAATTCAGCCCTATTTCAAATTCAGTGGAAAAAATCCAATCAACAATCTTACAACGTTTCGCATCGCGACGTATTGTGAGCTTGTAGATCTGTTATTTTTGCCACTTTTGTGTGACACTGTGTGACAAAGTAGGGCATTCATTTACAAAATTACATAAAAAGCTGAAATGTGGGGATACAACGTTCCTCGCCTGCCATGATATTGAATTACGATTATACTTAAGCATTTTTAAAAACATGTACTTTAAAATATTTTTAAAAGCAAGTACACTGTCATGGTCTGACCCTGTCCTCAGCCCCGCCCCCCCTCTTTCCACCTTTGGCTCGCTCCCCTCCCCCCTGTTTGTCATTGATGGAGAGACTGAACCCACCTGTGTGCCCAGCTGCGTGCTGTTGTGCTAATGACTTTCTTATTCAACTGGATTCCTGTGTTGGCACTGTGCCCGATTATATGCCACGTGATTGCTCCCTGTGTTTAACTCTGTCCAAGTTTATTGTTTATTGCCCTCTGTGAGAGGAGTACCTTTATTAAACTGCTTAAGTGCCTTTGCCGATTAAGTAAAGTATATTTCAAGAACTTTGGTTTCCGTCTCCTCTGCTATTGGGTCCTGTACTGCTCTACCCGGCTCGGAATGGTGACATTGAGCAACTTTTATTTGCAGTATTTGACCAGGAGTTATACTATCTATACTTTGACACAAGTTCTGGGTATACTTTTCCCCGCCACTGGATACAAAGGCAAAACAAGGCAAGGTTATTTGTAACATTTCATACACAAAGTCAAATTCAAAGTGCTTTTGCATAGGTGAGTGTGATCTCTGCAGTACACTAGCATCCTCCTCCATCAAAGTATTGGCTGGCTGTGGCTGTACTGTGGCTATTTTTACTCATAAAAGCATTAGTTCTTCTGTGCCTGCTTCTGATATCAATATATTAAATAGAGGGGTTAACCCTTTAAGACTGGGAACGCATCTGTGTCATTTTGGGGGATTTATTTGGCTATTCAAAAATAGCAGATATACACGCTCATACAAGCTTGTAGATCTGTTATTTCATTTTTAAGGAATCGTGAAAATGTGTGCAAATCTTTGAACACATACATATACATTTTTAACTCAAATCTTTGCTTCTGGGGGTCCCTTGAAAAATATTTTGAGATGGGGGTTCCACGGACAAATACATATAATTTTGGGGGTCCTTGACATGAAAAAGTTTGAGAACGACCGACATTACAGCAACATACGTTTTTTTCAAACTGTTAGGATTTAGAAGACATTTGTAAAATCCACAGAAGCAAAGATTTGAGTTACACATGTTCTCTTTAAAAAATATTTATATATTTAAAGATTTGCACACATTTCACGTTTTTTCAAAAATAGCAGATCTACAAGCTCATAGCGTGCCACTCGCTGTCGCGCTGTGAGCTTGTATATCTGCTATTTTTGAATAGCCCAAAAATAATCAAAAAAATCACACACAGGTACGTACCCGGTCTTAATGGGTTAAACTGGGCCGGAGCCAGTCGAAGCCAGTCGAAGCCAGCCAGCCTCACAGCTCAGAAACCGCCTCCTTTAATCCATATTGTATCCTGCTGGGGCACAGCTGCGGCTCTTTCAATATCACACTTGAATTGTATTTCTCTCATTCTGCCAGACGTGTGTGTCATTATACGGTCACTGTCAGGGTCGGAAACCTTGAGTGTCCAAGACGGTTGCTTTTCAGGAAATGGAAAAGAAAGAACCCTGTGTTCCAGTGGATTCAATGGAGTTGAATCTTTTTTTTTGTCAAAAGCTCTTGTTGACACTTTTCACTTTCACAGCAAAGTAGTATTGTGTACGATTGTTGACGAAGGGCATTCATTTCCAAGAAAAATTAAATTAATAAATAAATATGGAGACAGGAGGTTTCTGCCCGACAGCAACGATATAATAATCATTACGTGTCAGGTGTGGAATAGCAGAGGCAGAGCAAGATAAATCGCTTAATTTATTAAATAAATTGACTTTTTTCGTGTCAGACATTATTTATATGAAATATCAAGGTGAACACCGGTGTTGCCAATGATACTGCACCCATTTCCAACCATATCTTCATCAGCAATATAATATTTGTTGCTGTCCGGCAGAAACCAGCTACAGTAACTCCATTTTTCCACTTTTACATTTGTTTCCATAAATCAGTGCTATTGAACACCCTTTACGTATGTGTGTTGATTTAAAACATATTGAACAAATGGAAAGTATTAAAAAGCGCTTATGACAAAACCAGCTAACTCCATTGGATCCTCAAACTTTCTGCTAAACCAGCTAACTCCACCAAAGGGGGGTGGAGTTAGCTGGTTTATCTGACTTCAGGCTCCACCCCCTTTTGACCTCCAACCTCACTGTGAGCTTGGAGGTCCATTCAGCTGTTCTTATCAATGATGAATAAAACCTCATAACTCCACCTTTTTGTTTTGTTTTTGTCATTTCCTGAAAAAGGAACATTTTGGAGTTGGTTTCTGCCGGACAGCAGAGATATAATACTCACACGCTGCCACTTGCGCTGTGAAGAGAAGAGTTTTTGATGAAAATGATCTACAAGCTCACAACGCCTCGCAGTGCGAGGCGTTGTAGATCAGCTTGTAGATCAGCTATTTTCGGCAAAGAGGTTTGGGGTAGAGGGAAAAAAAAAAGCAGACAAAGCTCAGAGTGAAAGGTCAGGTTTACTACGTATTGACGGTTTAAGTGGTTAGAGGTCTGAAAATTAACCCCACATAGGCTACACTGTAAAACAAGTCTATGAATCTGATCTATGAAAAAAATAACTCAATTTTATACAATAATGTAGTAGGGGGTAGGGTAGGATGATATGGGTATCTCACGATACGATATCTGTGGCGATATTAGGCCCTCGATAACAATAATATCATAATATTCGATGTATAGCGATATCACGATATATTGCATGAAATTTCACCAGCGATATATCACGATATTGTATTCAATTCATAAACACATAAAATAGCACCAAACAGTTCAAAATCATCATTACACAAATACAGAGTCGGAAAAAATCACATACGAAAAAATAATAATAATGATATCGATTTTTTTTCTGCAGTATATCGATTATTTATCGCGGGAGAAAGTAACGCGATATATCTCGATATCGATATATCGTCCCACCCCTAGTAGGGGGTCCCTGCTTCTTCTCTCTCAGCTAGGGGGTCCTTTGCCTGAAGACCCCGCTGGTGTAGACCTTCCTCAGGCATGCCTGAGAGAGGTTTAGGTCACTGACGTAGAAGTAGTCGGTACTGTATTATTGTTACAACTTGCCGTTACACCTGCAAAGCAAAACAAGAACAAAACGGATGAAAAAGTGGTGGAATGGGTATTTTCTAAACGCATAGCACTATCCACACGTGGTTAAGTGGCTGTGATGATGTTCAGTATACTGTGTGTCTTCTTCCTTTGCTGGAAAAGCCTGGCTCCACTTTGAATACTGTTCAGCAACGAGAGGTGACAACATGTTTATTGCATTCTGCTGAGCCTTGCACCCGTCAACGTTTCCCCTGTGTGTGTGTGTGTGTGTGTGTGTGTGTGTGTGTGTGTGTGTGTGTGTGTGTGTGTGTGTGTGTGTGTGTGTGTGTGTGTGTGTGTGTGTGTGTGTGTGTGTGTGTGCGCGCGCGTGTGCGTGTGTGTGTGTGTGCGCATGCGCGTGCGCCGTACAGCATAAAAGCATTTTGTTTACTCGCATGCATAATGTATGCGCACGAATGGAGGCATTGAACGATGTGATGTAAAAACACATTTTCTCAATTTGATGCTGCTTACATGGTAGAGGTATGTGCGTACGTGTGTGTGTGTGTGTGTGTGTGTGTGTGTGTGTGTGTGTGTGTGTGTGTGTGTGTGTGTGTGTGTGTGTGTGTGTGTGTGTGTGTGTGTGTGTGTGTGTGTGTGTGTGTGTGTGTGTGTGTGTGTGTGTGTGTGTGTGAGAGAGTAAAGATCACAGGGGGGACTTGTCTGTTTGGAGGAAGTACAGAGGAAGAATAACATTTTAAACATGTTGCACAAAAAACAAACTTGTACTTTTGGGTCATTGTGAGAAATAGTCAACATTTTCAACACTTTTCAAAAAGTTAAAAAAAAGCATTGCAACAATTAGCCGAGTTGTATGAGAAGTATAAGGCAGCAGATCTACAAGCTCACAATGCGCGACGCATTGTGAGCTTGTAGATCTGCTATTTTCAAATGGACGAAATATATTTAGTGCTGAAGTGGGTAATGTATGTTTTGTAATAATAATCTAAATCTGCAAAGTAACTAGTAACTAAAGCTGCCAAATAATCGTAGTGGAGTAAAAGTACAATATTTGCCTCTGAGAAGTAGTGGAGTAGAAGTAAAAGTATTGAAAATGGGAATTACTCCAGTAAAGTAAAAAGAATCCTCAAAAGTGTACTTACTGTATGTACAGTACTTGAGTAAATGTACTTAGTTACTTCACACCACTGAAGGTTAACATGTTTGAAGGAGGGAGGGGGTCCAAGGGGAAAAAGGTTGGGAACCAACCACTGTGCTAGCTGATGATGCCCATGATAGGTCTCACTAGGCTGGGTGTTGGTGAGGGTACACAGATGGCTGAACAGACCAGACTGTGCCTGGATCTACTCTGTGGCACGCAGGATGTGGAGCTTGAAAGAAGTCTTGTTTTGGCGGTCTCCTGCAGGGTGTTCCGCTCGCACGGCCCCGGTACATCTGAGATGTACTGTACCTTCACACCCACCGTGGGGATGCTGGGAATACTGGCTTTTGCTGAGGACTTGGGTGTCGGGGATTCTGTAATGCCACTTGATCCTCGGTTGTTGATGGGAAAAATCGTTCCTTTCAGTGACTCGGTGAATCTTTTTTTTGTTTGTTTTTTTATCACACGATTTTGTAACCCATTTTTTTCACCCAGTGCCAATTCCCTATATGTAATTCTGGGCGCTACTCTCCCTCTGCCAGCCTAGGGAGAGCCCAGAACTGCCTCCTTCAATGCATGAGGAGCTAGCCGCTTCTTATCACCTGACAGGGGGGAGTTTCCCCGGTAGCACGTGTAAGGAACACGTTATTCCAACCAGTTCCTTTCCCCTCCATCAGGCGCTCTGGCTGACCATCACATAGTGAATCAGGAGAGGGGGCGGGATTAATGGACTGTGATGTCAAGGTCCACGGTCCAATCACATAGTCACACAACACAATCACTTTTCTGAGCCTAATCATCCAGAAAACCCAAGACCACAGAACATGTACTGAATGTTCAAAGTTCAGTTTTTTGGGTGTAATTGAGGTCAGAAAACCTAAAATATACCTGAAAATTAAAAAAGAAATGAAATTTGATGTAATGAAACTTTTAACTCTGAGAGTGAATAAACGGAACCAAATGGACCATTATGATTCCATTTGCAAACTCTCAGAGTTACAGACAGAGTTACAGACTCTCAGAGTTACAGACCTCTGAGACGTTTACTGCAGGTAAAACAAATCTGTGTTCTTCTTCCATCACTGCTACAAACAAAAGTTTGTCGATAAGTGACTTCCTCCACTGTGGCTTTGTCTTGGCAACCTGTACAGATTGAACAGCCCACTGTCAGAACGCTGTAGCTGAAGCTAATCCCAGTGTCTTTGTTCTGGGAAAGAGCCTTGGAGCATGCCAGTGAAACGCCATGCTGGAGAGCACCGGTGCTTTTGAGGACGTAGCCTCACTTCACCCCGTTAAGATGATTGGGAATGGATTAGAGCACTGTTTCCCAAACAGTGGGTCGGGACCCATTTTTGGGTCGCGGACCAATTTTGATGGGTCGTAAATATCCCCTCTTTTTTGTTTCCTACATAAATTATATATATTTTTCAAAATATTTCAAAAGGTTTAAACCAAAAGTCTTTTCATCAATTAAAAACAATTCCAACATTTTTCAAAAGTATTTCATAAATTAAATAATTGCCATAAATCAATAAAAAACAATAAAACGTTAAAAAAAACGTTAAAATAAATGTGAAAACGCGTCACTTTACATTGCATTGCGAGCTTGTGGATCTGCTATTTTCACTAACTTGGGTTCCAGGGAAACGTCTTAATTTATTTTTGGGTCTTGAGCTAAAAAGTTTGTGAACCACTGCATTAGAGCACTGGTGGACCGGTATTGCAAGTGGACCCCCAAATAGTTGGCACAACACTAAGATTGTATTAATAATATAACATTGATATAAATAATAATACTAATAATAATTTAGAAACATAATGTGTGTTATGTGTGGTATTGTATTTCTTTCTTTGAAGCCTTGAAAATTAGTTTTGATAGTGATACCGATGAATAGGAACAGGAAGTCGGAAGGAATAGGAAGTATACATTAGTTACATTGATCCAAGCGGGAACAAAGTTAAATGATTTATCATTCAAATAAACATGAAAATAAACAAGGCCCACCCATCTGACACTTAACGTGTTTGTTCAGCGGTCAGATGGGTGCCGAGAGTCAAGAATCTACGTTATTGTCACATTGCTGGTTTCCACAGGTGTTAAGAAGCGAGTGAAATTGAGGCCTTGTTCAGCAGTCTGGTGGCAGCCGGCTGTTCAGAAACCTGATGGTCACCAACTGAATCACTGCAAACGCTTTGTGGGCCGTGATCCCCAGAAAAGGTGGTGAACCTCTGGATTAGAGAGTTGTTGCTGGTATAAGATGTTGCACTCAGACGCCTGCACTATGCTGATGAACTTGTCTGCCTGGGACACACGCACTTGACCATGATCTTCCATAGGCCCTCCCCCGGGGCCGACTGTGTCAAACGCTTTTGTTAGATCAACGAATGTCACGTATAGATTGAACGTTTTGCGGCTGGCATTTCTTCCCGCAGCCTGCTGGGAAGTATAAATACCAAAGTCAGGGCTTCTCTGGTCTTTCTGATACCTCTGTGTGTGTGTGTGTGTGTGTGTGTGCGCGCGTGTGTGAGTGTGCATCTCGTATAAATGTCAGCCCTTTAATGGTCAATCCAGCCAAGCATCTTTTCCGAGGTCATAGGATTTTATGTTGTTGGTTCTTCCTTTTTCTTTTCTTTTTTGCAAAGGTTTACCAAGTCTCATCAAGTTTCTCGTGCACGTACACACACACACGCACACACACACACACACGCACACACAGAGACAGACCCCTCTCTCAGAAGGGGTCATTCCTATCAAACCTCTGAAGTCTGGTTATGAAGGGCTACTGTGCACGCACGCACGCAAGTGTGCGTGTGTGTGTGTGTGTGTGTGTGTGTGTGTGTGTGTGTGTGTGTGTGTGTGCGTGTGCGTGCGTGTGTGTGCGTGTGCGTGCGTGCGTGCGTGCGTGCGTGCGTGTAGGTGGAGATGAGAGGGCTCCACTGACCCGTGACTTGGAGAGGTTATTGTCTAGCTGTGTATGTTAGCTGTCCTCTGCACTGACAACACCATGACGCATTGCATCCCACTGTCTCACTGCCCACAGACCTTTATACTGTATTTTATAAAGTCACACTGCCCACAGACCTTTATACTGTATTTTATAAAGTCACACTGCCCACAGACCTTTATACTGTATTTTATAAAGTCAATTTACATCATGTTCTATATTATAGTTTAGTTTAGTTTAGTTTAGTTTAGTTTAGTTTAGTTTAGTTTAGTTTTTGTCCAGTCGTTCACAGATTTGTTTTCCATACAAACACACTGAATTCATCAAAACTTTTTTTTGGTCACTTGGTTCACTTGGTTCTCTTTAGCTAAATGATATAGCATCATAATAGTGTATGGAGGAAGACATGTATACAGTGTTCCCTATAATATCAGTGGTTCTCAACCTTTCCCCCACCTGAACATGTCGAAGGTTTTTGCAGCCCACCCACCTGACCGCTTAACTGACTGTTAAAAGGTCAGGGTCATGGGTGGGCCACATACTATATCTTAACTTTGTATTTAGTGTTACCCCAATGAAAACCTAATTTGAAGTTTTGCAGATTTTTTTAATTATATATTATCAATAAAATTGTAAAAGTAGTGTTTTGCCAATTATTTGGGGGCCCACTTGCAACATCCTCATGGCCAGTGTTGCCTTGTTACACCACTGCACCAGGCAGTGACATTTTACACTGCATCCCACGGCCAGAGGGGACGGTAGACTGTGATTGGCTAAGACACAACCAGCCTCTGTTTGACAAGGGTTTTCACAACAAAGTAAAAAAAAAAAAACAGGAGTCTATAGTGACATCGGTCCATGTGAACCAGACAACGTTTTGTAGGCGTAACGTTACTCGCTACAGTCGCCGGGTTTAATTCACTGAGTAGGTGATGCGCGCACCTGTGTGAGCCTGGGTTCTGAGGCTAGATACACACACGCACGCACGCACGCACACACACACACACACACACACACACACACACACACACACACACACACACACACACACACACACACACACACACACACACACACACACACACACAAGCTAGTATTCACTCAGCGCTGATTTAGCAGCCCACACCATCTGTCTGGAATGATTAACCTTTCCATCAATCACAGGTGTCTCCATTAAACAAACATACACCTCCCCCCCTCCCCCCCCCCCACACACACACACACACCATCTTACTGTGTTGAATGGTTTCAGATAAAATGATACGAGGGAATAACGGACCCTCCTTCTTCCGAAAGCAAATGTGTGTGTGTGTGTGTGTGTGTGTGCGTGCGTGTGTGTGTGTGCGTGCGTGCGTGTGGTGTGTGTGTGTGTGTGTGTGTGTGTGTGTGTGTGTGTGTGTGTGTGTGTGCGTGCACGTGCACGTGTGCTGTGCACATGTGCACGTATGTGTATTGTGCTGACACATAATTATTCCTGCAACCATGAATGACAACAAAAGCATACTAATGTTTAAAACATCCTCACTGACCTAATTAGTGTGCCTGCTTTGGTGTACATGTACATGTACATGTACATGTACGTGTGCGTGTGCGTGTGCGCGTGCGCGTGTGTGTCTGTGTCTGTCTCTGTGTCTTTTTCTCCATGTGTCTGCATGTGTCTGCATGTGTCAGTGTCTGTCTGTGTGTGTGTGTGTGTGTGTGTGTGTGAGTGTGTTAGTGTCTGTGTCTGTGTATTTGAGTGTGTTAGTGTGTGTTTGTGCGTGCGTGCTTGCGTGCGCGAGAGTGTGCCATGCAGCGAAAATAGCTGATCTACAAACTGACGAAGCGAGTAAAATGACAAAAACACTTTTAAAAATAGCATTCATAAAATCGCCGTCCTAAAATGTTGATGTCCTCACAAGTGTAGTAATACAAACGTGCGCATGCCTACATGCGTGCGTCCGTATGTGTACGCATGTGTTGTCATTGAGACAGTAGTGTGCGTGTGCGTGTGCTTGTGCGTGTGCGTGTGCGTGTGCGTGTGCGTGTGCGTATGTGTATTTGTCTGGGGACAGCACAACAGCCCCGCTGTGCTGTTTTGGAGCACAGCAGTGATTGGGTACAAGCCTTGGACGGGTACATCTGAACACACTCACACTCCATGCTTAATAAAATATGAGACATGCTCTGCTGCTCTCGCCTGATACAATAAGTGCTTCTCACATTTTGTTTCCAAAATTCCAGTGTATAGCGGCGATAACATTTTAGATACCAACTACAAATACCATTACCATTTCAGAACGTCACACTTCCCTCATCTGTCCCGGAAAGTCCCCTGAAAAGCCACAGTTTCCCCCCCTATTCGCGGCTGATTAGCCTTTGTTTTAATTGACACTATTTCACATGTCACACCTGGCAAATGTCCCACTTTCTCCATGAAAAGGTGAATTTCCACTGATTTGCCCATGAATAGGCTCTATGCACAGCAGCCATATTGGGAAGAAATTGGGCCAATTATTATACTTCCTTAACAGGTGTTACCAATCCTACTATAATTCTACAAAGCTCTGTAGTGCGTGGTGAGGCCAAAATTGGTTCTAAATGGAACAGAGCCTTCATTAGTCTCATTGGTAACACCTGTGAAGAAAGTAAGTACGAGGCCCAATTTCCTTCCAATATGGCTGCTGTGAATATAGCCTATTGCCAATGGCAGGGCCTGTGAAGTTCTGGAATGGCACATCGCTGTAGCTATTACATTATTAAGTTATCATACAGGAGCCTGGCAACCAGTTTCGTTTTTATATCATTGCTCACAGGCACAAATCTCCTATCTCTATTTTTATTTCTCCCCAATGTTGACGTTATGCTAATGAATTCCTCTCCGCACACATGTGTTGTTGTGACTGCTCTCACTGCTGACTCACCTGCCAGTGAGGAGCCCCCACCAGGAGGACGTACAGTATAGAGCACTGGTTCTCAAAGTCGGGTCCGGGGGACAACAAGGGGTCCTTGGGGGGGGCTCCAGGGGGTCCCCAGCAAAACTAGTTAACGTAGCATCACAATCCTCTTAACCACTTTATCCATTTATACATCTACTCCATTACATCTAAGAGACAAATTTGTACTTTTACTCCAGTACAATTATTTGAAGTTACTATCTAATTACTTTGTAGATTTTGAGTATTATTACAAAACATACATTAACCACTTCAGCCCTATATACATTTCGGCCATTTGAAAATAGCCGATCTACAAGCTCACAATGCGTCGCATTGTGAGCTTGTAGATCTGCTGTTTTCAAAAGATTTTTATACACTTGAAAACTTGAAATGGGACATTCTGTACAATGAGTACTTTTACTTTTGGTACTTATACATTTTGATGCCAACACGTTTATACTTTTACTCAAGTACTGTACATTTTGAACTCCAGACTTTTACTTGGAACAGAGTATTTCTATTGCAGTATTGATACTTTTACTTAAGTAAAAAATGTGGGTACTATTGCACCACTGCTCTTATCTCCATATTCAAACTTTTTAGTAAAACGCCCTACTTGATAATACCACAGCGCCACTTGAAAGCGTCAAATGTAGCAGTTCCACAAGCTCCCACGACACATTTCGAGCTTGTAGATCTGCTACTTTTGGCATTTTTTCTATTCGAATCCTGAAAAGTAACAGTTTCGGACATAATGAGGTTTCCACCCGACAGAGACGATATCTGGGCGTTCCCAGGAGGCAAACAAAGAAAGATTTAATTCAGCTTAATGAGTCATTCATTAGACGTCAGCGGAGTGAGAGAGTGACTATTTGTATCCACGTTTTCACCATTATCTCCCAACCTGCACATTAAAGAGTGGAAGGCAATTAAAAGCTGTTTCAATTAATTTTAACTAATTAATTCTAATTAAAAATTACTCCTTTGAAACATGTGTCTGCAGAGTGCAGACTAATGTTCTACCTACTGTATATGGAGGTCGTTGATGTGAAATCACAGTTCACACACTCACGCACGTACAAACGCATGCGCGCACGCATGCACAAAAAAAGTACAAAGGTACAATATTTGCCTCTGAGGTGTAATGGAGTAGAAGTGAAAGTAATGAGAATTGGAAACAGTCCAGTAAAGTAAGAAATACCTCAAAGTACTTAAGTACAGTACTTGAATAAACATACTCAGTTACTTTTCACCACTGTGTTTTGCTATGGCGGTGTGTGGTGTTTTTTATTTCTTCCATTAATGGAACGGAGCAGGAATTGTAGGGAGAGAGACGGTTGAAATAAAAATACAATGACTTGTAGCTGTTTTTATGGCAGTATTAGACTGTCAAATATGTATCTATCAATTTCATGATTCTATGTATATTGAGATTCCATTTACTCCACACCCACTGTCGTTGGTAGCCAGAAGCGTCACTCCTTCGATAAGGAGATAGGGGACCAAACACCACCTGATTCTCCCTGGCACTGGCCAAGGGGTATATGACACCTCCTATGTGTGTGAATTCCCGCTGAGAAATGAGATATAAAGTGACTAGAAGGGACACGTGGGGGGGTCTTTGGGAGGAGATGGGCTAAATGAAAGGACATGCGAGGCTGAAGCCTTGTTAGGGGAATGTGCTGTTGGCTTGATCGATACTCTTCTAAATAAACCTATCCCCAACCCAGTGTTGTGCAAAGCCACGCCCAATTGTCTCTGGTCCCACTTGGAACTCTTAAAGGACGACTTCACCACTTTTCAACATATCTTCATATAATAGGTCCTCACTAATGCTCATGATAAAATGACAAAACATTTTTCTAATCAGTCTGTGTCTCAGAGGAGGGCTGTAGACAGTTCAGAAACCCGTCTACCAGTGACATCATCGATGGGGAATCCAAGCTAATAGAAACTGCAGGCTTTGTATTCCTGGA
>NC_139939.1:12202673-12225173 GCF_963454915.1 Gymnoscopelus microlampas
ATCAGATTGCACTGGAATGAAAAAGCAAAGACTCTCAGACGGGAGGGCAGGAGCAAAACAAAACCAAAAGAACGGACAGGCAGCAGCATGCAGCCGAGAGCCGTTTATGTCATTATTTCCCCCATTATGTCCTCAATCTCACTTTCCCATTTCTTTCTCTCTGTGTGTCCCTGTGTGTCCGTCCACAGGGACACGGGGTGCCACCGAGGGCATCCGGGGACGGTGCGGGCTGCAAGGAATAGTTCTTATTGGAAAATGTCCGCTGTCACGCTCCACGTTCTCATATCTCTTATTGAAACGTCCATCACAGCACCGCCGGTCCAGAGGTATTCGCTCGGATCTCCTTATCCCACGCACGCACGTGCACGCAAGCACGCACACACCCCCTCCGACGCAGATGAGACAGGGAAGAGGAATGATTAAATTGGGAAAAAAGACGACTTAGGTGTCTTTCATTCTCAATCAGGGACGCGTGCTGTTGAAGTGTTATTTCCTTAAGAGTCAATCTCTCCTTTACAAGAAGAGACAGATGGATAGAGAAAGAGGGAGAGAGAGACACACAGAGAGAGAGAGAGAGAGAGAGAGGCAGAGAGAGGTGGGGGGACGAAACAGGATGGGGAGGGTTTGGGGTATAGGTGAGTATGAATGCTGGTAAAATGGTCAGTATAGCTGAGGAGGATGCATAAATTGTGCGTGTATGTGAGAGAGAGAGAGTTGTGGTTATTAAACCACAACCTCCAATCAAATATAGCTTTCTGCACATTCTCAGTAGGACTGTAAGGGACGTGTGACGACGTCCTTGCCGGCAGACACCCAGTGTTGCAATGCTGAATTGGAACGTGGTTGCACTGTATTTTAATGACGTGACGCGCACGTCGCTTAACACCTACACTACATGTCACACAATGGACGACTGATATGCATCTAGGCTCATTCCTATGTTAATTGGTGTGAGTCGGGAGCCTTTGTAAACTTTGTTCGGGTGTGAATTTAAAGTTGTTTTAAATCTATGCGTGTGCCTGCGCGTGCCCCTGGTCAAATAGGTTCTTGCACGGCGTGCAAGGCCGTTCCATGAGCAATGCAACCCTGCAGACGCCACAGGGGGTACATATGCAAATGATTGTCTCAGAGATGTATACATACACCCATGGGTATGTGGGAGGTAGTACATTCATGAATGAGGGAAGTATACGCACACATACTCCCTTAACACATTGACTTCTGTAGAAGTCATTTCAAACCCAATGCTTTCATAGACGTTATTTGGTGTTTTCAGTGATTGCGATAGAGGGCGCTCTTCCGCAACCTGTGACTGATCCTAGGACTCCGGGGGGAAGAATACACCAGGAAATCACGTGATCTAAACTAATTCTAGCCCGTCAGATCTACTGTTATCAGAATTATACAAATAAATTTCTCTCTGAGTTCTTTTCCCACATTGTGTTTTTGGTGAAAACAAGCCAGCGCCCATGTACCTGCCTATGTACTTCAAAAGAGTGAGTAACGCCAACGGGCAAAACACCAGAGGGAGCTCCACTGATCTTATTCCCCCCAGATTCTGCACCAACATGGGGATGAATTCATTCTACTATTATGCCACCAAAATGTCTTTATATTTCTTGGTTAATTGAATACACAGCAGGACCACAATGGAAACAAGCCCTCAGGGCTTTTTGTGTTATCCTTTCAGCATTATTGTATAACTGTACATCTTTACTGTTAATAATGTATTCAATCAATCAATCAATCAATCAATAGGCTGGTGCCCATTTATATTGTTTATAAACCCATTGATTGTAATATCTATCATTACAGTGGTAACGGGTACAACACTAGGTACTCTAACAACGGGTACGGCAAGTATTCTACAGGTACAGCGGGTATTGCCTAATCGGGTGGAGCATGCATTCCCAACTTGCAGTCCCGACCTGTGTGGACTGCCCTTCGGGAACAAGTCTGAGCCACGGACCACCATTTGATGAGCTTTAGCCTCTCAGACCCAAAACTTAGAATATTGTGTTGTCGTTGGATAAGATTGTGTCCACAATTCCATGCTGTGTCGGTGTTGGTACCATAGGAGAGATAACAGGCAAACGTCGATCAAAATAACAATTATTTAATTAAGTAACGCAGATGTTTAACAATAATTTAACTCTTGAGAGCGTAAAATGAAACCAAATGGACCCTTACGGGTCCATTTGGTTTCATTCTACGCTCTCAAGAGTTAAAGATCTATAAGGGTCCATTTGGTTACCAACTCTCCATCATTTAGCCGGGGACCACCTGGAACCCCCTCAAGGACGACTGGTGGTCCCCGGACCACTGGTTGAGAACCACTGGTAATAAAAATACATAAAAGGATGTTTGAGTGCAAGGAATATATAATATAAAAACAACAACATAAACGTTTTGTGAGAAACATTATACACGAACATAAAAGGCTACAAATGTGCAAGAAATATAATAACAAAGCATAAAAGGAGACGAGAGTCCATGAAACATAATAAGAGCATAAAAAAGTAAGCAGGTTGTAAAAGAAAGTCTGTATCAAGTGTGTAGAGAATTGCATTTAAAAGAGAACGGTGAACTTGCTAGCTTGATCTCTTCAGGCAGGTCATTCTAAAGTCTATAGGCCCTGGTGGCAAAAGCCTGATTGCCTTTTGTCCTCAGTTTAGATCGAGGGTTCCCAAACTTTTCAGGCCATGACCCCCCAAAATGATCCTATTTGAACTGGGAGCCCCCCAAGATGATTCTATTTGAACTGGGAACCCCCCAAAATGATCCTATTTGAACTGGGAACCCACCATAATAATCATATTTGAACTGGGAACCCCCCAAAATGATCATATTTGAACTGGGGACCCCCCAGCCTGACAAACACTTGGAATTGTAGGCATTACATTTAGTTTGACTCGGTTCCACAGATACATCTTGTGAAAATAGCCGAACTACAAGCTCACAACGCCTCACACTGGGAGCTTGTAGATTGGCTATTTTCACAATGTTTTCCTCTTCCTTACGTAACATTTGACAATTTGGCCAATTTGGTATTACAAATGTCTTAACACATTGCCTGCCTAAGACGTATATATACGTCATTTAGAAATCAGCTGTTGCCTGCCAATGACGTATATATACGTCTTTGGAAAAAAGGGAGAAAAAAAAAAAAAAATTCAAAAAAAATATATTTTTTTTTTTTTTGCATTTTTTTATAATTTCAACCCTTGTCGAATTATGAACAGATTAGGAGCTAAAAATGTTCGAAGATTTGCTGCTCCATTCACTTCAATGTTAAAATTCAAACGGACAAACAATTCACTTTGTTTTTTGGTTTAAAACTACTGCTTTTGAGCTATATTGAAACATCAACCAAACATGTCAACGAGGTCAAAATGACCTCGTTGACATTTGTGAAACCACACCTGAATCTCATCTGTGATTAGAAACCATCTGGGGATCAATCATACTGGAGGAAAAAAATCTGTGGCTACGCGAACAGGTACCAAAAACATGGCAAAACCCTGGCAGGCAACAGCTAAAAATCTGAAAAAACTCTGGCAGGCAATGTGTTAAAAGTCATTCAATTGTTTCGAAATGTGCAGATACCCTGTATACACGTTTACCGTATGTTGGTTTGTTTACTGTTGAGTGAGAAAACACTGTTGCACATTAAATGCGTAGTTCACCCAAAAAAGAACATATGTTCTATCAATTACACACCCCATGAAGCCTTGGATTCATGGAGATTGTTTTGTTTTTGTCGCATTCCTAAGCCAATAATTTGATGACCGGCGGAGTCTCCTACTGAGTGTCCGATGACCCGGCCATCAAATTGTTGGCTTAGGAATGCGACAAAAACAAAACAAATCTCCATGAATTCAAGGAGGAGGGAGACCACTGTAAATGAAATAAATACATCTACTGATGCACAAACTCGGACACATCATCAGTGTTGTTTCCTGGAATCACTGGGTGTTTCGGGTCTCGCAACAGACCCCCTCCTCCAGGCGACCCGACCGAGGCTGATCAGACCCCGGTCTGTGTCCAAGTGGCATGCTACAGCCCCTACTGTCTCTTGAGGGGAGTAAGAGACAGTGCTAATGAGGGGGTTAGGGTTTAGGGTGGCAGGTGAGAATTTAGTGACTAGTTATTTTGTAGATTTTGATTATTATTTTGATTATTACAAAACATACATTAACCACTTCAGCCCTATATACATTTCGGCCATTTGAAAATAGCCAATCAACAAGCTAACAACGCGTGAGGTTTAACAGGACCCCTGTTAAACCTCAAATGAGTATAATTCCGCAAAAAAAAAAAAAACTTTTAATGCCTTCAAACAGATATTTTTCTACTTTTTGTTTAGGCAAAAGGACAAACTCGGCTTAAAACATACAGGCTATACTCACGCAACACGTTTGGAGTATAACTCTTCCTCGGGCAGCAGATGTTTTTAAAATGTATTCTCGTGAACGGGGAAATGCCAAACAGATGGCCGCTTCTTCCGTCTCAGCTTTCAGGGGGGGGTTGTCGTTCCAGACTCCCATGTATTAGCATTCAGAGATTATATGGAATATAGTTGTCTGGGCTATAAGCGAGACTAAATGTGAATCTAACGTGATGACAGACAGACCCTGGCTTGCAGATCCAGCTGTGTCTGCTGTAAGTCAGAGATGGATGCTGCTTCGGCATGACGCCTCGGAGGAGAGGATGTCTCGTTCGTCTAATAACATGTCCTCATTTAGCTCTCTCTCCTCGTTTCCTCGCGTCTCTCTCTCTCTCTCTCTCTCTCTCTCTCTCTCTCTCCATGCAATCCTCAGTGGGAGAGGAAGGAATTAAGACATTAAGACCGGGAACGCATCTGTGTGTCATTTTTAAGATTTTCTTTGGGCTATTCAAAAATAGCAGAGCTACAAGCTCATAGCGCGGCGTTTGTGAACGTTTGTGCGAATAATTTGAATGTATGTATGTTCTAAAGGGAGCATAACTCAAATCTTTGCTTCGTGGGGGTCCCTGAAACGAAATATTTTGAGATGGGGGTCTGCGGCCAAATGCATATAATTTTGGGGGTCCTTGACATGAAAAGGTTTAATAACCACTGATATTATTACAGCTACATACGTTTTTTTCTGAAAACTGCTAGGATTTAGAAGACATTTTGTAGAATTCCCAGAAGCAAAAATGTTTGCTTTAAAAAATATGTATTCCAAGATTTTTGACAATACTGTATATATATTTTTTTGCAGATCTACAAGCTCGTAGCGTGGCACTCGGTGCCGTGCTATGAGCTTGTATGTCTGCTATTTTTTGAATAGCCAAAATAAATGTAGAATGACACAGATGCGTTCCCGGTCTAAATGGGTTAAGACAGACACAGGGAAAAGACGTGTGAGGGAGATGTGGATGCAATTAAGATGCACACACACACAGAGAGAGAGAGAGAGAGAAAGAGAGAGATTGCTGCCATTTGTCCCAAAGGTTTTTTATACAAAGTGAAGTGAATGCAAAACGTTGAAATATGGCTGCCATGTGTTCAAAAGTTTATCCCAAGCTAACTTTTCGTACGTGGATGTGTTATTCTGACAGAAAATGCACAATTCGTGTGGTGTTTGTAAAACAGTTTTCTGTAATTTGCAATGTAACACAACACTTGTTTTGTTGCACTTTTACTTTGGCAACGTAAACATTATGTTCTCTTGCCAAAAAGGCCCCATTGAATTGAATTGAATTAAATTGAATTGAGAGAGAGAGAGAGCGAGAGAGAGAGAGAGAGAGAGAGAGAGACATTGTAATTGTATACAGTACATCATTTTGTTTTGATTGTTTTGTTCCACGCTTTTTTTTGGCAATGTAAACATAGGTTTTATCACGCCAATAAAGCTCCTTTGAATTGAATTGAGAGATAGAGGGAGGGGGAGAGAGGGGGGGGGGGGGGGGGGTAATTTAAGGAAAAAAAGCAGACGTCTCAGAGTCTTGATGGTCCAAAGACCCTTTATTCTCCTGCATATTCCCGCCCTCTTTTTCCCTAATCAAATCTAGCAGACGCTAATCTTATCGATTGGACAAATCCCCACGTGTCATTTGTTTCTGAATGTGTGTGTGTGTGTGTGTGTGTGTGTGTGTGTGTGTGTGTGTGTGCGTGCCTGTGTGTGCCTGTGTGTGCGTGCGTGCTTGCGTGCGTGCGTGTGTGTAGGAGGAGTGGAGGGGTCATGCATTTTTGTGGGAATGTGCATCTTTCATGTGCGTGCGTGTGTGCACATGTTTGTGTGTGTGCATCTCTCGTTCGCGTGCGGGTGCGTCTGTGCGCGCGCGCGCGTGTGCATGTGCGTGTGCGTGTGCGTGTGTGTGTGTGCGTGTGCGTGTGTGTGTGTGTGTGTGTTTGTGTGTGCACCTGAGGGCCAGTAGTTGTGTACTATCCAGGCCAGATGATTGTGGTGTGCAGTGAGGTCCCAGGCAGTACAGAGAAGATTAATTCTTCACAAGGCTGTCTGTGCTTTGACGTACTTCATACGTCCTAGGGAATCAAAACACAATGCAGCCAATTTATTCTTTCTTTGTCAGAGCTTTCCCCCCCCCCCATACAACAGCGGCTCTCTAACTTTTCCATGTCAATGACCCCCAGACTCTTATGTATTTGGCCATGGACCTCCATGATAAATTCAATATCTTCCGATTGAATCTGAAAATATTCTTTATTGTGTGGCAGGTTGCATAAGCAGGTTACACCCGCTGGGATGAGAAATAAAAAATAAAGATGCATGAGAGGGAAACCAATTCAGGAGCTCATAGTCTGAAGGATAGAAAATCATAAATACTTTATGAACTTGTTATACTCAACAGAACTGAGTTGGCACTCAGGATTTCACTGGTCACTCTGGTTATATGAAGATATTTCCAGTGCAATAGACCAGTGGATTGATTGATTGATTGATTGATTGATTGATTGATTGTTTGTTTGTTTGTTTGTTTGTTGGATTGATTGATTGATTGATTGATTGATTGATTGATTGATTGATTGATTGATTGATTGATTGATTGATTGATTGATTGATTGATTGCTTGACTGATTGATTGATTGATTGATTGATTGATTGATTGATTGATTGAATTCTTTATTTAGAAGTTTGCAGAAAAAAAGCACATGAAAGTACAGTTTAAATACATGGTCAACTAAATAGGATTGAAAAGCCCATGAAAGCCTAATGGCTTGTTTCAAATAATGAATGATAATGATAATGAATTTATTTGTATAGCGCTTTTCTAAACAATGTTACAAAGTGCTTTACAGACATGTCAAAACAAGTAATAAAAACAACCAAGCAATAAAAACAACATGAAAACAACAATATGGGATCCTTATGTTCTCAATTCATATAGTGACATTAAATGACAGACAGATATACACCACTATGCAGAACTTAGTCAAACATTTCCATGTTTCCGGGGACCCCTATACCTACATTGACGGGCGCAGACCCCTCAAAATTGCCAATCCTCAAGCCCAATAACTAACTTTACCAGGGACCCCCTGGAACCCCCTCAAGGACCCCGGGAGGTCCCCACCTGACCCTTCTTTGGGAAACCACCGAAATAACCAATGCTGGAAAATTATTCAAAGGAGAAAGAGAGAGAGAGAGAGACAGATAAGACATAAAAGAGTGTGACACAGACTTAGACAGAGACAGAAAGTGACTTGGAGCAAATAGCCCGACTTGTGAGAAACATAATGGAGAATAATGGATGGAGTTAGTGAGGGAGAGTCAGCCCAAAGTCAGACACAGGGGTGGATGAGACAGACATTGTTCCTCCAAGTTAACACAGTCCTGGATTCATATACCCCACAACTCTTTGAACTCAGCCACACAATTACAGTGGTGGAAAAAGCACACCATGTTTTTACTTAAAGGACGACTTCACCGCTTTTCAACCTGTCTTCATATAATAGGTCCTCACTAATACTCATGATAAAATGGTACAATTTGTTTCTACTCGGTCTGTGTCTCAGAGGAGGGCTGTGGACAGTTCAGAGTCCCGTCTACCAGTGACATCATCGATGGGGAATCCAAGCTAATAGAAACTGCAGGCTTTCTATTCCTGGAAAGTTGCAATGCAATAATAGAAGCCATTGTTCTCGTGTTAATAAAAATCAAAATAAAAAATGTGAAATCTTGTTGGAAAAAAAAATCATGCCTAACGATGATGTCACTGGTAGACGGGTTTCTGGACTGTCCACAGCACTCCTCTGAGACACAGACCGAGTAGAAAAAAATTGTACCATTTTATCATGAGTATTAGTGAGGACCTATTATATGAAGATAGGTTGAAAAGCGGTGAAGTCGTCCTTTAAGTAAAAGTATCAATAGTGCAATGTAGAAATACTCTGTTACAAGTAAAAGTCCGGAATTCAAAACTGTACTTGAGTAAAAGTACAAAAGTGTTGGCATCAAAATGTACTTAATGTACCAAAAGTGAAAGTACTCATTATGTAGAATGTCCCATTTCAAGTTTTTAAATGTGTACAAATCTTTTGAAAATAGCCGATCTACAAGCACAATGCAACAATGCATCGCATCACGACGCATTGTTAGCTTGTAGATCGGCTATTTTCAAATGTATATAGGGCTGAAGTGGTTAATGTATGTTTTGTAATAATCAAAATAATAATCAATATCTACAAAATAACCAGTAACTAAAGTTTTCAAATGATTGTAGAGGAGTAAAAGTACAATATTTGGATCCGAGGTGTAGTGGAGTAGAAGTAAAAGTATTGAAAATTGGAAATACTCAAGTAGAGTACAAATACCTCAGAATTGTACTTAAGTACAGTACTTAAGTAAACATACTTAGTTACTTTGCACCACTGCACACTTCAAATATAGTGAGCTATGAAATATAGCCGATCTACAAGCTCACAAGGTGTGCAGAGATTTAATTTAAGACATAATTATTGATCATCTAAATCTGCAAAGTAACCAGTAACTAAATCTGTCCAATAAATGTAGTGGAGTACAAAGTACAGCATTTGTTTCTAAGATGCAGCGGATGCAGAGTACAAGTGTAACGTATCAAGAAATGAAATGAAACACCCAAGTAAAGTAGAGTAAGTAAGTAAAATACAGTGCTTGAGTAAATGCACTTATTCGTTACTTTACACCTCTGCCGTTGGTTCCATCTAGGTTTCATCTCTTTCAGCCCGACGACTTGAGACACAGCGAGCGGGTAGAGATAAAGAACACTTCTCACTCCTCTCTGTCAGGACTTTGGGGGGAAACAGAACTGCGAGACGTATAAAATATTGACCTTAGTATGGCTGCATTATACATGAATACCAAAATCTTTGGGAACGCTCTCTCCTGTAACTGCCTCATACATATAAGCATGTCCTAACTGAAATCTGTCAGTGTCTGACAGGGACGAACGAGCCGGGCCGCTTAGAGCAGGAGTTTTTCATGTCAAGGAGCCCCAAATGGATACCTATTTGACCAAGGACCCCCGTTTGAACATAGTTTGTGCCCAAGGACCCCGGTTAAAAAAGGCTTTCACATCATAACATTGTTGGATAGGTCGCTATAGTTACCAACTATTGGCAAGGCCTCGTCGTTATGGATACCACCGCGAGTTTGATCACAGAATGCCACTAACTCCATATGGAGTTAAAGGGATATTTCACTTAGAAACATGTTTGGGGGTCATTTTAACGTTTACTCAGGCTTTTGTGTGCATCCCAGACAGTTTTGAAGTTGCTTGATTCAGTAGACATTTAGACATTTTATATACATTTTATCAGACACGCCCCCTTCCTATGCAAACCTATTGTAACTTCAAACTCCATATAAAACCATGATAGTTTCATCGAAAACACCCGTCCTTGGTTCTGGTGACTGATATTGTCCTTTTAATGTGTGAGGGGGCCGTGTTTTTTCAATTACTTTTTTCATTTAAAACAATAAAAATAAAATACAATAAAAAAAAATGTAACAATATTTTATATATCTCTGCTGTCCGGCAGAAACCAGCTAACTCCAAAAGGTTCATTTTTCAGGAAATGACAAAAACAAAACAAAAAGTGGAGTTAGGAGGTTTTGTTCATCATTGATAAGAACAGCTGAATGGACCTCCAAGCTCACAATAGGTTGGAGGTCAAAAGGGGGTGGAGCCTGGAGTCAGCAAAACCAGCTAACTCCACCCCCCTTTGGTGGAGTTAGTTGGTTTAGCAGAAAGTTTGAGGATCCAATGGAGTTAGCTGCTTTTGTCCTCCTGGTGGCGCTCTAAAAGGCATATGTGAAAAATGCAGGGCAAAGGTTTTTCCTTGGCCTCTAGGGATTGTGCGTGCAAAGTTTGACGCAGATCGGTGCAGTTATAGCTAAAACATGAATTGGCCTGTTATAGCGCCACCATGAGGCTGATGTGAACGTTTTCAAGTGCCATTTCTTCCTGGGCCAAGTGGGAATCTTTGTGGAAAAATTCACGGAAATCGCCTGCTGCGTGCATGATTTGGTTCCAAATGAACCAACCCTGCATACTTTGAAAGACAATTTTAGCCAATCAGGATGGAATATGGAAAATCAGACAGATCCGTGTTGATCACATGGCTATAGAGATACTGTGTACCGATTTGCGTGTTTTGTGGACAAAATCTGTAGGAGTAATAGCAAATAATGTGTTTCGCAAAAGTCGGCCTTTCGGCCTGGCGGAGACAATAATTAGGGATGTGTTGCACTGTCTCCTGTTTGTGTTTAATTAGTGTAACTGGTTGCATCTTTGTGTTGCAATCAGCTGCAGCTGTTGTTGCCGTGCTCATACGGACACACAAACACACTTGGTCACTTGAAGGAGTGGCTGGCACCATTCAAAAAGGAAAAAAAAAACGGCTGAGAATCACTGCACTACACTCCATAACTGCCCTCCCGGCTCAAAATACAACCCACACACAAACGCATAAACGCACAAACATAGCGGAGTCGCGCTGGCCTTTGACACAGACGCCTGGGGCTGAGAACAGTCACAGCAGATCGGGGGGAAGACATGCAGACAGACAGACAGACAGGCTGTCAGACGGGCGGAGAGAGACAGGGAGGAGATGAGAATGACTTGTTTCCACATGTTGTGTGGAATCATCATCCCCCCGCCCTCCCCCAGCCCCATAGGTCTTTTACGGGTTGCTGGATGGCAAACTGCTCGACTTCCATCACCATCAGTGTCACCATGATCGTTATCATCTCATTATGTGTAAAGGATACCCTTCCCTTGCGTATATGCGTACATAAATGTATGCATGATGCACACACGGACGGACACACACACACACACACACACACACACACACACACACACACACACACACACACGCACACACACACACACACACACACACACACACACACACACACACACGCGCGTGCGCACACACACACGCACACGCACACGCACACACGCACACACACACACACACACACACACACACACGTATTACTGCACTTGTGAGGACATCAGCGTTTTAGGACGGTGAATTGTGAATCCTTTTTGTTTGACATTCTTTGCCATTTTGTTTTACCCTAAAGCTAAAGCTGAAAATAGCACATCTACAAGCTCACAGGCTGTGAGCTTGTACATTATTTTCAGTGCATGATGCCCACACGTAAATAAGCATGAATCAGGCATTATTCCAACCCTCTAACCGCTAAAGCCAACATGCTTCTAAGTGTTTAATCCTAACCCTAACCCAAACTTCTATCTTTCCCCAAATCTTTTTTTTCCTTTCTTTTTTTAGGGTTACCATAAAAACTAACCATTTGTCTTGGACCAGGAAAACTGTCCTCGCCGTGTGTATTGTTCAATGTCTACTATACTTGTGGGGCCCCCACAAGAATAGCAATACAAATACACACACACACACACACACACACGCACACGCACACGCACACGCACACGCACACACATACACACACACACACACACACGCACATGCACACACACACACACGCACACGCACACGCACACGCACACGCACACACACACACACTCACACTCACACACACACACACACACACACACACATTTGAATTCTTTTATTTGGATCTGCACAAAAAGCGCAATACATGATAGATCCAAACATTGATCAGAAGAAGGTCACATTATACGGGCAAACCAGATACAACTGCTGCACATGCTTAACACACAGAGGAAAAAAAAAAAAGATAACGAATTGATGACATACTATATACAGAGATTCAACAGTTGTTTTTTTTTTTTCTTTTTTTGCCACTCAAGGGTAAATGAAACATCGCCTTCTCCAGATAGACAGACTGCCCATAATAGCTGAGACAGAACAGTATTTAGCCAACTTTTTTGCATTTGTCTTTTGCAATCCACCTAACTGCATGCCGCGGAGCACAAGTTTGTGGACGTGGCCCAGACTCCCAAACACAAGGACAATAAGTTGACAGTTATATCCCAAGGCCATAATACGTTCCACCAAAGGTTGATATTTCATACGTTTGGATGTAAAACAAATGTCCATATACAAATCAAATGGGCAGCCTATTTCGAAGATAGTAACGTTTTTTCTCATTTCATTAATGAACACAATATCTGGGGTATTTGGAATATCTTGCAGTGAATTGACATGTGTGTCATTGTGATCAAACCAGTCTAGTTTTACAGTACTGTGTTTATACATTTTTGTTGTCCTTTCCTGTACTTCTCTGATTCTGTCTGAGACCAGATCCACCAGACGATCATGTCTGGCAATGTACAGTCCTTTATAGTGGCTGCAGCCATTTAAGATGTGTGCGACTGTCTCTTTGTCATGTGGTACTGGGTGTAGAATACAGTGTGGGTCATGTTGTGATGGATACCAGGTTGCCAAGTTAAACTTGGTCGGCAGCACTTGTAGACGTGCTTTAATGGTGAAGATTAGAATGTCCTCACCAATAGTGTTATTTGAGAGGACAGAATGGGACAGTGAGTGATTTGCAAAAGGAATAAAAGCCAGTTTCCCCTGTAGCTTCAGGCTGGTCCAGTGCTGTGCACTGTGAGATCGATTCACTCCCAGAATGGAGGCTCTCGCAGTCGCGGATTTGATTGACAGCTCAACACCGTCCTGCTGGTAGATCGCGCGTGCATAAACGAGCGGATCTGTGACGATGCGGTTATTGATCGCCACAGCTGTTCCATCGGGCGCCGCCCACTTTAGCTCCAATCCCGAACGATGGCACAGGTCGTTTAAGTCCATCCAATCGGACCGCACACCAAATCCTGTCGCTTTAATGTCCAGTTTTCCATTTCCCTTCGTCCTGAATCCAAGGAATTGCGGCTCATTATCCATCGCGGGTGTTACTTTGCGTCGCTGCAGATGTTGAATGAGTGATTCACGGGCCATTTCTCTGACCGTAGGATCATCATTGTTGAGCATGTTGATGAGGTGGCTGGTTCTGGTAGCGGTGTAAACCCATTCTATATTCGGTACGCCCAAACCACCCTCCCTGATGGGCTGAAAGAGGATGGAGCGGGTGGAATGGGTATTAAGTTTGAACCAGCCCCTCACCAGACGCACACACACACACACGCACACGCACACGCACACACACGCGCGCACGCTCCCTCACACAATACAGAAGGCAATCTTACAGCAGTGTCATCGGTCAATTGCCTTCTGTATTGTCCCTGAGCTCGACATCATTATTCTGTGTGTGCGCTGCCGTTGGTTTCTGCGTACAGCTCGGTGAGAGATGGAGTGAGTACGTGTTGCATGGACAACCTTGGGTCACAACACTCACTGTTCTTCCACACAGCTCTCGGAATTGTAATGGGGGGGGGGGGGGGGGGGGGGGACGCTATCGGCCCGGGTGTGTGAGATGCTAGCGGCTCCCAAGCGGTTGATGTGCCCGCCGAGGCACGCCCGGGTGTGTGCCGCGCTATGATCTTGTAGATCTGCAATTGTTTTTGGGAAAAATCGTGGAATATTTGTGCAAATATTTGAATATGTATTTTTTAAAGGGAACATTTGTAACTCAAATCAAATCGGACTGGGGGTCCATGGAACAAAATATTTCACAAATGTTCGCTTTAAAAAATATTTATTCAAAGATTTGCACAAATTGTCACGATTTAAAAAAAAAATTGCAGATCTACAAGGTCAAGCTTGTATATCTGCTATTTTTCAATAGCCAAAGAGATTTAAAAAGACATAGATGCGTTCCCGGACTTAAAGGGTTAATGTTGCAATACTGTATTCCAGATGTTTGTTTGACTGATTGATTGAATACTGTATTAACAGTTTGCAAAACGTACGGAGGAACGGTCATGCAATAATGCTAAAAGGATGACACAAAAAGCCCTGAGGGCTTGTTTCCATTGCGGTCACGTTTTTTTCCTTTAAAACCTTGAAAAATTTGCTTAAATAGGAGCTTAAATAACTATGTTAGACATTGTAGGCAGCCGGAACACAATCGATTGATCGATCATTAAAATAAACATGCTATGAAAATGCACGCGGCCTTACGGCTGCCGTGTTAAGTGGTCAGATGGGTGGGCCGCGAACACTTTCAAGATGTTCAAGTGGGCCATGATCCAGAAGAGGTTGAGAACCACTGCTCTATACAAAAAAGTTATGAATTATCTTTTCATTCACTACAGCAGTAAATTGCGCACACTCATTTCCCAAGAGGGAAATTCTATCACCCCCGATCGTTTTGGTTTCAAAGCCAGCATTCCAGTAATGCAGTGATTTTAAGAACTTTCCTGACTGTTCTATTATGTGCCTTCTTTACCCACAGTTATTATGTAGACATTACTTTCCTTATTGAATTTGTGTTTATACCCCTTTCTCCAATTTACTCATTATACAAATCATTGTAAATCCTCCCCACACATTTCTGTGATGCCACACTGCTGTTACACTGGCTCACGTGCCAGTGCTGACCGATGCTGTCCAATTCCGTAGGAGTAACGTGCGGTGACAAAGATCACCCTCCTCGCCCCGCCTTCCCTCCCCCATGAACACGGCCAATTGTGTTTGTATCGATTGGTGGAGGGGGGGGGGGGGGGGGTGGGGGGGAGGGGTACAGAGAGGTTTGGGGGCGCTGGAAGCAACATTTTTTAAAGCGTGGTGCTGAGGTGCTCTTGTGTGTGTGTGGGGGGGGGGGGGGGGGTAATACTGACACGATACTGACCACGATACTAACACTATACTGACAATGGTACTGACCATGATACTGACCATGATACTGACCATGATACTGACCATGATACTGACCATGATACTGACCATGATACTGACATGATACTGACATGATACTGACATGATACTGACCATGATACTGACATGATACTGACCATGATACTGACCATGATACTGACATGATTCTGACCATGATACTGACCATGATACTGACATGATACTGACCATGATACTGACCATGATACTGACATGATTCTGACATGATACTGACATTGTACTGATCTGATACTGACATGATACTGACATGATACTGACATGATACTGACATTGTACTGATCTGATACTGACCTTATACTCTACTAGATTTGAAGGCTGCTACGCGGATGTGGTCATATTTTATGAAATTGGAAGTACGTGGGACCGCCCACCAAGTTTGGTGGTCCCACCAAACTTGGTGACTTGGTAACAGGAGTTATGGCTGTCTAAATCCCAGACAATAGGAACACAGAGGGGGCGGGCATCAGTAAATTACAGCCCATCCATATTGGCCGTCTAAAGCACCTACGAAGTTTGGGGCCTTTACCATGCTGGGAACTGGAGTTATGGCTGTTTAAACCCCAGCCAATAGGAACACAGAGGGGGCGGAGCAATGGTGCACCTTTGGCACCCAACATGGTCCCTGGTGTGGCTATTGTTGTGGCTATTGTTATGGCAGACCCCTGACCATTGTTGGTGCTGATTTTGGTGCGGATTGGAGCAACAGTGGGCCTCACAGGTCTGCATGTTATGTTTGTGACGTCCACTAGTGATGCGCGGGTCGGGTTTTTTCATGACCCGCCCCGCCCCGCCCCGCGACGGAACCCAACCCGCCTCAACCCGCCCCGCGAACCCATATATAAATCTACGGCCCAACCCGCCCCGCGACCCGCGATTTTCTTTTTTATTCTGTAAAATCATGGTTAGAAAATAATCCCAAGTGTATTCAAACTGTTTTATTGTTAATATTCTTATTCTTATTAGGAATAAAGACAAAACAAGAGCATGTTATTATTTTTATTTTTTTTGCGTGTGAGAGCGCGTGACCCGCTCACCCGCAGCCCGCATAATTTTCTCCGAAATTCTGACTCGGCCCAACCGCGGGTCCCGCGGGTTACGGGTCAACCCGCGCATCACTAACGTCCACCGTCGGTTGACCCACTAGGCAATTTAAATATAGGATGGACGGTATCTTGGTGTAGTGATCACATACAAACAATCCAGTTCAATGTACAGTACAATCTGATATTTGGAAATCGATGAGATGTTTTCTAAATTATATAAGCAACACAACACATTAAAAAATAAAGCTTCCATTTTATGGGTGTGGGGGGGGCCGGTAAGGGACCTGGATATTGGATAGGGGGGCACTGGCCCCCAAAAAACGTTGAGACACTGGTATAGATGCTCGGCACCACATGGATTCCAACCCATAGACACATCGGTGGTGGGCAGGTACTTTAAACCTGCACCACCTGAGCACCCTTTACATAGCCTAAGCCTACTGTAGCCATTACTGCTGTATTGTAAAAATTAAATAAAAACTCGATTAGTATAGTCATCCTCACTATCATCATCACAGTTGTTTTAATATTGAGGCATTTGGTCAGATATGTTGTGATTTGGTCCATACCACGCAGCCCTGATTGCATGTGTGTACCGTGTGCGTAGTCAGTGTGCGGATAAGCACACAGCACACTGTGCTTAGTGTCTGTGTGCTTGTGTGCTTGCGCGCGTGTGTCTGTGTGTGTCTCTGTGTGTGTCTCACACACACACACACACACACACACACACACACACACACACACACACACACACACACACACACACACACACACACACACACACACACACACACACACACAGAGTGTGGTCCGTACGTGTCAGTAGGTACAGTAGTGTTCATCATCAGTCACCCAGGGGAAGGTCTGGGCTGCATGCAGGAACGGGGAGAAAAATGACAAGAGTGGAGCTTCAGTGAAACAGGATGTAGCCACGTGTTAGCACTGAATGGATGGTTGGTGTGTGTGTGTGTGTGTGTCCTCCTCCCAGTGTGTGTGTGTGTGTGTGTGTGTGTGTGTGTGTGTGTGTGTGTGTGTGTGTGTGTGTGTGTGTGTGTGTGTGTGTGTGTGTGTGTGTGTGTGTGTGTGTGCTCGCAGCTTGACAACAGTGCACTAGAATGATGTTCTCCTGTTAAATCTACTCCGGAACAGTGGCTCAGTGGCTGTTTGGAGTGTGCAGGGAAGGTGCTGTGTACGTGCATGTGTGTGCGTGCTTGTGAACAGTACTGTAGCTAGTTCCAGCTCTACCGTAACGTTGTAAGTTGTACTGTAAGTGTGAACTATATTCTGATAGTAATTGTTGCTGCAGAGTATTTAGTAACAAAAGGGTCTCTCCAGCTATTTAATAAACAGAAAATAGACGTTCAGGTCGGGACACCAATTTTATCCAATCAGGAGAGAGAACTGAAGTGATTCAACAATTGAAAGGGGTAACATGGGTTCTCTCTCCTGATTGGGTGAAGGTGGTGACCCTCCCGAACATTTATGTTCTGTTTACTGAAGAGCTGGAGAGACAGGAGGAAGACTCCTGTTACAGCACACTTGATTTTCTCATTATATGCTATATTTAGGGCCGGCCGTAGCTTAGTGGTTAGAGAGGCTATCTGTGTCACAGTCACAGACTTTGCCTGTCTTGTCTAGGTCTTGTATTTCTATGTTATGTTCCTGTTCTTGGTGTCTTGGTTCTATGTGCATGTCTACCCCAGCTGTATCTCATGTGTAATCAATCCTCATGTGTATAATAGTCTTGTTCCCCAGTCAGTCCGGACAGAACTTCTGTCACGATCTGGTGTGGTGAGGACCCAAAAGCAGGACAGCCAGGCAGGTATTGTTCAAAAACCCATGGTTGGGTGTTTTAATAAACAGTAACGGTGACCAGAACAGAAATCACAAACTAACACTAAACATGATGTGACACCAAACAATGGCTCAAACGAAGGACTGACTGGGGAACAAGACTATTATACACATGAGGACTGATTACACATGAGAAACAGCTGGGGGAGACCTGAACATAGAACCAAGACAACAAGAACAGGAACATAACATAGAACTACACGACCTATAGACAAGACATGCAAAGTCTGTGACTGTGAAAGGTCCTATGTTCCTGGAACCTGGAAAGCATCTCTGTCACTTTAGATTTCTTTGGCTATTCAAAAATTGCAGATATACAAGCTCATAGCGCGGCACCGAGTGCCGCGCTATGAGCTTGTAGATTTGTTATTTTTGAAAAATCTTTTTATAAAACATTTTTATTTATTTATTTTTCAAAAAACTGTTAGGATTTAGAAAAAAAAAGAGAATTGCCTCAGGTCTTAATGGGTTAATGCCCCGCCCCGGAGTACTCATCATAACCATCGACGCAGCCATCAGCCGGATGAAGCTGAACATGTAATTAGTAAATAATAAGGTAACCAAATAAAAAAGCGTGCATCAAAGGAGTTCGATGTGTACCCTCGAGCCCCACAATGTTGTACATTTAGTCATTATGCCAACCCATTCCTCCAGTGTTGTCACTGCTGTTGTCTATCTCTAACTGACTAACCTGCCAGTGAGTGGGGGAGCCCCCACCGAGAGGAAGTATACATGCCTCTGTCCTTCTCCTCTCGGCCAACACTCCCTGCTGACAGGTGGCGTCCCAGCCTGTAGGAGTACAAATATCACCCCCCCTCCCCTCCCTCCTGGCTTCCCTCCCCCTGAACACGGGGCCATTTGTGTTTGTACTGTAAGAGACGCTCGACACAAAATGTCTTCAGGAGGGATTGCAAGCGAACAAACACGCATAGTAGAGACTAAACCCCATTCATCCATCTCTGAACGAGTAATAAAATATTGCACAGAGTAAAACAACATTTTAGGGATCCATCCGACACCATTTCCCGGGGCAAAGAGGCGGTAACGTGTAGCGGAGGGCTTCACAGATGGAACAACACGCTATGAATGATGCAGAAAGGAAAAGAGGTCGACAGACTCTCAGCAACTTCTTTGGGAACATATCATGTTTGGTACTAAAAGGCTATTTACAACAAAACCAGGTCAGGTGAGTTACTGTAGTACCCTCTCTCGCTCTCTCTCTCTCTCTCTCTCTCTCTCTCTCTCTCTCTCTCTCTCTCTCTCTCTCTCTCTCTCTCTCTCTCTCTCTCTGCATCCTGCTCTGACATGGCTTTTGTTGCATCTCCATCGCCACTATTCAGTTCTACCTTGCTACGGAAAAAGAGGTCAGGCGGTAATCAGCCGTACACTGCATGCTAAGTAAACTGTTTAGTAGGGACAGACCAATGTATCGGCAGTGGTGTAAAGTAACTAAGTAGATGTACTCAAGTATATACTGTACTTAAGTACAATGTTGAGGTATTTTTTTTACTTTACTGGAGTTTTTCCAATTGTCTGTACTTTCTCTACTTCACTACATCTCAGAGGCAATTATTATACTTTTACTCCACTACAATGATTTGAAAACTGTAGTTACTTTGTAGATTTTGATTGTACTTGACCATTACTTAACGAACCCCAGCATCTGTATTGTTGGGAAAGCTCTCGCTGAAAATAGCAGATCGACAAGCTCACAACGCGTCGCAACGCGACGCGTTGTGAGCTTGTCGATCGGCTATTTTCAACGAAAGATTTCCCCACAATAACAGAAAACAGAAAAGACACTGTAGAGCCCCATTAACCAATTAATGCAGCAGGTTGAATTTCTTCATCTGCCACAGGAAGAACATTCTGTGCTGGACCCTCTTAGCGATGGACGGTCCATGTTCTCCCACTGGAGGTCTTGGAAAGAAACAATTTAACCCCGGGAATATGAACGACTCCACAGGCTATAGGGCTCCAACTCAGTGTCCTTGTGGTTAAAGAGTGTCGCCCTGAGCTTGTCGTACCGTATACCCAATACCTCATTGCGTGTCACTCAGCATCAAGGACTGGGATTAAGTCCCAGTGACATACTCGTGTCATGTCCAGAGGGCTGTGCTTGTACATCAAGCTGCCTCGTTCCGCAGAAACAGGAGATATAGGCTCCTGACCCTATGGGACACATGGGCTCGGTTTCTTCCTGAGCCATGGTTGAAGCAGTTGGTTTCATGCACGCACAGAGAGAGAGACGGACGCGTGAGCTTGCAAATAAATGAATACACAACACATGCATATAGCGGGAGGGACTTACAGCGCTAGAATGTGCCGTGCATAACACACAGTGGAAGAAAAAGTACAACGTTTTTTACTTAAGTAAAAGTAGGCTATCAATACTACAATGTAGAAATAGGCCTACTCTGTTACAAGTAAAAGTCCAGTATAAAAAAAGTGTTTGAGTAAAAGTACAAAAGTATTGGTATGAAAATGTACTTAAAGTATCAAAAGTAGTTTTCAAATGTATAAAGTGTATAACAATCTTTTGAAAGTAGCAGATCTACAAGCTCACTCATGTGTCGCATCGTGACGCATTGTGAGCTTGTAGATCTGCTATTTTCAAATGGCCGAAATGTATATAGGGCTGAAGTGGTTAATGCATGTTTTGTAATAATAATCTTAATCTACAAAGTAACTAG
Source organism: Gymnoscopelus microlampas (assembly GCF_963454915.1). Lineage (NCBI taxonomy): Eukaryota > Metazoa > Chordata > Actinopteri > Myctophiformes > Myctophidae > Gymnoscopelus > Gymnoscopelus microlampas. Next base: position 12,223,502 of record NC_139939.1, read on the forward strand.
TAACGTTTTCAAACAAATCGTAGCGGAGTAAAAGTACAATATTTGCCTCTGAGATATAGTGGAGTAGAAGTAGAAGTACTGAAAATTTAAAATACTCTAAAAATGCCTCAAAACTTTACTTAAGTACAGTACTTGAGTAAATGTACTTAGTTACTTTCCACCACTGGCAGTTTCCTGAGCCATGGTTGAAGCAGTTGGTTTCATGCACGCACAGAGAGAGAGACCGACGCGTGAGCTTGCAAATAAATGAATACACAACACATGCATATTGCGGGAGGGACTTACAGCGCTAGAATGTGCCGTGCATAATACACATAACCAGACTGATGAGTATAGGGGTGACCGTGCCTTTGCTACAGCCTGCCCATCCACATTAGAAGTGCTCATTATATCAAGGTTTTTTAAATCCCTACTCAAGACACACTTTTTTCAATAGCTTTTAACCCATTAAGACCGGGAACGCATCTGTGTGTCATTTTTAGATTTCTTTGGCTATTCAAAAATAGCGCTACGAGCTTGTATATCTGCTATTTTTGAAAAATCTTGAAAATTCTGTGCAAATCTTTCATATGTATTTTTTAAAGCGAACATGTGTAACGCAAATCTTTGCTTATGGGGATTCTACAAATGTCTTCTAAATCCTAACATAAAATAAACGTATGTTGCTATAATATCAGTGGTTCTCAAACTTTTTCATGTCAAGGACCTCCCAAAATGATATGTATTTGTCCCTGGACCCCCCATCTCAACACATTTTGTTCCAGGGACCCCCAGAAGCAAAGATTTGAGTTAAACATGCACATGTTCAAAAATGTGCACACATTTTCACGATTTTCTTCAAAAACAATAGCAGATCTACATGAGCTTGTAGATCTGCTATGTTGTAATAGCCCAAAGAAATCTAAAATGACACAGATGCGTTCCCTGTCTTAATGGGTTAATCACATTTGAGTGTGTGTGACATGTGACTTTGTTGTTGTGGTTGCACTTGCATATTTTCTTGTTGATGCATTGTCTTGCTTAGAACAGCACTTTGGTCAATTCCCATTGTTGTAAATGTGCTTCATAAATGAAGATTGATTTGATTTGATTTTCTTTCCGCATAATACGGAGGGAATGGCGGAATACGCCATAATCACAAACAGGGGATGAGAGCCCATGGGGCATGCAGTGCTCCTCAAACTGTGCGCCTGGGCCCACTGGTTGCAAGTGAGCCCCCAAATAGTTGGCAAAACAATTAAGATTGTATTGATAATATGATATTAATATAAAATATTAATTAAAAACAAAATACACTTAAACCCCATATCGGAGTTCCTCAGGGCTCTATACTAGTGACTTTACATTTTTCTGTTATTATGGGGAAAGCTTTCGGTCATTTTCTGCGAAAGCTTTCCCCACGATGCTGGGGTTTAAGTGGTTAAACTATAGGAACTTAAAGTACAGTATACTGTATACTATGCTAGTTCAATAGGCTCTATGCACAGCCACCATATTGGAAAGTAATTGGGCCTCTTCCGTATACTTCCTTCACAGGTGTTATCAATGATACTAATTAAGGCTTTGTTCCATTCTGGTCAAACAGAGTCAGGGTGCTGATATTGTGCATGTTGGCTCACTGGAAACACTCTGCTACGCCAGAGTGTACAAATGGAACCACGGGTAAGGGTCC
>NC_139939.1:12227673-12230173 GCF_963454915.1 Gymnoscopelus microlampas
GGGGCGCAGAGAGGAGGGGGGATAGCGGACAGACAGGAAGAGTAAACATTAGAGCCTGCAGCCAAGCCAGATTTGTGGGTCTGATGACGATCCGGATTTTAGAGAGTCCTAGAGGAGTGGTACTCAAATCTTTTCATGTTGAAAACTTTTACTTCTACTCCATTACATCTCAGAGACACATATTGTACTTTTGTTCCACTACAGTTATTTGACAACTTTAGTTATTGCACTTTGAGCTATATAGCTACATTATTTTCTCTACCATATTGATTATGCACACTTTAAGGGCCTTTTTGTGCCAAACTGTAATGTACAATTTGATTCGCCTTTGTGTAAGAAGAAATGTGCTACGATCATTCCGTCTTCCTGACTTGCCTTTACAGAAGGTTGACGTTTTTTTTCCGAACCCTTGTCCCATGTGTAGTGTATTCGTTCATAAATACTGCGTATTATTGTGCTTTTGTATGGTGTTTGTATAGTCTGCTGGGTGTTGTTTGTGTTATATTATAATTATGTGGGCCACACAATGGAACCAAGGTTTTGGCTTTTTTTTGCGATTAATCCATTTTGTTCTCTTTCAATGTTTGTATTGATTTTTGACAAAAATTACATGTGCATTAAAGAGACACACACTTAGGACAACAACATACACACAAAAAGAGAAAAGAAAAACACAAGACAGAATCAATAGCAAGCCAGCAAACAACATTTCCATCCATTTTGTTAAATGTTGCCAATAAAGTATTCTATCTGTATTCCAACTGGAGTTGAAGTTCAACCTCGAATATTAAGACACTTCAGCACATCTGCTGATGGTCTGGCCAAGATTCCGGTCTCGGGTTAATCTCAAGAAAAGTTGAAATATTCAACACTTCAGTGGGAAAGTAGCCGTACTTTATGCCCTTTGCTCACTCTGTCCGACCTGATCTCACCTGAGCGCTGTGTCACGTCCCGCCTGTGTCTCGGTGCAGCTAGAGAGAGAGAAAAGGGCAAAGAGAGAGAGAACTGAGAGGGAATGGAGAGAGAGAGAACTTGGCAACCCCCTCACAGACACACACACACACACACACACACACACACACACACACACACACACACACACACACACACACACACACACACACACACACAGAGCCTCTGCTTTGATTCTCACAGAGTCTCAATCCTCTTTCTTCTCACGCTGCCGCCATCTCCCCCTCTCTACCTCTTCAACTCATTCCACCTCTCGCTCTCTCTCTCTCTCTCTCTCTCTCTCTCTCTCAGTGTGGTGTAAAGCAGTGGTTCTCAAACTTTTTCATGTCAAGGACCCCTAAATTGACACTTATTAGCCCGGGGACCCCCATTTGAAAAGATATGCCAGGGACCCCCCATAAGAGACGATTGTTACGGCTCTAGCAGTGATTCTCAACCATTTTAATTTCAAGGACCCCCCAGTTTGACATGCATAGGCTACGGACCCCCATTTAATGGCATTTATATCTCTGGGACCCCAATTTCTATTGTAAAATCAATGTTAATTTAACTCTGAGAGTGTCCAAATGGAACCAAATGGACCCGTTAGGGTCCATTTGGTTCCATTTGGACACTCTCAGAGTTACAGACCCATAAAGGTCCATTTGGTTCCTGTCCATCATTTAGCTGGGGACCCCCTGTAACCCCCTCAAGTACCCCTGGGGGTCCCCGGACCCCACTTTGAGAACCAATGGTGTAAAGTAACTAAGCACCTGTACTCAAGTACTGTACTTAAGTACAATTGTGAGGTATTTTTACATCTCAGAGGCAATATTGTACTTTTACAATCTCACCATTATATAGACTTTGGTTATTTGAAAATATATTTGATCTACAAGCTCACAACGTGTCGCATCACGACGCGTTGTGAGCTTGTAGATCGGCTATTTTCAAAAGATTTCATACATTTTGAAAACATGAAAATGAAATTGAGGATTTCTGCACAACGAGTACTTTTACTTTTGGTACTTTAAGTACGGACTTTTACTTGTAACAGCGTATTTCCACATTGCAGTATTGATACTTTCACTCAAGTAAAAAAAAAAGTAGTACTTTTTCCACAACTGCTCTCCCTGTCTGTCTGTCATTAAAAAGTAGCGGATCTACAAGCGGCGCGTTTTGACCTTGTAGATCTGCTACTTTTGATGCGTTTGAATCCTGAAAAGTCACAGTTTTGGACACAATGAGGTTCCCGCCCGACAGAGACGATGGACTGGTATTGCAAGTACAGATGTGCCATTTCAAAACTTGAAATGTCCTGCCATCGCCAAGACAGTACATTTTCAGGGGATTCCCAGGGCAATAAGAGGGACATTTAAAATGCTGAATTATTTTGATGATCACTGCTTTTAAGATGCTAATTAATTTGAGCAACTGGTCAAGGACCTCTTCAAATCACCTTTCGCCTCATAATGAGTCTGACACCTTCTTCAACACACATTCTTTTGTTCTCATGTATATGGATGTCTGTTAAAGGGAAAAACGGGGG
>NC_139939.1:12237673-12255173 GCF_963454915.1 Gymnoscopelus microlampas
GAGGAGCACACGTCTGTGTCACTGAAGCCCTGCCACAGAGCTTTGGAAGCCGTATATCGTCTCTGTCACACGGAAATCTTGTATCTCCATATTTTTATTTATTTTTTGTTTGGGGGGGTAATGCTACTACTTCGTCGTACAAGGTTTTCACACAAAAGTAGCGAAAATAAAAAAGCATTGTGAGCTATTTTTGCTATTTTTGTAACATAAATCAATTAAAAATAAGCTTGTGGGTTTTATAAATACCAATGAAAAGTATTAACCAAGAGCTTGTGACTAAATGATAACTACACTGGGATCCATTGGAACACAGATTCTTCATTATATATCTTTTTTCAATTTCCTGCATAGTTGTACGAATAGTAACTAGTAGTTTTGGATGTACAAGGTTTCCACCTGACAGCAACAATATGTGAGACCCAGTATATCGTCTGTATATGTATATGTATATGTCCAAAACTGTTACTTTTCAGGATTCAAATTCAAAAGTAGCAAAAGTCGCTTTGCTCCGCATTTCTAGCTTGTAGATCTGCTACTTTTGATGCCTTAATTTGTGTGACGCTGTAGTATGATCAAGTAGGGCATTCATTTATGCCCTACTTGATCATACTACCGATAGGCACCATTCTGTGCCTATCGGTATATAACTCGGACGGCGCTGAGTAGGCTCAAGCGAACGTCACAATGTTCGGCACGGCAACTCGCTCGCTTTAGCTCGCTCGGTGGTCCCTCTCATGGGTAGGTCAGTATGTCGCCTATACTTCGCCCATTCAATGGTCTGATAAAACATGATGATGTCCCATTCAATGCATTGATAGCATCCGAATGGGGTGAGAAGATTTGTGTTTCAAACATGTTTGTGATTTTTCAATTTACTTAAAAAATAACGGATGTACAAGCTCGCAGCGCGGCACGAAGAACCACCATGTTATACAACAACATTTTATTTTATGAAGTTGATTGTTGAATCCAACAGTGTGTAAAATAAACACGTTTTTTATTCTCTGTCCTGTTACCCCCAAGCACCAGAGGGCTAATTTAACTCTCTCTCCTCTTAACACATTGGGTGCCAAAACCGTATATATACGTTTTTTGCAATACTTACACGGAGTGCCAAAACCGTATATATATATACGTTTTTTGAAAAAAAAAATAATAATTTTTCAAAATTTTTTTTTTTCAATTTTCTTTTTTTTTTTTACCTTCTAAGCACCAGGAGATATCATTTTCCGAAGATTTTGACTCCAATCCACTTTCTGGTTAACTTATGACTTCAAAAGCCTGTATCTCGGCTCCTAAAAAATGGTTAAAAATCCTGGCACTCAGTGTACTCTGTTTTTAAAAAAACCTGGCACCCAATGTGTTAATTTACGGAAAAAAACACAAATAAGTTAGAATATGGGAGATAAGAGGTTTCTGCCCTAAAGCAACGAGACACTACTTACTGTACAGTACCAGACAGTGTCTCTGTTCTATGCCTCTACTCTCTCTCTCTCTCTCTCTCTCTCTCTCTCTCTCTCTCTCTCTCTCCTCTCTCTCTCTCTCTCTCTCTCTCTCTCTCTCTCTCTCTCTCTCTCTCTCTCTCTCTCTCTCTCTCTCTCTCTCTCTCTCTCTCTCTCTCTCTCTCTCTCTCTCTCTCTCTCTCTCTCTCTCTCTGCTCGTAGGCGGGTTGATGATGACTGGCGCTGGCCAGGCTCGTGCCGACGGCGGGGGATTTGGGATAATCCCCCCCCTCTTGTGTCTCTTGTGTCTCCCCCAGGTCCTCCAGATGGGTTTTAACAAGCTCCGGAACGTGACGGAGGGCATGCTGCGAGGCCTGGGCAAGCTGCAGTATCTCTACCTGCAGGCCAACCTCATCGAGACGGTGACGCCAAACACCTTCTGGGAGTGTCCCAACATAGAGAACATAGACCTCTCCATGAACCGGTGTGTGTGTGTGCGTGTGCGTGTGTGTGTGTGTGTGTGTGTGTGTGTGTGTGTGTGTATTACTATACTTGTGAGGACCGAATGTCCCCACAAGTATAGTAAAATATGATAAATAGATGTAAGGATCAAATTGCTGGCCCTCACAAGAGAAATGCTTGTTTTACGGTTGAAAAAAGATTTTCTGAGACAGGTTTACGATTCGGAAAACATTCAGGTTGGGGTTAGGCTTAGGATTTAGATGCTATGTTTACTGGTTGGAGATGAGAGTTATATATTTACACTTAGTTGCACGCTGGTGTCGTGCACCAAAATTCTTTTTGATCTACAAGCTCACAACGCATCGCAACACGATGAGAGAGAAATGTAGTGGAATTATTTCTCTTTGAAATGTAGTGGAGTGATAGATAGCCTGGAATTTAGACAGACTCTTCTTCTTAGTCTGGGAGTCTTCCTCAATATAGTTACAATATATCTAGAGGGCGGACTGCCCCGCCCCCCAGCTGTTCATTTCAATGAAAGTTGCTCACTGGTATTTGAAGCAGCCCGAATAACGCTCTACTTCCACATTTGGGAGGTTCCTTACTGGTACTTCCTTATTGTCCACCCCTTGGTAACAATCCTCACCATGCTGAGCGGACACCGTGTCTCTCTCTCTGTTCCCTCCTCTAGGATCCAGGTGCTGGACGGCAGTCTGTTCTCGGGCCTCAGCAAGCTGACCACATGCGAGCTGTACACCAACCCCTTCAACTGCTCCTGTGAGCTGCTGGGCTTCCTCCGCTGGCTCTCCATCTTCCCCAACCGCACCAACGAGCGGATGGTGAGTGTTGTACCAGTGCTTCTCAAACGTTTTCCTGTCAAGGACCCCAAATGTATATGTACTTTTGGCGAGGACCCCCCACCTGAAAATATTGTGTGGCTTCGAATGCTATCAATATGTCGCCTATACTTCGCCCATTCAATGGTCTGATAAAACATGATGATGTCCCATTCAATGCATTGATAGCATCCGAACGGGGTGAGGAGATTTGTGTTTCAAACATTTTTGAGATTTCTCAATTTACTTAAAAAATAACGGATGTACAAGCTCGCAGCGCGGCACGAAGAACCACCATGTTATACAACAACATTTTATTTTATGAAGTTGATTGTTGAATCCAACAGTGTGTAAAATAAACACGTTTTTTTATTCTCTGTCCTGTTACCCCCAAGCACCAGAGGGCTAACTTAACTCTCTCTCCTCTCACCGTCCTGTCTCTCCAAGAACTCCCTAAACTATTTTTTCCGGTAGAATGTAATCTCTACAAACCAATAGTCAACAGCATGACAGTATGAGCCCCCCCCCCCCCCCCCCCCCTGTCATGGGTAGACCAGGCTTTTTTATACATTACAGGTGGTTTGAGGCCCTTTATCTCCCCCTGACAAAGGAGTAACACCTCAGGCTATACTCAGATAAAAGTTTTTTTTAGGCTAATGTGTCACAACGGTGTGGGTACGGAGCAAATCGTCTCTGTCGGGTGGAAACCTCAATATGTCCAAAACTGTAACTCTTCAGGATTCAAATTCTAAAGCATCAAAAGTAGCAGATCTACAAGCTCAAAACGCGCCGCGTTTCGAGCTTGTATATCTGCTACTTTTGATGCTTTTGTGTGACGCAGTAGTAGGATCAAGTTGAGCAGTACCTCAACCAGTGGTCCGGGGACCACCAGTGGTCCTTGAGGGGGTTCCAGGGGGTCCCCAGCCAAATTAATAGTTAGGAACCAAATTGACCCATATGTGTCTGTAACTCTGAGAGTGTACAAATGGAACCAAATTCCATTTGTACTCTCTCAGAGAAAAATGAACACTAATGATGATGATACTGTGGGACCCCCAAGAAATGAAAATGGTTGAGTCCCTGGCATATCTTTTCAAATGGGTCCGTGGGCTATAATATGTGTGAATTTGGGGGTCCTTCACGCGAAAAAGGTTGAAAATCACTGAAGTAGGACATTCATTTACGAAGGTTAGAATGGAGATAAGAGGTTTCTGCCCGACAGCAACAAAACGGTATCCAATACTAAGATAACGGCACCCATACAATCATAAAATGACACGTCAGTATTTGACAGTCCAATATGTTTCATCCTAATTTCATCCTAAAATCCCAACCGGTGTAATCGTTATCTCTGCGTTATGTTGAATGGATTTAGACGGACCCAGGACTCTCTTTGGAGACAATCTCCATTTATTCTGACAGAACGACACAAAACACACGTCTCCAAGTTAAGCTGGCTCTCTAATGCATGGACTCCTTTCTAAACAAACCCTGTATAAGTCATTTGTAACTCCAATTCTTATTGTGTTATAGAGAAGATAAGAAAAAGACTCCCACCTCGTTCCAATACGGAAATACACAAGGAAGAGGTGGAGGTGTGGCAGGATATTTATACAGGGAACAGAAGCAGAAGACTTAAAGAGGTGGTGCCATAGTTTTGCACTTTTTCGGTTTTTCATGTGTCTATGAGGTTGATAGAACCTCATTAAGGCCCCCGCTGGTGGTTTTATGGTGTTTCATGTCTTCTCTGACTATTTGGAGTTTTTTCCTGGAGGCTGAAACCTTGAGAGTCAAACGTGCCAATCCAAAAACAGGGGCATAGTGACATCACAGAGCCCCCAAAAAACATACCCTCCCCCTCATTATCATAACACAACAGATCTGTGGGCATGTGTGTGGGCATGAGGAGGAGGAGGGACTAGGACAGGTGGGTGGTGCTAAGGTGGTGGAGGAGGTGCTAAGGTGAGAACCAGGCATACTTAATGAACTGGAGGCGTGTCCACATAAAAACATTTTTTTTAACAATTTCTGTACACTTTTTTTTTTTGAAAAAAATCCTTACATAATAATAATACCTTATGATCAGGTTTTAGGGTTGAAAAATATCATGGCACTCCATCTTTAAAGGAGCTGTGACCACTAATGCATTGTATTATTATACATAATGGAGAATGGTGTCAGGTAGAAGCACGTATTTGTATATCATTTTGTGTCATTATATATAACACTTACAATTAACACTGTTGCACCAAACAGGTGTGCGACTCGCCCGCCGGCTTCTCCGGCTACAGCCTGCTGAGCCAGAACCCGCGCATCCCGGCGCACCGCAACGCGCTGCACATGCTCAGCGTCGTGTGCACCGACGACGGCAGCAGCGTCACGCCGTACTTCGTGATCCAGCCGAGCGGAGACTACACCACGCCGCCGCCGGACTTCGCCTCGCCGTGCGGCCTGGACGACTGCCCGTCCGGAGCCGGAGGACCGGAGGACCCCGTCAGCCTGAGTCCCATCTTCACCGACACCAACCCGGCCATGAAGCTCAAACAGGTGCTTTTTGATTGATCTGTTGATTGATTGAATGGCTTTATTAGACAGAAATGTCAACGGCGATATGCGTTGCGTCGAGATGCGTTGTGAGCAGGGCCAGGAATTTCAGGGAGGCCACAAAGGCCATGGTCGTCGTTTGCCCCTCAGTTTGGCCTTGTGCTCCTCAAAACAATAGACTCTATGCACAGCAGCCATATTGTGAAGACATTCACAGGTGTTACCAATGATACTAACGAAGGCTCTGTTCCATTTAGTGTAGCACAGTGGTTCTCAGATATTTCAATTCCCTCGACCCCCATAACTCTGAGAGTGTACAAATGGAACCAAATGGACCCTCACGGGTCCATTTGGTTCCATTTGTACACTCTCAGAGTTACACACTCGTAAGGGGCCATTTGGAAACCCCTTAAGGAACCCAAATTTTAGGGCCACTTGGTGTAGCAGAGTGTTTCCAGTGAGACAACATGCACAATATCAGCACCCTGACTCTGTTTGACCAGAATGGAACAGAGCCTTCGTTAGTATCATTGGTAACACCTGTGAATGTCTTCACAATATGGCTGCTGTGCATAGAGCCTATTGCATGCCCTGAGGCCACAGTGGCCTTAATGCCCCAGCTGACTGTATCACTTTCTCCTCTGTCTGTTTCTTGTCAATATGTAGACACCAGTGTCTCTGTCTTGTCATGTAGACACCAGTGTCTTTTGTTGAGATTCTGAATTCTTAACTCCCCTGAGTCCCCATCTTTAAACTAATCCAATGACTTTGATTGGTGCAGGCTGAGTATGGATCAGAATGTACATACCATCATTTATGTATTTCACTGCAGATAGTCAGTTAATGAAAAATCATCCTTAACCCTTAAATTCAATTGATTCTTTCAATGGACTAAAATCTTGTTTTATTTGATGGCCTTCCTGCCTTCAAAAAATGTACAACACCTAAGGCCAAGTGGCCTTAACCAGGCCTGGAAAGTCCAGGCCTGGTTGTGAGCTTGAAGTTTTGGAAATGTTTGGAAACGTTCTGTATAAAATGACCATGCCCAAAATAAGGGATTGATTATTATTGATGATGATGTTAATGATTTTTTTTATCATTAGCACCTTTCATGCATAAAATGCAATAATGGGTTTTACACAAAAAAATAAAGACCATAAAAACAATTACATCAAAATAAGAAGAACATATTTTATAAAAAGGAACGGTAAAAACGAATACAATTTGCATAAAACAAAAATACCTCAGTATAAGAGCAAGGGAACACAACCAAAAGCTATCAAATTAATCATTGAGATAAAGCGAGGCAAAAATAAATATGTCTTAAGATCTGCTGATTCAGCCATTCGGGGAATCACTGGCAGAGAGATAGAAACTAAAAGCTGCCTCTTAGTACTTACAGATGGGACTGTTAAACGTTCCAGCTGTAAGTTATTAATCAATTATTTAATCAGATGACCGATTATTGATACTTTTTTATACTCATTTAACCCATTGAGACCTGGAACTGTGTCATTTTTAGATTTGAGCTAAAAAGCATTATTTTACACTTTAGGCTATTCAAAAATAGCAGATCTACAAGCTCATAGCGCGGCACCGAGTGCCGCGCTACGAGCTTGTAGATCTGCTATTTTTGAAAAATCGTGAAAATGTGTGCAAATCTTTGAATATATATATATTTTAAAGCAAACATTTGTAACTCAAATCTTTGCTTCTGGGGGTTCCTGGAACAAAATATTTTGATGGGGGTCCGCGGCCAAATACATATCATTTTGGGGGTCCTTGACATGAAAAAGATTGAGCACCACTGATACAGAAACATACGTTTTTCCGAAAATTGTTGGGATTTAGGAGACATGTAGAATCGGCTTCAGGTCTCAATGGGTTAAACGTTCCAACTGTAAGTTATTAATCAATTATTTAATCAGATGATTGATTATTGATACTTTTTTTATACTCATTTAAATGGTTGCACCCCCTTACAGGTGTTGCACTCGAGCGCTGTGATCACGGTGCAGATCCCGCACCCGTACCGCAAGATGTACATCCTGGTCCTCTACAACAACAGCTTCTTCACCGACATCCAGAACCTGAAGAGCCAGAGGGAGGACATCGAGCTGAAGAACCTCAAGCCACACACCGACTACACGTATGCAACCTTTGTTTGTTTGTTTGTTTGTTTGTTTGTTTGTTGATTAAAAAAAGTACTGTGATCAAAACCAATTAATGGTAGGGTAAGTGATATTTTTGGGTTAAAACAAAAAGTATTTTGTTAAAAGGTTAAAGCACTATATTCTGATAGTAATTGCTATAGAGTGTTTGTTCAGTAACAGGAGTGTCCCCGTCTCTCCAGCTCTTTAATAAACAGAAAATACATTTTCCGGTAGGTGTCAAAATCTCAGCCAATCAGGAGAAAGTACCCATTTTTAAGCTTCATTTGTATAGTGTTCCAGTTCCAATTTTGCCTGCTCATTTCTTAGTGTCATCACTTCCTATTTCACTTGTTTAATCTATATCCTGATTGAGTTCTCTATCCTGATTGGATAAAATTGGAAATGAAACTGAAACTGAAACGAAAATGCATTTTCTGTTTTATAAAGAGCTGGACAGACAAGGAGACTCCTAATACTGAACAAACACTCTATAGCAATGAGTACTATCAGAATATAGAGCTATTTAACAATTATTTTAACCAAAGAAAATCACTTACCCTACCTTTAAGTACAGGGAATTAAAATCACTATAATCAGTGGTGTAAAGTAACTAAGTACATTTACTCAAGTACTGTACTTAAGTACAATTTTGAGGTACTTTTACTTTACTGGAGCATTTCCAATTTTCAGTACTTTTACTCCTACTCCACTACATCTCAGAGGCAAAGATATTACTCTTACTCAACTACAATTATTTTGATACTTTTGGTACTCTAAGTACATTTTGATGCCAATACTTTTACTCAAGTACATTTTGAATGACGGACTTTTACTTGTGACAGAGTATTTCTACATTGCAGTATTGATACTATTACTTAAGTAAAACATTTTAGTACTTTTTCCACCACTGCCTTTTACTGAGAAGGCAGACTGTCCAAATGACTTCTTTACGCATTGAACCAATCAATGCAATTACCTCGTGTATAGTTGCTCTACTAGAGCTCTGAAGTCTAACAACCCGAAAGTTGTCCAGAAAACAGAGGTGAAACACTTTTATAAACATTTAACCAGTTCTTTTTTTTTTTTTGGTATTGATTTTTAAATAAAGAAAAAGAAAATTCCACCTAGGCCCTAGATGTGTTTACAAAGGTAATTTAGTCATCCGTGGATATAACGAAAATCCTGTTCACATTTCCATGTCTATCCAATTAACCCATTGAGACCTGAAGCCGATTCTACACGTCTCCTAAATCCCAACAGTTTTCTGAAAAATGTATGTTTCTATATCAGTGGTGCTCAATCTTTTTCATGTCAAGGACCCCCAAAATGATATGTATTTGGCCGCGGACCCCCATCAAAATATTTTGTTCCAGGGACCCCCAGAAGCAAAGATTTGAGTTAAAAATGTTCGCTTTAAAAATATATATATTCAAAGATTTGCCCACATTTTCACGATTTTTCAAAAATAGCAGATCTACAAGCTCATAGCGCGGCACTCGGTGCCGCGCTATGAGCTTGTAGATCTGCTATTTTTGAATAGCCCAAAGTGTAAAATAATGCTTTTTAGCTCAAATCTAAAAATGACACGGTTCCAGGTCTTAATGGGTTAAAAGGACACCGACCTCTCAGAAGGATACGAGAGATGTCAGTGGGGAGGTAGTTTCTCCAGGAAATTGTGTTGTTGCCTTTATATGCGTGCGCATAATATCTCGTGAGGGAGAACCTTACAAATCTATTTGTACCAAAAACAATTTCGGGCTAGTAATAGGCAGTGATGGAAAAAGTACTCACATTTTTGACTTCAGTAAAATGATCAATACTGCTTATATTAGCTCATATTGTAAAAAATGTCCAAATGAATCCCTTTCTTCTCATTATAGAACTGGATCTATAATCTCATCAGTTTCTGCTCCCTGGATTTCTTATTGGCTGTTTGTGTATGGATGTTAAACAGGTACTGCGTGGCGTCCATCCGCAACTCGCTGCGCTTCAACCACACCTGCCTGACCATCTCCACGGGGCGGCGGCTGGACCCCGAGAGGCAGCCCAGCGAGTCGTCGGCCACGCACTACATCATGACCATCCTGGGCTGCCTCTTCGGCATGCTCCTCTTCCTCGGCCTGGTGGTCCACTGCCTGAGGAAGAAGAGGATGATGGAGGAGAAGGTACAGAAAGCATTATTCAGCCTGCTCTGTTGTATAAATAGGCTCTATGCACAGCAGCCATATTGGACAGAAATTGGGCCCCTTCCTTGCTTCCTTCACAGGTGTTACCAATGCCACTAATGAAGGCTCTGTTCCATTTAGTGTAGCACAGTGGTTCTCAAACTTTTTAATTTCAAGGACCCCCATAACTCTGAGAGTGTACAAATGGAACCAAATGGACCCTCCCGGGTCCATTTGGTTCCATTTGTACACTCTCAGAGTTACACCCTCTCAAGGAAACATGAGGGTCCCTGGACCACACTTTGAGACCCACTAGTATTTCTAGTGAACCAACATGCACAATATCAGCACCCTGACTCTGTTTGACCCGAATGGAACAGAGCCTTCATTAGTATCATTGGTAACACCTGTGAAGGAAATCAGAAGAGGCCCAATTTCGCTCCAAAATGGCTGCTGTGCATAGAGCCTATTGTCTAACAAAAACACATTTTTCAGTTTTTCCCGTATTGCCTCCAAGGATTATCGGACTTCCCACACCAGCACTTTCTGATCTGAACAATAAAGCCGTCACACGTTTAGCGCTCACAATAGCAAATGGCACTGATCATCCCTTACATCGTCACTGCAGACTCGTGCCATCTGGACGAAGATACAGAACTTTTGAAATTGGGAAAAAAGTTTGTTTTAAAGTTTTGTCCCTTCAGCCATTAACTCTTTGACTGCCAGAGTAATACTGTAGTGTAGCGTGCCAATGCTGCCAGCGAAAACGAGAGATTTTACTGTACCTTGGAAAAATCTGGGAACATTCGCCATGACCGCCGTCCTCACGGAGATCGGCTCATTACACGCACGGGGTCCTCGTAGTATCACCGCTCGTGGTGATCCATTGCACAGCCGTGGTCATTTGAATGAGGCTTGTTTTTTGCCGTCAAGAGAAGAGGAACGGAGGTTTGACCATTTCCCCACAGGAAATAAACAGGAACAGGACAAGCTTTTCTTTCTTAAATGACGTAAATTCCGGGTCTTTCGTCCAGGGCAGGAATTTCACGGCGGCCACGGCGGCCATGGCCGTCGTTGCCCCTCTCATTGGCCGTGTGCCCCTCGAATAATGACATGCCTTCACGGCCACAGTGGCCGTGGTGCCCCAGCTGCGCCCAGCAACTGATTTCACACTTTTTCCTCTGCGCGATTTTCTTGTCAATACGTTTTCTTTTAGTCACCAGTCCCTTTGGTTGAGCTGCGCAGCTACAACATGCACAGTGGTAGGTCGGTTTGATTTTAAGCCTCCTATGAACCTTCGGAATCCCGCAACACAGTGTAATAGACACAAAAGCATTACCGGGCCAAACAGGAGATAAATCTAACGCAGCCTGAACTAATCAATGGTAGGTTTGATTTCTAGCCTGAGAGAGAGAGAGAGAGAGAGAGACAGAGAGAGAGAGAGAGAGAGAGAGAGAGAGAGAGAGGATTCTGTAGTCCTACAGACCGATGTGCCCCGATGTTTTTTTCAACAGCAAAATATAGATGAATACATCTAATAAAATACAGCAAAATCCCCAAATTATGAGTCTTAATATAAAGCAAGCAACAGAATAACTGCAAACAAATTAAAAGTGTAGGCTATCAATATCATACAAAAGAGTGACCTCACCGCTCTGATGGACAAGAAATAAATCCTTTTGCAAACCACATCCATGATATCTGTTCGTTTGTCAACAATGTTCTAATTGGGAAGTTTATTTCAGCAAAATGTGACAGTTTTAGTCAGTTTTTTGGTGCGCAACACAGCCCTCGTTTAAGTGATTGCTTTCACCTGCTGCTGCAGTGTGCGGAGCTTGTGCGCAACAGGGCATATCTCCGCCAAGCCAGGGTGACCTACCCAGGGCCATGAAATTCATATGCAGGCATAGTAGCCAATTAGAATGAAATCTGCAAAAACGGACTAATATACTGATACAGAACCATATATTGGCTATATATTATGGCTTTCAGGTGGAAATCTTGTATGTTCCTTTTTTATTATTATTTAAAAACAATTTAAAATCATGAAAATAGCCAATCTACAAGCTGTAATTATTAATAATTAAGAAATACTATATTTTAAAGAGAGAGAAAATCAACTAAAGTCATTATTAGTGCAAGTTCAATCACATTTCATTTGAATGAAAATAACTTGTGGGGAAAATACATAAAATCTCTCAGAGGTCTTCAACAGGGGGTCCGCGACCCCTAGGGGGTCCACGAAGGTACTGCAGGGGGTCCACGAAATTGTTGTTTGATAAATAAATAAAAATGCTTTTAAAAACTTTAAAAACTCTTTTTTTTTTCAAAAATGTAAATTTGTCTTTAAACATAACATGACATATTTTAATAGCTTAGTAGGCCTAATGAATGCACAATAACATGGTATGTCTATACATATTTTGTAGAGAAAGATCAGTGGTGTCAGTTCAGCAAAAGCTAAGGTATGGCAAGGTTAGGGTTGCCAACTCCCAGAGATTAAAATAAGGGACATCTATCCTTTTTTTAGGGGTTCAACCCCCCCAAAACCCCTGAAATGCATAGAAACTATGCATTATACCTATAACACAATGCAAACACAATGGTCTGGTCTTACACCTGCATTAGGCTACTATTCATGATTTTTTTTTTCTGGAGCCAAGGTATGGCACCTGCCATGAAACACAATTTTATACATAAATATATGATATATATAGTAGCCTACCCCCTACCCTACGAGGTAGGGGGTCCCTGCTCCATCACCCCATCAGTTTGGGGGTCCCTGGCCTGAAAAGGTTGAAGACCCCTAATTATTCTGTTAATCTAATGTGATTAATGTGACCCCTACTTCAGTCAGTGAAGTCCAGGGCTGAATGTGACATATTGAGACCTATATAACTAAATATTGGTCATTTGCCAACACATTATTTTGTGAAATAAATGGGTTATATTTCACAGATAGTTATACAATTCTTATAATATATTAAAATACAATCATCCTTAACCTTCAAGTTAAATGCATTATTTCCGGGGACTTAAACTTTTTTTTTTGGGATGGCCTTCCTGCCCTGGCATTTGGCCTTTGTGCCCTCCAAAAAATTACAACACCAAAGGCCAAGTGGCCTTGCCCCTAAAATGACGAAATTCCAGGCCTGCTTTCGTCATCATGCAGTGAAAGCATCATTCATAGGGTGGAAAACCACTGAAACCACAAAACTGGTCAGAACTCGTCAGTGGCAGGCTGCGCCTTGGCAGGATCTGACGAGGGAACTCGTCAGTGGCAGGCAAAGAGTTAAACAAACTGCCTCGCTGACAGGATGCTTTTTGGGTTTACTGGGGACTTCATGTATTGTCTTGTGGTTATGTGCTATAATAATGGACATGTGTTTTTTTTTTATTGGAACAGACTGTGAAGATGAATATCCCTGAGGGGACAATAAAGATGATGATGATTATTATTATTATTATTATTATTCTTAAGGAGAGGAAGATGAGCCGCATACAGCGCACGCTCATCGAGCTCAAGTACGGCGGCGCCGAGATGGAAGGCGGAGGAGGTGGTGGAGGAGGTGGAGGAGGAGGTGGTGGCGGCGTCTCCTCCTCCCAGAAGCAGATGCTGTCGGGCGGAGGGGAGAGCCTCTCACGGATGCCCTACCTGCCCCAGGGCGGTGGCGAGATCGACCCGTACAAGCTGCAGGAGGTGATCGAGACGCCGGCGCACAAGGCGGCCAAGCTCAACTACATGGAGGTCAGGGGCTCCGGCGGAGCGGGGGAGAGGGAGAGGGAGAGGGAGAGGGAGAGAGAGCGGGAGAGGGAGAGGGAGAGAGAGATGTCTCCCCAGGACAACCCTCAGGGCTCCGTGGCGGAGATCTCCACCATCGCCAAAGAGGTGATTTTTTAGAATTTAGGAATGTGATTCAGCCATGCATTATTTAGGCCAGCGACGGGGGGACGGGGGGGGGGGTCCATTTGGTTACATGTGTGCACTCTCTATGGCGTTGGTTCTCAAAGTGGGGTCCGGGGACCCCCAGGGGTACTTGAGGGAGTTCCAGGGGGTCCCCAGCTAAATGATGGATAGGAACCAAATGGACCCTTATGGGTCTGTAACTCTGAAAGTGTACAAATGGAACCAAATGGACACTAACGGGTCCATTTGGTTCCATTTGTACACTCTCAGAGTTAAATTAACATTGATTTTACAACATAAATTGGGGTCCCAGAGATGGAAATGCCATTAAATCGGGGTCCGTATAGCCTAATGCATGTCAAATTGGGGGTCCTTTAAATTAAAATGGTTGAGAATCACTGCTATAGGGCCATAAACATCTTCTCTTATGGGGGTCCCTGGCATATCTTTTCAAATGGGGGTCCATGGGCTAATAAGTGTTCATTTGGGGGTCCTTGACATGAAAAAGTTTGAGAACCACTGCTCTACGGAGTCATGGGGGTCCGTAGCCTAATGCGTAGTAAACTAGGGGTCCTTGGAATGAAAACGTTTTGAGAATCATTGATTCAGGAAAATGCTGGATTGATTATTTACCTGGTAACATATAGTTCCAAATGTACAGAATGTTTTTTTTAAATACCATGTTGTTAAAGGGATATTTCACTTTCAAAAAAACTTTTGGTCATTTTATGGTCTACTCAGGCTTTAGTGAGCCCTCCAGACCGTTTTTAAGTTGCTTTATTCAGTATTTAGATATTTGATATTAATTTTACCAGCCACGCCCCCTTCCTATACAAACCCATTATAACTTAAAACTCAATTTTTAACCTTTTTAACCATCAAAAACACCCGTCCTTGGTTCTGGTGACTCACCCTGCCCTCCTAATGCGTGAGGGGGCCGTGTTTTTTTGATTACTTTTTTCATTTATTTTTAATATTTTTTTTTGGAAAATGAAAAAATTAAATACAAAAAATATATATTAAAAATAAATGAAAAAAGTAATCAAAAAAACACGGCCCCTCACGCATTAGGAGGGCAGGGTGAGTCACCCGAACCAAGGACGGGTGTTTTTGATGGTTAAACAGGTTAAAAATTGAGTTTTAAGTTATAATGGGTTTGTATTGGAAGGGGGCGTGGCTGGTAAAATGAATATCAAATATCTAAATACTGAATAAAGCAACTTAAAAACGGTCTGGAGGGCTCACTAAAGCCTGAGTAGACCATAAAATGACCAAAAGTTTTTTTGAAAGTGAAATATCCCTTTAAGTAAGTAAAACATTTTTACCAGGTATCCTAGTTTCTACTCTGCTTATCCCGATCTGGATAAAAAACATGTGATAAATGCCCTAAATCAGTGGTTCCCAACCTTTTCTGGACCAGGGCCAACTTGAAATTGTCAAAAGTGTTCAGAGCCCACCAATCCCACCACTTAACCTCAGCAGATGGGTGGGCTGTGTGTGCTTTTTCAGAGCAAGTTTATTTCAACGATTAATGTTCTGGCTTGAATCAATGGAACTAAAACGTTTCTATCGCTATCACAATGAAAACTCATCTTCAATGTTTTAACCCATTAAGACCTGGAACTGTGTCATTTTTAGATTTGAGCTAAAAAGCATTATTTAACACTTTGGGCTATTCAAAAATAGCAGATATACAAGCTCATAGCGCGGCACGAGTGCCGCGCTATGAGCTTGTAGATCTGCTATTTTTGAAAAATCGTGAAAATGTGTGCAAATCTTTGAATACATATATTTTTAAAGCGAAAATTTTTAACTCAAATCTTTGCTTCTGGGGGGTCCCTGGAACAACATATTTTGATGGGGGTCGGCAACCAAATACATATAATTGTGGGGGTCCTTGACATGAAAAAGTTTGAGCACCACTGATATAGAAACATAGGTTTTTCAGAATACCGTTGAGATTTAGGAGACATGTAGAACCGGCTTCAGGTCTCAATGGGCTAAAGAATGAATACCATTTGTTTACATATTCATGTTATACTATCATTCAAATCTTAGTGTTTTCAAATGATTTGGGCGCCCACTTGCAATATCTTCACGGCCCCGCCAGCAGGACCCCAGTCCACAGGTTGGGAATCGCCGGCACTAAATTGTAAACGATGCATTTCCAGGTGGACAAGGTCAACCAGATCATCAACAACTGCATCGACGCGCTCAAGTCCGAGTCCACGTCCTTCCAGCAGGGGATGAAGTCCCCGTCGTCGGCGGGCAGCGGCGGCGGCGGCGGCGGCGGCGGGGGCGCCGTGTCCACCGCCGAGCCCCAGCTGGTCCTCCTGTCCGAGCAGGGCGAGAGAGAGAGGGGCGAGAGGGGCGAGCGAGACAAGGGGAGCGGGAGGGGCGGGCGGGGGGAGGAGAGGGGGCGGAGCTACCACCACCACTCGCTGCAGCGCCACCACAGCATGGAGGCCCCGCCCACCTCCAAGCGGCCCAGCACCTCCTCCTCGCCCGGCTCCGCCCGCACCCCGCGCTCCTTCCGCTCCGACGGCGGCTACCGCTCCTCCGAGAGCCGCTACGTCGAGAGGACCTCGCCCGGAGAGCGAGGTGCGTATATACACGCCCCCTTCTCGCCTCTCGCCCCGCTTTCTCTTTCCATTGATTGATTGATTGATTGATTGATTGATTGATTGAATAATTTATGAATGATTGTCTAATTAAAAGCATAATATTTGCCTCTGAGATGTAGTGGAGTAGAAGTAAAAGTACTGAAAATTGGTACTCCAGTAAAGTAAAAGTACAGTACTTGAGTAAATGTACTTAGTTAGTTTACAACACCACTGCTTGTTTCCTATACATTCAATAGGCTCTATGCACAGCAGCCATATTGGAAAGAAATTGGGCCTCTTCTTACTTCCTTCACAGGTGTTACCAATGATACTAATTAAGGCTCTGTTCCATTCTGGTCAGGTAGCTAATATCGTGCATGATGTCTCACTAAAACACTCCATTTTGGTTCCCAAATGGCCCCTTATGGTGGGTGTGTAACTCTGAGAGTTATGGGGGTCCTTGAAAATAAGACAACCACTATGCCACACTAAATGGAACAGAGCCTTAATTAGTATCATTGGTAACACCTGTGAAGGAAGTAAGGAAGGGGCCCAATTCATTCCCAATATGGCTGCTGTGCATAGAGCCTATTCATCAACATACAACATTAACACAATGATACATGTCATCAATAAATAAAAACACTATTACAGCATGTATGCAAAAGAGATGGGAAAATGCATGCTAGCGACTGGCCAAGATGTCTTTGCTATGCAGACACATCTTGGTCACACCGTTCACCATGTTTTGTTTGGTTTTCTTCGACCAAAAATTACTTTCACTGTTTACCTGGCATCCTAAAGTTCCAGAACGTCATTTAGATAGCGTGTTGTTCAGACAGATGGTTCATCGTTTACCTGGGTGGCCTATTTTCTCTAGACACCACACAGTTCTCTCTGCACTCCATTTGTTGTGATCATTTACAGATGTGCCACTTCAAAACTTCACACGTTACTGTTCACTCCCTGAAAGTGCCCTGAAAAGGCATTTTTTTCCTCCCTGTTCTGCCCTTAAAATTGCACTGTTTTGCCCCTGAAAAGAAGTTGTCACTACACACCCCCGTTTTTCCCTTCAACAGACACCCATATACATGAGAACAAAAGAATGTGTGTTGAAGAAGGTGTCAGACTCATTATGAGGCGAAAGGTGATTTGAAGAGGTCCTTGACCAGTTGCTCAAATGAATTAGCATCATAAAAGCAGTGATCATCAAAATAATTCAGCATTTTAAATGCCCTTCTTTGTCCCTCTTATTGCCCTGGGAATCCCCTGAAAATTTACTGTCTTGCCGATGGCAGGACATTTGAAGTTTTGAAATGGCACATCTGTACCTTGTTTAGTGTAAGTCGCTGTGTGGATAAATGCCTAACTCGTGAATCGTATTTTGA
>NC_139939.1:12260173-12312673 GCF_963454915.1 Gymnoscopelus microlampas
GAAACAAGCCCCCTCTCCCCTGGGTATTGAAACAACTTCATCCAGTAATTATACGGTAATTACTCTAGCACATAATACTGTACCCACGTACTGCACACACACACACACACACACACACACACACACACACAGACACAGACACGCACACACGCACGCACGCGCACACACACCACACACACACACACACACACACACACACACACACACACACACACACACACACGCACACACACAGATGAATGTATAATTTGCATAATAAAACTGTTGACCAGCTGTACTTTTCTTTTTTTTTCTGAACCTACCAGCAGTTTTGGGACTCGACGCCTCCATGTGAGTCCAGGAAATGACTCATTCCTCACAGTATAATCCTGAGGAGGGCAAAACTAAAATGGAACCAAATACGTGGTGGAACCAAATATTTGGTTCCCTGTGTGCTCTCTTCAGAGTTAACTTAACTTAGGCTACTGTGCTGGTTTCTGACCACTTCCGCTTCCAGAATCTCAATCATGACAAGAACTATTGGCTCTCTATACAAACAAACAAAGACTGATACCCTGTTATTTTACATCCAATTGGCTCTATGCACAGCAGCCATATTGGAGAAACTTTGGGCCCCTTCCGTATTTCCTTCACAGGTGTTACCAATGGTACTAATGAAGGCTCCGTTCCATTTCGTGTTGCATAGTGTTTCTCAAAACTCAATTTCAAGGACTTCCATAACTCTGAGAGTGTACAAATGGAACCAAATGAACCTGTAAGGGGCCATTCTGAACCCCTCAAGGAACCCTGAGAGTGTTTCCAGTGAGCCAACATGCACAATATCAGCACCCTGACTCTGTTTGACCAGAATGGAACAGAGCCTTCATTAGTATCGTTGGTAACACCTGTGATGGAAGTAAATGTATTTCCAAAATGGCTGTTGTGCAAAGTGTGCATAGCGCCTATTAAATCGAACGAAGACCAAATAATGCTAAACAGCCAGAGGCATTTTGCTTTAAAGAAATCATTACAAATGTAATCAAAATGGATCCGCGAGCGTCCATTACATTTCTCTGATTTACCAATGGATAAACGTAACACTGTTGATTTTACTGTGTGATTAATATTTGGATCCCACGGGTTTGAACTGACGTGTTCCTGTCAGGCAGACGTGCAATGGTAGAGGAAGTGTGATTAGCATAAACCCACAAAGAAATACATACATGTACTGTATATATCAATGTCTGCGCTATTTCTGCTAACCAGACATGCGAGAGGGGAGGCTTCCAACGGGACTAAATTGCCGCTGTTTATTTTGTACAGACACGCAAAAAGGACCTCATCTTGTCACAGACAGGAATGACGATGGTATCAAGGCCAATTTCAATCCAATCCTCTTTGCTGTGAAAAAAAAGAATAAGAGAGAGAGAAAGAAATAGCTTCTCATATCCCCATCTATGGAAAAGTAATCTCCGATGACAAGTGCTTGCACCGATCGAATTGCCTCTACTTCGCTCGGTTGAATGGAAAACGGAAAAGACTTCCGGGGGACAACGAGAGATGAAACGACACAGCTGGGTATTCTATGAAAAGTTTGTTGCTGAAACAAACTGCCGTATAAAACATGCCCCCCCCCCCCCCACCACACACACACAAAAGAGTCAAAATGCTCGTGTCATTAAACCCAGTTAAAGCCATACTCCAAGGGTTAGCGAAACCACTGCGGTTATTTTGTAGCACTGCGAACGCACATTCATTTTTGTTAACCAGGCTCACCCACCTGATTCGGATGCTATCAATGCATAGAATGGGAGATTATCACGTTCTATCAGACCATTGAATGGGCGAAGTAGGCGACCTACCGTCTACCCCGCGATTTATCAGACCATTCAGTGGGCGTAATCAGGAGCTACTGACCTACCGACGGAGATGACTTAAATACTTTAGTTTCGGTTTTGGTTTTGGTTGTTTCGGTTTCGGACCATGACGGAGGCGCGCAGTCTCAGGCGAGGTGGAGCCCCGCGACGGGCCACCGAAGGAGCTAAGGCGACTGAGTTGCCGTCCGGAGCGGTGCGACCCTCGCCTGTGCCTACTCAGCGCCGTTCGAGTTATGTACCGATATGGACAGAATCGTAAATATTGTTGTGGGGACTGCTCCGCCTCCGTCGGTAGGTCAGTAGCTCCTGATTACGCCCAATGAATGGTCTGACAAATCGCGGGGTAGACGGTAGCTCGCCTACTTCGCCCATTCAATGGTCTGATAAAACGTGATAATCTCCCATTCAATGCATTGATAGCATTCGAAGCCGGTGGCTCACCCGTCCCGGGTAGCTATTATCACACTAAGATCACACACAGAGACGAAACCTCCTCCTCCTGTCTTTTTTTACACAACACCATGTTTGTAATCCCGACCTCTTGTTTTTTTCCCCGAGAAGGGAGAGCGCGACGCCAGGCTCCAGCTCTTGCGTTTCACATCCCCTGACTGTGGCTTTAACTAAACAACAGCCTTAAAACATTAGATGTTCTTTTATCTTTTTTAACTCCAGCCGCTGAGCTTTGAAAATGTTCTTTTATTTTTTTTGGGGGGGGGGGCATCTCCCACGCTCGCTTCTAGTTTCTTTACTTTTATTCCCCGCCCAAACTTTCCTTTGCTTTTATCTTTTTTTAACTCGAGCATTGAGCTTTGAAATAAAGGGAAAAAAAATGTTCCCCCCTGCTTCTGTTTTTTTTTAAATATACTTTCATTCCCTCCCTGAACTGTCTGCTGTCTGCGTTTTTTTCTAATTGCTTGGTTCTAAAGCCTCAAACGAGTATTCTTTGAATAAGAATAATATCAATGTAGCAATGTATTCAAAAGAAAACTACTGGGTTTTGTTTTTACAATGCTGTTATTTTGTATTTATTAATTTATTTATTTATATATTAACTTATTTATGTTTCATCTTCTGCTCATGAACAATAATGGCCTGTCATTATCAAGTATGTCTGCGAGCGAGCGGCCTTGCTCGTTTCCCTCAAAAATAATGTAGTCAGTCAGTAATGAGACACCGACCGCCATCTCATTACCGAGTGACTTTATTTTAGAAGTGAGCAGTCGTACAGTAGAAACTCCCCAGTGCCACTGTAACTCCGAAACAGCGTAGGATTGGAACCAATTTTTGGTTCCATTCGTAACGCTGTTGGGAGTTAAATTGACACTGAGCGTTTGACTGTGCGGTGAACCTGACGCTCTGAAGCGCGGCGAGGGGAATCTGTGTGTGTGTGTGTCTTTTCTTTTGGAGGAGGCAGCCGTGAAGCGAAAAAGCAGAAACTACTACAGGAGCCTGACACAACACACGGGGGACCCAAAAAAATGGAACATGTTGCTGAGGGGGGAGAACAGAATCGTGTTGAGCCTGAATTACGCTCCGTCACGCGGCGGTGCCGCACGCCAGAAAATAGCCGACCTATACACCCTTCTGAAACGCAAGCTGAAACCTCAGCACCACAGCCCCGCAATCACAGAATGCCGTTTTTTTTACGGTGTGTAGTTTGTTTGACTTGCGTTGGAGTGCTAGCTCACTGAAAGAAAACTACAAGCGAAATGGCTGCCAAGTGGGGTGCTTCTGTCCTATTGGTTGGTGGCGGTTGAAGCCGTCGGGGCGCTCCGCCCCGTTTCTCCCATTAGAATGGAAGTGAACGGGGAAGCTGCCTCTCTGAAGCACACATGTCTGAGTCCGGGCCTAGGCAGGCTATTTTCGGTGCGTGACGCCGTCATGTGACAAAATACAAAGGCTAATTTATCGTCTCTGTTGGGTGGAAACCTTGAATGTCCAAAACTGTTAGGATTCAAATTCAAAAAGAGCAAAAGTAGCAGATCTACAAGCAGGAAGCTTGTAGATCCAGTAGCTTGTAGATCTGCTACTTTTGATGCTTTTGTGTGACGCTGTAGTGTGATCAAGTAGGGCGTTAATTGACGAAAGAACACAACAAGTTAGAAAATGGAGATAAGAGGTTTCTGCCCGACAGCGACATTATGCTTTGGGCGGCAAGTGTCGACTGACAGTACTGTCTGCGACTCACCGACAAGACAGCCTTGCCTGTAACATATAAACAAGGAAGTCGACGTACTACAGTAGTCTTGTGCATCTCACCGACCAATCAGAGTGCACAACATTTCATGAAGCGATCTGCTAGTGGTGGAAAAAGTAAAAAAAAAAAAAAAAAAAAAAAGTATCAATGCTGCAATGGAGAAATACTCTGTTACAAGTAAAAGTCCGGAATTCAAAATTGACTTAAGTAAAAGTACAAAAGTATTGGTATCAAAATATACTTCAAATGTATAAAAATTTTATGAAAAATAGCAGATCTACGCGACGCATTGTGAGCTTGTGGATCGGCTATTTTCAAATGGCCGAAATGTATATAGGGCTGAAGTGGTTAATGTATGTTTTGTCAAATAATTGTAGTGGAGTAACAATATTTGCCTCTGAGATGTAGTGGAGTAGAAGTAAAAGTACTGAAAATTGGAAATACTCAAGTAATGTAAAAATACCTCAAAATTGTACTTAAGTATACAGTACTTGAGTAAATGTACTTAGTTACTTTACACCACTGGCATCTGCAACGCCTTAATTGTTCCGAAGGTCCAATAGTTTTGGCCTTTTTGACGTCACTTTCATCGTGCACGTTGGTCGACACTTTGTGGCTCATAGAATAAATTGGCCTTGAATCTGGCTTTATACTCTTCTGCTGAATGACTGAGAAGAGAGAGAGAGAGAGAGAGAGAGAGAGAGAGAGAGAGAGAGAGAGAGAGAGAGAGAGAGAGAGAGAGAGAGAGAGAGAGAGAGAGAGAGAGAGAGAGAGAAGAGAGGCTTTGTTACAGTATTTGCTTTCTTTTCTTTTCTCTTCCTGTTGGAAATAAAAATGAGCACAATAAACAAGCTTTTCTCCTGCCTGTCTCCTTTTCTGGAGAAAACCCACTCATCGTTTATCCATCTCACATCAATCTGACATTCAAGGATACACACACACACACACACACACACACACACACACACACACACACACACACACACACACACACACAAACAAAACAGCTAAAACTATTAATGCACAAAAAAGAATGACAAACTATTAATATTAAAAAACAACTGAAACTAAACTGAAATCAAACACCAAACTGAAAAACTAAATAAAAAGTGAAACTAATTCATATTTCAAAACTATAATAACTCTGTTATTATGAACCCAAATCTACCTTTGATCCCGGCTAAGACTCAAGCTGCACTCCATCAACGTCAAACCCAAATTATAAGATATTTTTAACAATCTAATACATTAGCAACATTAATCACATACGCTGATGGGATTTCTGGCCCACCTGACAGCATGGGACACAGTGTCCAAATTAAGGGAACCTCATTTCTCAAAACTCATGGGGTGAGGGGTGTTCTGGGTGGCATAGAGCAGTGGTTCTCAAACAATTCAATGTGAAGGACAGCCACATTCATGTGTATTTGGCCACGGATCCCCATGTGAAAGAGACCCCAATAAGAGAAGATTTATTATCATTCAAAATATTTCATTTTTTGTATTTATAATAATAGCAGATGAGCAAGCTGTTCGGGGGGGGGGGGGGGGGGGGGGGCTTGAAGCCACTCAAGGACCATTGAGGGTCCCTGGACATCCACTTTGATGACCACTGGCATAGAGGTCACACACTCATGGTGCTTCCTTTGGTGCTTCGCTGTCATCTATGGTGCTTCCTATGGCGCCTCCCTGTCATTTATGGTGCTTCCTATGGTGCTCCCCATGCTTCCCTGTCTTCTATGGTGCTTCCTATGGTCCTTCCCTGTCTTCTATGGTACGCAATACGCATGCATAGCGGCCCGAACCTCTACACCGGCTTCGAATGCTATCAATGCATTGAATGGGAGATTATAATCACGTTTTATCAGACCATTGAATTGGCGAGTAGGTGACATACTGACCTACCCGCGATGTATTGACCTACTCGGAGGCAGAGCAGTCCCCACAACATGATTTACGAATCCGTCGCAACGTTCGGGGCGGCAACTCGCTCGCTTTAGCTCGCTCGGTGGTCCCTCACGTGGCTCCAGTTCGCTTCAGACTGCGCGTCTCCGTCATGGTCCCAAACCAAAACCGAAACTGAACTTTTGTCATCTCTGTCGGTAGGTCAGTATGTCTTGATAACACCCAATGAATGGTCTGACAAATCACATGTCGCTTACTTCACCCATTCAATGGTCTGATAAAACGTGATAATCTCCCATTCAATGCATTGATAGCATCCGAATGGGGTGACCTCTAGTATACAATGTAATCAGGTATTACTATGTGCACAGGCATACAGGTTTTGTGGGACAGTACAATTGGCAGCAAAATGCAATTAGTTTCATTAACTGCCTGGGTAGGGAAACTGATACCGCAATAGCACACAATTATGGATTTGCGATCATTTCGATAGCATTTCTGCCCACTATAATTGCACTGGGCAAAAGCAAGCGTTGGAAAACAGATTCACAAGCTTCACACGATCTCGAGCACCAAGTGTCTGTCACGCAAACTATATCCCATGAGATATAATTGGATTTGCCCTTGCCTATTATTGAATATCATTTTACAAAATGAAATCATATTCATTTCTACGGGACATTATTAGCAACAGACTTGGATAATGATCAGAGAATCATTCAACAGTAATTTGTAAAATTATCTCTTTTGGCGGCAGGATAATGATGAACATGAAAATAGCTGAAATAGTCGGGTGGAAACCTCATATGTCCAAAGCTGTTACTTTTCAGGATTCAAATTCAAAAGCATCAAAAGTAGCAGATCTACAAGCTCAAAACGCGTCGCTTCGCGCCGCGTTTCGAGCTTGTAGATCTGCCACTTTTGATGCTTTTGTGTGACGCTGTAGTATGATCAAGTAGGGCGTTAATTGACGTAAAAACACAAAACGTTACAATATGGAGATAAGAGGTTTCTGCCTGACAGCAAAGACATACAGAACCCAAAGCAACCTTCAAGTCGTCATTCTCCCAGTGATATCTTGTGACGGGTAACAACAGACCAGAGGACGTGAGGCACATGTAAGATGATCATTACAAAGTTCACTTTGTAATCTACAAGCTCATAGCGCGTCACTTTGTGCCGCACTATGAGCCTGTAGATCTGCTATTTTTCAAAAATCTTGAACTTAAGTGAAAGGAATACTTCTTTTTTTAAGCAAACATTTCTAACACAAATCTTTGCTTTTGCGGGTCCCTGGTACAACATGTTTTCAGATGGGGGTCTGCGACCAAATATATATCAATTTGGGGTCCTTGACATGAAAACTAAGGGCCGCATAATGGTTAACATACCATTGATTAGTAACATACTGTACTTACGGAGGTGTTGCATTTCATTAAAACAAAAAACGTGTTTCACATGCTTCAAACAAAAGACTGAACACAAATCATGTGCCTTTCCTTAGTCTGGGAGTCTTCGGCTTGGATCCTGGACAACAGGGGTGCGGCCACTGAGTTCTGATTCAAATCAACAGCCAATGAAGAAAAGGGGGCGGGATCCACATGCAGTGGGTGTTGCATCTAAATAGGATCGACAGGAAGCAATTTCCCCTTGAGAAATTGCGGCCGCCATTGTTGTGTACTGCTGTTTACCTCTCGTCGGACTTTTTAGACGAGTTGCACAGCTCTCAGACCGGTAAGAGGCGTGTCCGCTCAGATTCTGAGCGTAAGTTACATCCCGCCCACAAATACCAGGCCTCTGGCCCAGAAGTTCCTCGCCAGAGCTGGCGAAAACTTCTGGGAACTCAGATTAGCCTTTCCTTAATTACTGTAAGACAACATTTAAGAGCAAAAGAGCAATAATTTTCCTAAAAAAAGGAGTTCCATATAAGATTTTGTATTTATTTATATGAACAACAAGCAACATATTGTTTTTAATAAACTCAATATCCTTTAACTGACGCATTAAATATGAATGTTCTTTACCCAAGTTTTTAATGAACTAAATCCTTGCATGCCTGTCGTTAATTAAGGCATTATGGCATTCGACACACACACACACAGGCATTTCTCATCCACACCTCTACAATGTGATTACACCCACAGATCTATTTGAGAACACATGTATGCCACACGCACATCTTTATGTTGTTACATTTGAGAGTGATATGATTATGTTATCATGTGTAACAATGGATCGGTCCCCCTTTGGAGAGATACAGATGCGAGTTTAGTGGAGAATGTACTCTGTGAACCCTCTTGCTGCTTTTCACACATGCGCACGCACGCACGCACGCACGCACGCACGCACGCACGCACGCACGCACGCACGCACACACACACACACACACACACACACACACACACACACACACACACACACACACACACGGCTGTGTCAGGAAATGTAGAGCAACACAATACCGCCTCATCAAAGTTGGTATGATGACTTTATACATTGTCAGATATAGTCCTTATATTATCATCACTTTACCCGAATAAATCTCTCTCTCTCTCTCTCTCTCTCTCTCTCTCTCTCTCTCTCTCTCTCTCTCTCTCTCTCTCTCTCTCTCTCTCTCTCTCTCTCTATATATATATATATACATATATATATATATATATATATATATATATATATATATACATATATATATACATATATACATATATATATATACATATATACATATATATATATATATATATATATATATATATATACATATACATATACACATATATATATATATATATATATATATATATATATATATATATATATATATATATATATATATATATATATATATGAACACACATACACACACAATGTATAATGTTTTTTTCCGCATGACAGCAGCACAAATATTGCAATAACAACGTGTGGTTGTCACCAAATCCCAAAAGGCACGTCTGGACTTGTGTCTCACCACAGCACTGCAGTGCACTGCGGTCTGGGAGCCAGTGGCCTCCACACTGTCTGTGACTGTCCAAGTGTGAGACCATGCATCAGCGCTGTGTGTGACGGGGGCCTGGTGCCCTGCCATGATTACTCTCATCAGGTTGTGATGTGAGCCAAGGGGCCCGCGGTTCAACTTTGCTGAAAATTGAGCTGTCAACCTCTCAATAACATAATGTACCTGATGCTTTAAGTCCTGGAGGCTCGGCTCGCACCGAACACAACATGTGGTCTTTATACAAAGAAATGCCCTGTGGTTGTACATGCTTTCTACACACATCAGGCAGCCTGACAGACAGTCAGAATACCGCTGGCCAGTGGTGGAAAGTAATAAATACCTTTACTCAAGTACTGTACTTAAAGGAGAATTTTGGACTAAGGTTTTCTTACCTTTTCTATGATGTTATGATATCTTAGGATGAATGGTACAGTAGAAATATTGGTCGCAGCACAATTTACGGTACACTAATTTGACATAAGCCGTTATTACAAATAATGTGTTTCTTATTAGCAATAATGTTTTTTTATTAGAAAGAAAAAAACGTTGTTATACCATTATTTTCCACTATTATCCCTTAATTATGTTCTAATTAGAAATTGAATGAAACGTAACAAAAGGTGTTATTAGAAATGGTGATCTCTGCTATTAGACAGAAACAAACACAGTTATACTCTAATTATGGAACATAATACCTAGAGGCTAACAAAGCCTAATAAGACCTAACAAAGCCTAATAAGATCCCCGCAACTACTAACTACACGATGCGATGTTAGGCTACTATTAGTCTACTGTAAGGGTTTCGTTAGAACAAATGTGTTCTTTATTAGGCCTTCATTCAATGTTATATCCACTTACTTCAAGTTACTTTACATATAATTACAACAGAACTGTACCGTAAATTGTACATCAGCCATTCCGGGCTAAGTTCATGACACATTATATTCTTCCTACCTTTTTTGCTTAATACAAATTATTATGTTTGTAACCCCTGGGTAATTTCCCCAGCGTTAATATGTGTCTATTTCAAAACCTTAGTAGTAGGCAGGCAATTTAATAAGTCAACAGGTCTTTAGAAGCTAGTACCACTTTAAGAGATCAGTCTAACTTGTAGCTGGAAAAAAGTTCCAGGAATTAGTCATGCCCCGAAAATGTAATGGTTTTTGTTGGAACCATTACATACTCTGGGCATGACTAATTCCTGGAACTGATAAAAGTTCCAGGAATTAGTCATGCCCCGAGTATGTAATGGTTCCAACAAAAATCATTACATACTCGGGGCATGACTAATTCCTAGAACTTTTTTCAGTTCCAGGAATTAGTCATGCCCAGAGTATGTAATGGTTCCAACAAAAAACATTACATACTCTGGGCATGACTAATTCCTGGAACTGGGTATAAATGCCATTAAATGGGCGTCCGTAGCCTAATGCATGTCAAACTGGGGGTCCTTGAAATTAAAGAGCGTTGACGGGTCTGACCAATCAGAGCGTTGACGGGTCTGACCAATCAGAGCGTTGACGGGTCTGACCAATCAGAACGTTGACGGGTCTGACCAATCAGAGCATTGACGGGTCTGACCAATCAGAGCGTTGGCGGGTCTGACCAATCAGAGCATTGAAAAACATTGACGCCATTTAAAAACATTGACGCGTTGACGGGTCTGACCAATCAGAGCGTTGACGGGTCTGACCAATCAGAGCGTTGACGGGTCTGACCAATCAGAGCGTTGACGGGTCTGACCAATCAGAGCGTTGACGGGTCTGACCAATCACTGACCAATCAGAGCGTTGACGGGTCTGACCAATCAGAGCGTTTACGGGTCTGACCAATCAGAGCGTTGACGGGTCTGACCAATCAGAGCGTTGACGGGTCTGACCAATCAGAATGTTGACGGGTCTGACAAATCAGAACGTTGACGGTGAACACGGACAAAGTCAGGTATAGAGCAGGATCCGCTCTATACCTTTAGGTATATACCTTTAGGTATAGAGCGGCTGGCGCCGCTAAAAATAAATGTACTAAGTCCAGAGATCGATGAATGTTAGGGACCAAAAAAAGAGTCACTACAAAGTACTACCAATCAACTCTAAATTGCCTGAAACGTACTCCTAACAGGTTTTTGGGGGGACGATTTTGGCCTCCACACTTAGTGATTTTTTCGGATTTAACTTTCGTTTCGGTAGTGACCAACTTTCGTTTCGGTAGTGACCCAATGGTGAAAAAATAAATGTACTTAGTCCAGAGCTCGATGAATGTTAGGGACCAAAAAAAGAGTCACTACAAAGTACTACCAATCAACTCTAAATTGCCTGAAACGTACTCCTAACAGGTTTTTGGGGGGACGATTTTGGCCTCCAAACTTAGTGATTTTTTCGGATTTAACTTTCGTTTCGGTAGTGACCAACTTTCGTTTCGGTAGTGACCCAATGGTGAAAAAATAAATGTACTAATTCCAGAGCTCGATGAATGTTAGGGACCAAAAAAAGAGTCACTACAAAGTACTACCAATCAACTCTAAATTGCCTGAAAAGTACTCCTAACAGGTTTTTGGGGGGACGATTTTGGCCTCCACACTTCGTGATTTTTTCGGATTTAACTTTCGTTTCGGTAGTGACCAACTTTCGTTTCGGTAGTGACCGAATGGTGAAAAAATAAATGTACTAAGTCCAGAGCTCGATGAATGTTAGGGACCAAAAAAAGAGTCACTACAAAGTACTACCAATCAACTCTAAATTGCCTGAAACGTACTCCTAACAGGTTTTTGGGGGGACGATTTTGGCCTCCAAACTTAGTGATTTTTTTGGATTTAACTTTCGTTTCGGTAGTGACCAACTTTCGTTTCGGTAGTGACCCAATGGTGAAAAAATAAATGTACTAAGTCCAGAGCTCGATGAATGTTAGGGACCAAAAAAAGAGTCACTACAAAGTACTACCAATCAACTCTAAATTGCCTGAAAAGTACTCCTAACAGGTTTTTGGGGGGACGATTTTGGCCTCCACACTTCGTGATTTTTTCGGATTTAACTTTCGTTTCGGTAGTGACGAACTTTCGTTTCGGAAGTGACCCAATGGTGAAAAAATAAATGTACTAAGTCCAGAGCTCGATGAATGTTAGGGACCAAAAAAAGAGTCACTACAAAGTACTACCAATCAACTCTAAATTGCCTGAAACGTACTCCTAACAGGTTTTTGGGGGGACGATTTTGGCCTCCAAACTTAGTGATTTTTTTGGATTTAACTTTCGTTTCGGTAGTGACCAACTTTCGTTTCGGTAGTGACCCAATGGTGAAAAAATAAATGTACTAAGTCCAGAGCTCGATGAATGTTAGGGACCAAAAAAATAGTCACTACAAAGTACTACCAATCAACTCTAAATTGCCTGAAACGTACTCCTAACAGGTTTTTGGGGGGACGATTTTGGCCTCCACACTTCGTGATTTTTTCGGATTTAACTTTCGTTTCGGTAGTGACCAACTTTCGTTTCGGTAGTGACCCAATGGTGAAAAAATAAATGTACTAAGTCCAGAGCTCGATGAATGTTAGGGACCAAAAAAAGAGTCACTACAAAGTACTACCAATCAACTCTAAATTGCCTGAAACGTACTCCTAACAGGTTTTTGGGGGGACGATTTTGGCCTCCACACTTCGTGATTTTTTCGGATTTAACTTTCGTTTCGGTAAAATAAATTTTACCGAAACGAAAATTACCAATCAACTCTAAATTGCCTGAAACTTACTCCTAACAGGTTTTTTGGGGGGGCGATTTTGGCCTCCACACTTAGTGATTTTTTCGGATTTAACTTTCGTTTCGGTAAAATAAATTTTACCGAAAAAATTTTACCGGTAAAATAAATTTTACCGAAACGAAAATTACCCATCAACTCTAAATTGCCTGAAACGTACTCCTAACAGGTTTTTTGGGGGACGATTTTGGCCTCCATACTTAGTGATTTTTTCGGATTTAACTCTCGTTTCGGTAGTGACCAACTTTCGTTTCGGTAGTGACCCAATGGTGAAAAAATAAATGTACTAAAGTCCAGAGCTCGATGAATGTTAGGGACCAAAAAAAGAGTCACTACAAAGTACTACCAATCAACTCTAAATTGCCTGAAACGTACTCCTAACAGGTTTTTGGGGGGACGATTTTGGCCTCCACACTTAATGATTTTTTCGGATTTAAATTTCGTTTCGGTAAAATACATTTTACCGAAACGAAAATTAACAATCAACTCTAAATTGCCTGAAATGTACTCCTAACAGGTTTTTGGGGGGACGATTTTGGCCTCCACAATTAGTGATTTTTTCGGATTTAACTTTCGTTTCGGTAATGACTAACTTTCGTTTCGGTAGTGACCCAATGGTGAAAAAATAAATGTACTTAAGTCCAGAGCTCGATGAATGTTAGGGACCAAAAAAAGAGTCACTACAAAGTACTACCAATCAACTCTAAATTGTCTGAAACGTACTCCTAACAGGTTGTTGGGGGGACGAATTTGGCCTCCACACTTATTGATTTTTTCGGATTTAACTTTCGTTTCGGTAAAATAAATTTTACCTAAACGAAAATTACCCATCAACTCTAAATTGCCTGAAACGTACTCCTAACAGGTTTTTTGGGGGACGATTTTGGCCTCCACACTTAGTGATTTTTTCGGATTTAACTCTCGTTTCGGTAGTGACCAACTTTCGTTTCGGTAGTGACCCAATGGTGAAAAAATAAATGTACTAAAGTCCAGAGCTCGATGAATGTTAGGGACCAAAAAAAGAGTCACTACAAAGTACTACCAATCAACTCTAAATTGCCCGAAACGTACTCCCAACAGGTTTTTGTGGGGACGATTTTGGCCTCCACACTTAGTGATTTTGTCGGATTTAACTTTCGTTTCGGTAAAATACATTTTACCGAAACGAAAATTACCAATCAACTCTAAATTGCCTGAAACGTACTCCTAACAGGTTTTTGGGGGGACGATTTTGGCCTCCACACTTAGTGATTTTTTTCGGATTTAACTCTCGTTTCGGTAGTGACCAACTTTCGTTTCGGAAGTGACCCAATGGTGAAAAAATAAATGTACTAAGTCCAGAGCTCGATGAATGTTAGGGACCAAAAAAAGAGTCACTACAAAGTACTACCAATCAACTCTAAATTGCCTGAAACATACTCCTAACAGGTTTTTGGGGGGACGATTTTGGCCTCCACACTTAGTGATTTTTTTTATTTAACTTCCGATTCGGTAGTGACCCAATGGTGAAAAAATAAAGTAGTGACCCAATGGTGAAAAAATAAATGTACTAAGTCCAGAGCTCGATGAATGTTAGGGACCAAAAAAAGAGTCACTACAAAGTACTACCAATCAACTCTAAATTGCCTGAAACGTACTCCTAACAGGTTTTTGGGGGGACGATTTTGGCCTCCACAATTAGTGATTTTTTTGGATTTAACTTTCGTTTCGGTAATGACTAACTTTTGTTTCGGTAGTGACCCAATGGTGAAAAAATAAATGTACTTAAGTCCAGAGCTCGATGAATGTTAGCGACCAAAAAAAGAGTCACTACAAAGTACTACCAATCAACTCTAAATTGTCTGAAACGTACTCCTAACAGGTTTTTGGGGGGACGAATTTGGCCTCCACACTTATTGATTTTTTCGGATTTAACTTTCGTTTCGGTAAAATAAATTTTACCGAAACGAAAATTACCCATCAACTCTAAATTGCCTGAAACGTATTCCTAACAGGTTTTTTGGGGGACGATTTTGGCCTCCACACTTAGTGATTTTTTCGGATTTAACTCTCGTTTCGGTAGTGACCAACTTTTGTTTCGGTAGTGACCCAATGGTGAAAAAATAAATGTACTAAAGTCCAGAGCTCGATGAATGTTAGGGACCAAAAAAAGAGTCACTACAAAGTACTACCAATCAACTCTAAATTGCCTGAAACGTACTCCTAACAGGTTTTTGTGGGGACGATTTTGGCCTCCACACTTAGTGATTTTTTCGGATTTAACTTTCGTTTCGGTAAAATACATTTTACCGAAACGAAAATTACCAATCAACTCTAAATTGCCTGAAACGTACTCCTAACAGGTTTTTGGGGGGACGATTTTGGCCTCCACACTTAGTGATTTTTTTCGGATTTAACTCTCGTTTCGGTAGTGACGAACTTTCGTTTCGGAAGTGACCCAATGGTGAAAAAATAAATGTACTAAGTCCAGAGCTCGATGAATGTTAGGGACCAAAAAAAGAGTCACTACAAAGTACTACCAATCAACTCTAAATTGCCTGAAACATACTCCTAACAAGTTTTTGGGGGGACGATTTTGGCCTCCACACTTAGTGATTTTTTTTATTTAACTTCCGTTTCGGTAGTGACCCAATGGTGAAAAAATAAAGTAGTGACCCAATGGTGAAAAAATAAATGTACTAAGTCCAGAGCTCGATGAATGTTAGGGACCAAAAAAAGAGTCACTACAAAGTACTACCAATCAACTCTAAATTGCCTGAAACGTACTCCTAACAGGTTTTTGGGGGGACGATTTTGGCCTCCACACTTAGTGATTTTTTTCGGATTTAACTCTCGTTTCGGTAGTGACGAACTTTCGTTTCGGAAGTGACCCAATGGTGAAAAAAAACATACTCCATGGTGAAAAAATAAAGTAGTGACCCAATGGTGAAAAAATAAATGTACTAAGTCCAGAGCTCGGTGAATGTTAGGGACCAAAAAAAGAGTCACTACAAAGTACTACCAATCAACTCTAATTTGCCTGAAACGTACTCCTAACAGGTTTTTGGGGGGACGATTTTGGCCTCCACACTTAGTGATTTTTTCGGATTTAACTTTCGTTTCAGTAAAATAAATTTTACCAAAACGAAAATTACCAATCAGCTCTAAATTGCCTGAAACGTACTCCTAACAGGTTTTTGGGGGGACGATTTTGGCCTCCACAATTAGTGATTTTTTTGGATTTAACTTTCGTTTCGGTAATGACTAACTTTCGTGTCGGTAGTGACCCAATGGTGAAAAAATAAATGTACTTAAGTCCAGAGCTCGATGAATGTTAGGGACCAAAAAAAGAGTCACTACAAAGTACTACCAATCAACTCTAAATTGTCTGAAACGTACTCCTAACAGGTTTTTGGGGGGACGAATTTGGCCTCCACACTTATTGATTTTTTCGGATTTAACTTTCGTTTCGATAAAATAAATTTTACCGAAACGAAAATTACCCATCAACTCTAAATTGCCTGAAACGTACTCCTAACAGGTTTTTTGGGGGACGATTTTGGCCTCCACACTTAGTGATTTTTTCGGATTTAACTCTCGTTTCGGTAGTGACCAACTTTCGTTTCGGTAGTGACCGAATGGTGAAAAAATAAATGTACTAAGTCCAGAGCTCGATGAATGTTAGGGACCAAAAAAAGAGTCACTACAAAGTACTACCAATCAACTCTAAATTGCCTGAAACGTACTCCTAACAGGTTTTTGGGGGGACGATTTTGGCCTCCACACTTAGTGATTTTTTTCGGATTTAACTCTCGTTTCGGTAGTGACGAACTTTCGTTTCGGAAGTGACCCAATGGTGAAAAAATAAATGTACTAAGTCCAGAGCTCGATGAATGTTAGGGACCAAAAAAAGAGTCACTACAAAGTACTACCAATCAACTCTAAATTGCCTGAAACATACTCCTAACAAGTTTTTGGGGGGACGATTTTGGCCTCCACACTTAGTGATTTTTTTTATTTAACTTCTGTTTCGGTAGTGACCCAATGGTGAAAAAATAAAGTAGTGACCCAATGGTGAAAAAATAAATGTACTAAGTCCAGAGCTCGATGAATGTTAGGGACCAAAAAAAGAGTCACTACAAAGTACTACCAATCAACTCTAAATTGCCTGAAACGTACTCCTAACAGGTTTTTGGGGGGACGATTTTGGCCTCCACACTTAGTGATTTTTTTCGGATTTAACTCTCGTTTCGGTAGTGACGAACTTTCGTTTCGGAAGTGACCCAATGGTGAAAAAAAACATACTCCATGGTGAAAAAATAAAGTAGTGACCCAATGGTGAAAAAATAAATGTACTAAGTCCAGAGCTCGGTGAATGTTAGGGACCAAAAAAAGAGTCACTACAAAGTACTACCAATCAACTCTAATTTGCCTGAAACGTACTCCTAACAGGTTTTTGGGGGGACGATTTTGGCCTCCACACTTAGTGATTTTTTCGGATTTAACTTTCGTTTCAGTAAAATAAATTTTTCCAAAACGAAAATTACCAATCAGCTCTAAATTGCCTGAAACGTACTCCTAACAGGTTTTTGGGGGGACGATTTTGGCCTCCACAATTAGTGATTTTTTTGGATTTAACTTTCGTTTCGGTAATGACTAACTTTCGTGTCGGTAGTGACCCAATGGTGAAAAAATAAATGTACTTAAGTCCAGAGCTCGATGAATGTTAGGGACCAAAAAAAGAGTCACTACAAAGTACTACCAATCAACTCTAAATTGTCTGAAACGTACTCCTAACAGGTTTTTGGGGGGACGAATTTGGCCTCCACACTTATTGATTTTTTCGGATTCAACTTTCGTTTCGATAAAATAAATTTTACCGAAACGAAAATTACCCATCAACTCTAAATTGCCTGAAACGTACTCCTAACAGGTTTTTTGGGGGACGATTTTGGCCTCCACACTTAGTGATTTTTTCGGATTTAACTCTCGTTTCGGTAGTGACCAACTTTCGTTTCGGTAGTGACCCAATGGTGAAAAAATAAATGTACTAAAGTCCAGAGCTCGATGAATGTTAGGGACCAAAAAAAGAGTCACTACAAAGTACTACCAATCAACTCTAAATTGCCTGAAACGTACTCCTAACAGGTTTTTGGGGGGACGATTTTGGCCTCCACACTTAGTGATTTTTTCGGATTTAACTTTCGTTTCGGTGGTGACCAACTTTCGTTTCGGTAGTTTGATTACAAAATGTAAGTTGTTTAAAAAATAATCTGACTATACTAAGTTGTTATTTGTTTGTTTAAGTCAGGCTATACTCTACTCAGAGTCATAAGTTTACAAAATGTACTAAAGTACAGTGAACGTCTGTGCGGTTTGTCTTCATCACTGAAAATAACATACATGTAAACTGATGTCATGTGCAGTTGGGGTGAAGAAACACAACCATTTCACTCCTAATAATACCTATTTGATTTGACATCCTGACTTGCTGCTGTAACTGAGGCTTGAACCTGTTACCTGCGGCTCACTAGTCACTCTATCCATTCACCTACAGCTGTTTCCTTGGAATCTGTGGTTCTGAAACGTTTTGTTGTCAACCCCCCAAATTGACATGTATTTGGGCAGTGGACCCCAATGTGAAAAGATGTAGTGTCAGGGCCCCCCATGAAAAAGATTTATATTTATGCTGTAACACGTTTTTTTTAAAGTTATTTGTCTTGTTTGTTGTTCAAGTCAAAGCACCAGGAAGGCTGTACTTGTCAGCCATCTGTTAGCTCAATGGGTTGAGACGCAGTATTCATGATCCAGAGGCCATGAGTTCAAATCCCATTGATGTCTTTCCTATGATTCTTTCCTTTGCAGACTGGCTTCCAAAAGATCAACTGAAAACTACCAGGAAGGCTATATTTGTCATCCAACTGTTAGCTCAATGGGTTGAGACGCAGTATACATGATCCAGAGGCCATGAGTTCAAATCCCATTGATGTCTTTCCTATGATTCTTTCCTTTGCAGACTGGCTTCCAGAAGATCAACTGAAAACTACCAGGAAGGCTGTACTTGTCAGCCATCTGTTAGCTCAATGGGTTGAGACGCAGTATTCATGATCCAGAGGCCATGAGTTCAAATCCCATTGATGCGTTTCCTATGATTCTTTCCTTTGCAGACTGGCTTCCAGAAGATCAAGTGAAAACTACCAGGAAGGCTGTACTTGTCAGCCATCTGTTATCTCAATGGGTTGAGACGCTGTATTCATGATCCAGAGGCCATGAGTTCAAATCCCATTGATGTCTTTCCTATGATTCTTTCCTTTGCAGACTGGCTTCCAGAAGATCAACTGAAAACTACCAGGAAGGCTGTACTTGTCAGCCATCTGTTAGCTCAAAGGGTTGAGACGCAGTATACATGATCCAGAGGCCATGAGTTCAAATCCCACTGGTGTCTTTACTGTGATGCTTTCCTTTGCAGACTAACTTCTAGAAAAACAAGTTAAAACCACCAGGAAACCTGTAACTCTCAGCCAACAGCTTAACTCAACTGGTAGAGCGTCTGTCCAATAACAAGACTTGACTTGACTTGAGTGGATTCGATTCCCACTCGAGTCAAGTGTCCCCGGTAACTTGAGGCAACGGATAAATTGACTGATATCCTTAGTGATGCTTCCCTTTGCAGACTAACTTCTAGAAAAACAAGTTAAAACCACCAGGAAACCTGTAACTTACAGCCAACAGCTTAGCTCAACTGGTAGAGCGTCTGTCCAATAACAAGACTTGACTTGACTTGAGTGGGTTCGATTCCCACTCGAGTCAAGTGTCCCCGGTAACTTGGGGCAACGGATAAATTGACTGATATCCTTCGTGATGCTTCCCTTTGATATCAGTCAATTTATCCGTTACCCCAAGATACCGGGGACACTTGACACGAGTGGGAATTGAACCCACTCAAGTCAAGTCAAGTCATGTTATTGGACAGACGCTCTACCAGTTGAGCTATGCTGTGGGCTGAGAGTTACAGGTTTCTTGGTGGTTTTAACTTGTTTTTCTAGAAGTTAGTCTGCAAAGGGAAGCATCACTAAGGATATCAGTCAATGTATCCGTTGCCCCAAGTTACCGGGGACACTTGACTCGAGTGGGAATTGAACCCACTCAAGTCAAGTCAAGTCTTGTTATTGGACAGACGCTCTACCAGTTGAGCTATGCTGTTGGCTGAGAGTTACAGGTTTCCTGGTGTTTTTAACTTGTTTTTCTAGAAATTAGTCTGCAAAGGGAAGCATCACGAAGGATATCAGTCAATTTATCCGTTGCCCCAAGTTACCGGGGACACTTGACTCGAGTGGGAATCGAACCCACTCAAGTAAAGTCAAGTCATGTTATTGGACAGACGCTCTACCAGTTGAGCTATGCTGTTGGCTGAGAGTTACAGGTTTTCTGGTGGTTTTAACTTGTTTTTCTAGAAGTTAGTCTGCAAAGGGAAGCATCACTAAGGATATCAGTCAATTTATCTGTTGCCCCAAGTTACCGGGGACACTTGACTCGAGTGGGAATCGAACCCATTCAAGTCAAATCAAGTCATGTTATTGGCCCAGACGCTCTACCAGTTGAGCTAAGCTGTTGGCTGAGAGTTACAGG
Organism: Gymnoscopelus microlampas; assembly: GCF_963454915.1. NCBI lineage: Eukaryota > Metazoa > Chordata > Actinopteri > Myctophiformes > Myctophidae > Gymnoscopelus > Gymnoscopelus microlampas. The sequence continues at coordinate 12,280,481 of NC_139939.1, forward strand.
TTTCCTGGTGGTTTTAACTTGTTTTTCTAGAAGTTAGTCTGCAAAGGAAAGCATCACAGTAAAGACACCAGTGGGATTTGAACTCATGGCCTCTGGATCATGTATACTGCGTCTCAACCCATTGAGCTAACAGATGGCTGACAAGTACAGCCTTCCTGGTAATTTTCAGTTGATCTTCTGGAAGCCAGTCTGCAAAGGAAAGAATCATAGGAAAGACATCAATGGGATTTGAACTCATGGCCTCTGGATCATGTATACTGCGTCTCAACCCATTGAGCTAACAGATGGCTGACAAGTACAGCCTTCCTGGTAGTTTTCAGTTGATCTTCTGGAAGCCAGTCTGCAAAGGATAGAATCATAGGAAAGACATCAATGGGATTTGAACTCATGGTCTCTGGATCATGAATACTGCGTCTCAACCCATTGAGCTAACAGATGGCTGACAAGTACAGCCTTCCTGGTAGTTTTCAGTTGATCTTCTGGAAGCCAGTCTGCAAAGGAAAGAATCATAGGAAAGACATCAATGGGATTTGAACTCATGGCCTCTGGATCATGTATACTGCGTCTCAATCCATTGAGCTAACAGTTGGATGACAAATATAGCCTTCCTGGTAGTTTTCAGTTGATCTTCTGGAAGCCAGTCTGCAAAGGAAAGAATCATAGGAAAGACATCAATGGGATTTGAACTCATGGCCTCTGGATCATGAATACTGCGTCTCAACCCATTGAGCTAACAGATGGCTGACAAGTACAGCCTTCCTGGTGCTTTGACTTGAACAACAAACAAGACAAATAACTTTAAAAAAAAGTGTTACAGCATAAATATAAATCTTTTTCATGGGGGGCCCTGACACTACATCTTTTCACATTGGGGTCCACTGCCCAAATACATGTCAATTTGGGGGGTTGACAACAAAACGTTTCAGAACCACAGATTCCAAGGAAACAGCTGTAGGTGAATGGATAGAGTCACTGACTAGTGAGCCGCAGGTAACAGGTTCAAGCCTCAGCTACAGCAGCAAGTCAGGATGTCAAATCAAATAGGTATTATTAGGAGTGAAATGGTTGTTTTTCTTCACTCCAACTGCACATGACATCAGTTTACATGTACGTTATTTTCAGTGATGAAGACAAACCGCACAGACGTTCACTGTACTTTAGTACATTTTGTAAACTTATGACTCTGAGTAGAGTATAGCCTGACTTAAACAAACAAATAACAACTTAGTATAGTCAGATTATTTTTTACACAACTTACATTTTGTAATCAAACTACCCAAACGAAAGTTGGTCACCACCGAAACGAAAGTTAAATCCGAAATAATCACTAAGTGTGGAGGCCAAAATCGTCCCCCCAAAAACCTGTTAGGAGTACGTTTCAGGCAATTTAGAGTTGATTGGTAGTACTTTGTAGTGACGTTTTTGGTCCCTAACACCACAAATGGTTTACATACTCTTTACGAATGTCTTACGCATCATTTGCTTAACATGAATGATAATTCTAGTAATTGTTTGGTGTCTGCATTCATGAAAGCCAGGTAGTTTGCAACAGGTAAGGAGAAAGTCCACAGTAACAGACAGTCATAAATGATGAACTGTCTTCACTTTACTGTAGGGCACATAATAACATGTACAAAGGATTTATAGATATTTTAGGAATGTTTTACAAAGCATGTTAAACATGAACAAACACATTAACAGACAGTTGTAAATGATGAACTGTCTTCACTTTACTATAGGGCACATAATAACATGTACTAAGGATTTATAGATACTTTAGGAATGTTTAACAAAGCATATGTTAAACATGAACAAGCTACCAATAGCTTGTATATATTATGTAACATCAGTTACAAATGATTTAACAATCATTTACAGATGTATTATACATGGCTTATTCATGAATAGTTACTAATACCTTTATAGATGATTTGTAACCGTAGTTATAAAGGTTTTAGTAATCATTTACGAATGTCAACAAACAGGTTGTTAATGATTTGTTAATAGTCTACAAACTGCTTATAAACTTTTATGAATGCTTTATAACGGGTCATTATTGTAAAGTGCTACCAATAAATTTTACCGAAACGAAAATTACCCATCAACTCTAAATTGCCTGAAACGTACTCCTAACAGGTTTTTTGGGGGACGATTTTGGCCTCCACACTTAGTGATTTTTTCGGATTTAACTCTCGTTTCGGTAGTGACCAACTTTCGTTTCGGTAGTGACCCAATGGTGAAAAAATAAATGTACTAAGTCCAGAGCTCGATGAATGTTAGGGACCAAAAAAAGAGTCACTACAAAGTACTACCAATCAACTCTAAATTGCCTGAAACGTACTCCTAACAGGTTTTTGGGGGGACGATTTTGGCCTCCACACTTAGTGATTTTTTCGATTTAACTTCCGTTTCGGTAGTGACCAACTTTCGTTTCGGTAGTGACCCAATGGTGAAAAAATAAATGTACTAAGTCCATAGCTCGATGAATGTTAGGGACCAAAAAAAGAGTCACTACAAAGTACTACCAATCAACTCTAAATTGCCTGAAACGTACTCCTAACAGGTTTTTGGGGGGACGATTTTGGCCTGTCTAAGTAGTCTTTTAGTCAGTACCATAGTATTATACATCGATACATAGACTTTTGATAAATAGACACTTTTAGTACATACGTACACTTTAATACATATTTACACACAACCTTCAAATTACTACACATAACTTGCACATATAAATACACTTTTGACCTTTAAACTAAACTACACTTATAAATACACTTTTAACCTGCAATCAGCAGACACCGCAGGGAATTGAACCCCATCCCAGTAAACCCGGAGTTCCATACCAGCGTCTTTTGCTTCTTCACATATTTACAGGTTGAAGATAAAGTGTAATCAGAATATCTGCACATTTCTAAAGTGACAAGTTAAACTTTTAACATCTTTTTATAACCTGAAAGAAAATGCAACAAATGTGGAATGTTTTGGAAGTATTTTAAATATGCAAGGGGGAGAAAATAAGGGAAATAAAATGAACAGTCCTTTTAGGGTTAAACCCTCAGTCTTTAATGTTTCCTTTTGAGGGACTAAAATGAAGTCGAGGGAGGGACTGGGGGGGCTCAGCAGACAATGAGGATGGAGGGAGACACACATGTTGTTGTGTGTGTGTACATGTTGTAGATCTTCGCGAAAAATAGCAGATCTACAAGCTCACAACGGTACGAGCTTGTAGCCTTGTAGTAATAATTTGTATTAAGCAAAAAAGGTAGGAAGAATATAATGTGTCATGAAGTTTGCCCGGAATGGCTGATGTACAATTTACGGTACAGTTCTGTTGTAATTATATGTAAAGTAACTTGAAAGTGGAAATAACATTAAATAAAGGCCTAATAAAGAACACATTTGTTCTAACGAAACCCTTACAGTAGACTAATAGTAGCCTAACGTGTGTGCATCGTGTAGTTAGTAGTTGCGGGGTTCTTATTAGGCTTTGTTAGGTCTTATTAGGCTTTGTTAGCCTCTAGGAATTATGTTCCATAATTAGAGCATAACTGTGTTTGTTTCTGTCTAATAGCAGAGAACATCATTTCTAATAACACCTTTTGTTACTTTTCATTCAATTTCTAATTAGAACATAATTAAGGGATAATAGTGGAAAATAAGGGTATAACAACGTTTGTTTCTTAATAATAAAAAAACATTATTGCTAATAAGAAACACATTTTTTGTAATAACGGCTTATTATGTCAAATTAGTGTACCGTAAATTGTGCTGCGACCGACATTTGTAGAATCCCCCAGAAGCAAAGATTCAAGTTAAAAATGTTCGCTTTGAAAGATACAGTACATTCAAAGATTTGCACACATTTTCAAGATTTTTCAAAAAATAGCAGATATGCAAGCTCATAGCGCGGCACTCGGTGCCGCGATATGAGCTTGTAGATCTGCTATTTTTGAATAGCCAAAGTATAAAATAATGGTTTAAGTGGTAACAGAGATGATTTTAATGGGTTGACTGGCAGAAAACTCAGGCAGAACCAGCTAGGCTCTGGGTATGGGCGGCGGCCATCTGCCTCTTGACCAAATGTACTAACAATTAACAGACTCTCTGGAGCATTGTGAAGATTGTGTTAGAGATAGTCTGGCTGCAGAGACTAGACACCGGGGTGAACGTGGTTAAGTGTGCTTTGCTTCAAGGAACATCGGTGGTAATTATGCAGCGCGCTGGAATGTTTCTCATTTGGCTGTGTTATTACTCTACACTGCTGCATCTCCAAGGAGTGCGTGCGTGCGCGTGTGTGCGTGCGTGCGTGCATGCGTGCGTGCGTGCGTGCGTGCGTGCGTGCGTGCGTGCGTGCGTGCGTGCGTGCGTGCGTGCGTGCGTGTGTGTGTGTGTGTGTGCGGCGTGCGTGCGTGCGTGCGTGCGTGCGTGCGTGCGTGCGTACGTGCGTGCGTGTGTGTGTAACTATATCTACATCAGCTTTATGGCCTGAAGAAGATCCACGTGATCGAAACGTTGACGCAATAAAATGAAGCGGAGCTTTTTCGATATTTCCAGTGTGCACACTCTCTACTTCCTTTTAGAATTATAGAGTTCAACATGATTTATACTTAGTCACATGCCAGTGTCATGCACCGAAAAAATAACTGATCTATAAGCTTACAACGCGTCGCAGTTGTGAGCTTGTAGATCAGCTACTTTTCGGCTTCTGGCTTACGGATAAGAATGGCAAAATGTATTCAAAATAATAGCATTCATAAAATTGCTGTCCTAATACAAACCAGTGTGTGTGTGTGCGCGTGCGTGCGTGCGTGTGTGTGTGGGAGGGGGGGGGGTTGTTAGGCAGCAGTGGGAAACAGTGGTTTAAGTCACATCCTGCATTTCGTTGATGTCGGTCAGAAACCTCTTATCTCCATATTCTAACTTTTTGTGTTTGTTCGTAAATTAACGCCCTATGATCATACTACAGCGTCACACAAAAGCTTTATGAATCTAGTCCATTTATTATTATTTTTGTATCTACAAGCTTGCAACGTGTCACGCGTCACCGGCGTACAAGTATAGAGTACAAAGTATAAATAAAATCAGGTTTAGCTCTAAACCCCTACTCCTTTAAACCTAACTTCTATTGCCTAATCCCTACCTCAATCCTTTCCCAAACTCCCCCAAATCTCTTTAAAACCATACAACAACCATTTCTCTTATGTGAGGACCTGGAACATGGCTCTCACCATGTCTACTTCTTTCCACACACATGCACACACACACACGCACACACACACACACACACACACACACACACACACACACACACACAGACACAGACACACACACACACACACACACACACACACACACACACACACACACACACGCATGCGTGCCACATGCACACTCCCGCGCAGCGTGGTGGACTAAAATGGCTTATCTTTGTGAAAGAAAACATCGTTTGGATACATGAGGTGAGAGGAATTTGCCAGAGGGGGATGCAGTGTCTGTAAATCCAAGGCTAGGATCGACTTGGAAAACGGCAGCTTCAGTGCCCACAGAGAGCCTTCGCCGCTTGTCTCATTACCGGTTATCTTCAACTGCTGCTGTACAAGTGGCATTGGGGGGCGGGGGGGGTCTAATATGCTCCTCTGGAAGCCACATGACCGTGTGTGATCAATCTATTGTAGTTTAAGGAAAGAACATGTTGAATTTTGTTGCCGTCGGGTAAGAAACCTATTATCTCCGTTGTTATTTTAACTTTTTGTTTTCTCGTAAATGAACGCCCCACACCACACCACACACAAAAGGAGTAGATCAAATCAAATCAAAGTGTATTTATATAGCACATTTAACGTGACCAGGTCAACCAAAGTGCTGTACAGGTAAAAAGCAAAACAAAGCAAAAAACACAAAGGCAATACAAAAAAACAGGAAGCAAACAGTGCAATGTAAGCAGACAATAACGTACTGTACAATGAATAGGCACAGACAAACAAACATTAGCACCAATAGGGGGTGCTTATGCTAATGCTTCCACACACAAGCGAAGCGACACATTTTGAGCTTGTAGATCTGCTATTCTTTTTATTTTAATTGTATTTAGTCACACGCTCATGTTAATACTTTTGGTTTAACATTTATTAAAAAAAAAGACACACACTATGTTCTTTTTATAGCTGAAACAGCTGAGCTCGTAGATACTGTATAATCGCAATTTTTGCACGACACTCTCGTACGATGAATTAGGGTACAAGAGATACAAGGTTTGTGCATCTCATATAGCGGTGCCTTCTATCTGCGCCACTGTAAACCAGGGCAGGTGGGTTCTGTCCATCTCCATGGTTACGCCGACAGTCTCTCTCTCTCTCTCTCTCTCTCAACCTCGCCCGCCCCCGTCACCCACCCCCACCCACTTCAGAACTCCTTCCAGAGAGCTCTCTCGCTCTTTCCCTCATTGTTATGTGTTTGTGTGTCTGTACGCCCACTGTATGCAAACAGCAGGGTAAACCTCCATTAGAGCTGGAAGGTGGACTGTGTGCTATTATTTTACTGATCAAAGCACTGGAATTGCTCTTAACCCTTTCACGACCGAGAACACATCTGTGTCATTTTAAGATTTCTTTGGCTATTCAAAAATCGTGAAAATTTGAGCAAATCTTTGAATATATATTTTTCAAAGCAGACATTTGTAACTGAGCAAATGTGTGAATATATATATTTTTCAAAGCAAACATTTGTAACTAAAATCTTTGTTTCTGCATGGGATTCTACAAATGTCTTCTAAATCCTAAGAGTTAAAAAAAAAAAAGTTGTAACAGAGTTAAAAATGTTCACAATGGAAAAATATATATTCAAAGATTTGCACACATTTTCACGATTTTTCAAAAGAAATAGCAGAGCTACGATCTTGTAGATCTGCTATTTTTGAATAGCCAAGGAAATCTTAAAATGACACAGATGTGTTCGCGGTCTGAAAGGGTTAAAAAACTAGGGAATCTGGGAACCGAAGAGAATGAAGCCAGGTAATTTTATTTAAGGTCAAGGGGCGACATCTTTATGACGGGGAACAGCTTATTAAAGACCGCTCAGGGCAGAAAACATGGCAGCTTTTAGCACTAATAACCCGATGAGGTTAACGAAAGGAAAGAGCGAATCGCGGTCTGCTATTGGCCGTATTATGAGCAGTTGCAGGAGATATAGCCTAAATGGAGCGCGACAGTCGCCACCATGTTTTTCGACGGCGCAGTTTCCAGTGTTAGAGATCCTGTTCATTTCTCCATATTCAGAAAATGCTCACATGAAGAGTTTCATAAGCCTGGACCTAACACTTCCATAGTAATAGTTCCATAGTAACGCAAGCTCCACGAATCAGAGACGTTGCGTCGTTTTTCTACATGACGTTGCAAATTCAACAGATCGCATACAGGCGTGTGGCCTCTAGAGCAGTGGTCCGCAAAGTGGGGACACCCAGGGGTCCTTGGGGAGGGGGGGGGGGGGGGGGGTTCCAGGGGGTCCCCAGCGAAAGTGTTGGCTATTCAATACGACGTTCACGTTAATTCTCTTATCCACTTAAACCCAACCATCCGTTTATTGTGGGGGAAGCTTTGACAGAAAATAGCAGATTGACAAGCTCGCAACGCGCTGTGAGCTTGTCGATCGGCTATTTTCAGCGAAAGCTTTCCCCACAATAACGGAAAACAGAAAAGACACTGTAACTGCTAATGTCTTTTTCCTCCATAGCCATTGTTTCCTCTATGGCTGCTCCTTTGGCCCTCCATCCATCCATCCGTAAAACCAAAGTAGCAGTGTCTTCGCAAAAAGCGTTGGCTCAGTTGGTGTGCTATACTTGAAGCTTGTTTGTTTGTGTTTGTTCACGAGGCGAAAACACGATAAGATAACTTCCCCTAGACTGCGTGTGGCTGACTGTTGTTTTTCGGTTTCGTGCTGGATTGGGCTTTCTGATGTTTATTTTTAAACAAGAAGCAGAAAGAGCGGCTAACTAGCGTAACCCATGACCTATTAACTCATAAGTCCTGTTTCTCCCCTCCCAGCCAGCTCCGACCTTTCCACTGTATTCTCTCCATGACCTGCTGTACATTATTAATGCTGCGCGTGTCTGTCTGTGTGTGTGTGTGTGTGTGTGTGTGTGTGTGTGTGTGTGTGTGTGTGTGTGTGTGTGTGTGTGTGTGTGTGTGTGTGTGTGTGTGTGTGCACACGTGCACGTGCACCATGCACACATTGTTCAGTTTATGGCCATGCCGTTGCACCGCTGGAGTGAACCACTTGAGCCCCACAGCATCCCTATACTCTGGTGGGAGCGTTCGCCGAAAATAGCCGATCTACAAACTCAACAATTTGTTGAAGAGATTCGGTGCACAAAGGGGGGGGGGGGGAAAAGAAGGCACCAAGTACAGCGCCAACTCAGGTCCATTTTTATTAAGTAATAGTTAAAATGGTTAAACCTTCCCTTCTGAGGGCATGCTGTGTTGATGAACAGCATTAATCCGAAGGGGTCTGAATTATACCTTCCTAATATTTGTCTCTGTCGGGTGGAAACCTCATATGTCCGAAACTGGTACTTTTCAGGATTCAAATACAAGCACAGCAAAAGTAGCCGATCTACAAGCTCGAAACGCGACGCGGAGCGTCGCGTTTCGAGCTTGTAGATCTGCTACTTTTGCTGTTTTTGTGCGACGCTGTAGTGTGATCACGAAAAAAAACACAAAAAGTTTGAATAATGGAGATAAGAGGTTTCTGTATTCCTCGTATCGTAGCGCTCCATCGAGCCGCCTCCTCTCAGCAGGGCAGACACCACATTACAACGAGCGTCTCCAACAGAGAACGAGTGGAATTCTAATCCTGGTTTTATATGATTTCACAAAAGACGACCCAGGAGGGGCTCGGGGACAATTCACACAAGTCTCGGGGAAAAAATGAGCAACGAGACCTTTTAGTGTCCCTGTTCGCTTTTATCTGCTGCTGTACCCTCGATTGAATCGGTAGCCCCCCCACCCCTCTCTCCCCCCCCCCTTGGTCTTTCCCTCTCCATCTCTCTCCCTTTCCCTCCCTCACCTCGTACTGCCAGAGTTTGTGGGATAAACAAGCGTCCAGGTCTACAAAAACAAGCCCAAAAGAATTAGGCGACTATATGCCACATGATCACATGCACACAGGGGGTCCCCAGCTAAATTAGTTATTAATATAGCATCAAAATCAGTTGAAACACTGTAACCCCTACATACATCGGCTTCTTGAAAATAGACGATCTACAGTACAAGCTTTTTGACAACACAAATTTCGATGGGCGTCCCTGGCACAACATGTTTTCAGATGGGGGTCCGGGGACAAATCTTCTTTGCAATACAATAAATGCACCCAATCTCTGTACGTACTAATGTATGTGCATATGTATGTACGTATATTATGTCTGTAATCCACGTATCTCGAGAACCGTTCGACCGACCAAATTCAAATTCGACACACGCGTCGCAGACGACCCGAGGGAGTGCAGTGTCTGGCGTGGAGTCGGTAAGATAGGCGGTCGTCCAGAACCACCAGAAAAGGCTCTGGCCGTGGCCCAAATGAGCCAATTGTTTGCCATGGCAACACATGGCAGCCTTAGCTTGATCTGGCGTGTTCCCCTGACCTGCCATTTCATTTCATTTCATTGGTTAGTCAGTCCACTTTTCACAGTCAGTTTGCACTCTTCAGACATTCTCCACAGACGTTTACCACTCACTGCACAAGGACTTTCCTCAACTGCCGATCCCCACCGTATGCCCATATATGGCCAGGCCCATATATGCCCATAACATCAGGGATCTCCATACATGGGCATAAACGGGACACAGACAGACAGATGGTTAAAACGGGTGCTATGACAACGGGTATAACGGGTATTGCATAACCGGGTGGGGCATGCATTCCCTACTTTCATTGTTCCCATCTTGCATCGTTCCCAAGTAGGCCCGGTTGCCCGACGGGCACAGGTCTAGTACACATTCATTTGGGGGATCCTTGACCAAAGAAAAAAGCAACTACACTTTAGAAACAAGCCCAAAAAAACACAACTTGCTAATACCAATACTTACAAGAGACTTTACACAAAAACAAGCACAACGTTGCTTATAATATGCAGACTTGGCAACGCTGCCCTCAATCTCGATCTCTCTCTCTCTCTCTGTCCCTTCCCTGCCATAGGTGTCAGTGTAAATGCCACGTGGGGAATTGGGAGTGAGTGTTTGAGCCCCAGGAGCTGCTGCCTTCTTTTGTTTATGTATTTCCTTCGCTACTACGCATCAGGACTCAGTGTTGGACAGCCGGCCAGAGACGGACGGACAGCGAACTCTGATGTTTTTTAGCTGCCGGTGTTCTTTGTGATCAGGGGTCTTCAACGTTTTAAGGCCAGGGACCCCCTAGCTGAGAGAGAGATGAAGCAGGGACCCCCTCCTCTATATTGTATAAAATTGTGTTTCAGATAATCTTTGGCTGCTCTTTCTTTCCCTCCACACCTATAACTCTTTGCCAAAAATAGCCGATCTACAAGCTCACAACGCCTCGCAGCGCGAGGCGTTGTGAGCTTGTAGATCTGCTATTTTTTGGCTAAAGTTCTCCTCAGAAAAGGGATGCTAGGGTTCAAGTGGTTGAGGTAAAAAAAAAATCGCATCACACAAAGATTTAGCAGACCCCCTGTAGTAACTCTGAGGACCCCCTAGGGGTCCCGGACCCCCTGTTGAAGTGTAAAGTAACTAAGCAAATGTACTCAAGTACTGTACTTACGTACAATTTTGAGGTACTTTTACTTTACTGGAGTATTTCCAATTTTCTATACTTTCACTTCTACTCTATTACATCTCACTCCGCTTAAACAGCGGCTAACTAGCGTAACCCATGACCTATTAACTCATAAGTCCTGTTTTCTCACCTCCCAGCCAGCTCCGACCTTTTCCTCAGTATTCTCTCCATGACTCAACTTTTACTCCACTACAATTATTTGAAAACGTTAGCTACTAGTTAGGCTGTAGATTTTGATTATTATTACAAAACATTAACCACTTCAGCCCAATTCATAAACTTGGCTCTTTGAAAAAAGCATATTAAAACACGTTGTGAGCTTGTAGATGTACTATTTTCAAAGGATTTTAGACATAAGTTGTGAAACAGGACATTCTGCATACAAGTACTTTTACTTTTGATACTTTAAGTATATTTTAATGTCAATACTTTTGTACTTTTACTGAAGTCAATTTTGATTACCAGACTTTTTTGTAAAAGAATATTTCAGCATTTCAGTATTGATACTTTTCCTTAAGTAAAACATTTGAGTACTTTTTCCACCACTGGGATGGAGCCAGATGGCGGTTGAGTGCATCAGGGCAGCATTGATAAGGCCCATATAGCTATGGTCCAGTAGGTTCCTACTGGCCTACCAGGCGCGCCGTGATTGACTGGAAAAGACGAACTGTGATTGAACGGAAAAGACGCACTGTGATTGGCCAGTAGTCACTTTCATTGGCAGTTGAAGGAACAGTTGACAAACGCTTTTCCCAAAATATGATTTAGGATTCTATGCCTATATGGGGATATAACTCACGCTGAGTCGGCAGAAGCGGACTTGCTGGGGTCTGGCTCGCCTTAGCTCGTCCACTTCTGACGGCGCGCCTTCGTCGTGATTTCATCCCAGGAGGTTGGGGCTGAAAGACCAATGATTAGCCAGGCACCCCGCCGAGGCAGGTGCTGGAATGGGGTTTCGTGCTGTATTTCAATGTGACTCGGCCCCGTGACAGACAGCACATACGGTAACATTGAATCACCCATAGAATGGCTGATAACGGCCTACCAAAGCCTTCTGGTAGGCCAGTAGGGACCTGCTGGACCATAGCTATGGGATGATAAGGGTGATAACAGCCCCAATGGGATAATGTCTAGGTAGTTCTAGGTATCGGGTGCACCGTATGATCAAGTAGGGCATTCATTTACAAATAAAACAAAAAAAGTTAGAATATGGAGATAAGGGGCTTTCTGCCCGACAGCAACGATTATGTGCGAATTAAAGGCAATATATAAGTACAGCACGTAGCCTCATGTAGCCAGGAACCTACAGTATCTCCTGGCTCTGTTTAGGCAGCTTGATGTACAGTACAGCCCCTGGACATCGTATGTCACAGGGAAATCCAACCCCTGATGCTGAGTGACAAGCAGGGATCCGAGGTATTGGGGTGTTCAGGGACAGGGATTGACCCCCCCGACCTCCAAATCTCAGGGGGGCACACTCTAAACACAAGGCCGCTGAGCTGGTAGAGGGAATGTGGGGATAAAATATAGGAGTTTTATCAGAAAGCTGGGAACCACTGGAAGTTAGTTGAGATGCAGCTGAACACAGTAGGTCAGTCCCTTCTATCTATTAATATATTGTTGCTGTCGGGCAGAAACCTCTTATCTCCATATTTTAACTTTTTTGTGTTTTTTTTTTGTAAATTAATGCCCTAGTCGTACATACTACAGCATCACTCAAAAGCATCAAAAGTAGCAGATCTGCAAGCTCAAAACGCGGCGCAAAGCCACACGTTTTGAGCTTGCAGATCTGCTACTTTTGCTATTTTTTTAATCCTGAAAAGTAACAGTTTTGGACATAGAGGTTTCCACCCGATAGAGACGATATACTAAACATTTTGTTTTGGAATCTAGTCTACAACAGTATGTCTCTCGGTGTAGAGGGGCTTGGTGCTATTTACCTATAATGATCATTCCCATGACGCATTCTGCTGCATTATATTCCCTATATCACAGGTTACTTAATTTATTCGTCCAATTATATTCTGTATATTCTATATTCTGTACATCTTCTTTTTGGCTTCAACGTATATACAGTATACTACATAACATATATCTTAGTAGCAAGGGAAGGTGCAATTCCACATTCTAAAGAATATTCATTAGCATAACATTGGAGCAACATTTGTTAACGGAATTATGCCATATATATTCACCTCAGTTAGTAAGCTGCTAGAGTGCATATAAACCATGAAAATGTAAATGCAACGCAAACCATGAGCAGGGCACCACAGGGATTTGAACCCTGTCTTAGTAAAACCAGGAGAACCAGACCAGTGCCTTTTGTTTTGGTTTGTTGTCTCCACCAGGCCGAAGGCATGGCGAGAGTATGTTGTACTCCCTCTCTGTCCACCCGTTCGTGTGTCATTTTGTGTATGCAAAACATACTCTCTTTCCATGCCTTTCGCCCTGGCGGAGACAATAATTGCATTCATTATTATTATTTTCTTTTGTATTATTATTTATTCATGTAGAATTTATTTTTACTATTTATTGTGTAGCAATCAAAGACAATATGTCTCAAAAACACTGGCTTACAGTTGAATTATTGGCAACAAAATAAATAGGAATTCAAGAAAATAAGCCAAATACTGAACATGCCTCTGAACATTGGCTTGCAGTTATTGCATATAGCCAAAATGCAATAATAATATTAGGCTTGTCATTGAGGATGGAAACTAAAGTTGTCCTTTTGAGGAGAAGTGGAACTTAGAAGTCAATTCAGTTGGATAGACCATTTGGTATCATTTTACGCTCTCAAGAGTTACAGATCTATAAGGGTCCATTTGGTTACCAACTCTCCATCATTTAGCTGGGGACCACCTGGAACCCCCTCAAGAACCACTGGTGGTCCCCGGACCACTGGTTGAGAACCACTGGCCTACACACATACACACAAGACACACAAGACACAGACAAAACACAAGCGGTTACTGCTGCCATTAATTAGTTGCTGTTGATTGCCTATGCGGTCAAATCAGGGTCAAATGCACAGGCTCAACGAGCCATCGGTAACCTGCTTGTGTTGCATAGCTGCAGTGGTGTAAAGTACATTTACTTAAGTACAATGTTGAGGTATTTTTTACTTGTGGAGTATTTCCAATTTTCAATACTTTTACTTCTACTCCCTACATCTCAGAGGCAAATATTGTACTTTTACTCCACTGCACGCATTTGAAAACTTTAGTTACTTTGTAAATTTTGATTATTATTACAAAACATACATTATCCACTTCAGCCCTATGTACATTTTGGCTATTTGAAAATAGCAGATCTACAAACTCACAACGCGTCGCGATTCGACACGTTGTGAGTTTTCTGGTGGTGGAAGGAGGTGGTTTGAATTATATATATAATTCAAACTTTGATATATATATATATATATATATATATATATATATATATATATATATATATATATATAATCAAAATGACACCGAAGCTCACAATGCGTATTGTGAGCTTGTAGATCGTCTATTTTCAAATGGCCGAAATGTATATAGGGCTGAAGTGGTATATAGGGCTGAAGTGGTTAATGTATGTTTCGTAATGCTCAAAATCTACAAAGTAACACGTATCTAAAGTTTTCAAATAATTGCAATGAAGTAGAAATATAATATTTACATTTGAGATGTAGTGGAGTAGAAGTAAAGGTAGTGAAAATTGTGCTCCAGTAAAAAATATCTACATTTTACTTAAGTACAGTACTTGAGTAAAAGTACTTAGTTACCTTACAACTGTGGTTAAATGGCCTGTCTTGGTTTAAAGCCCACTCACCACGACAAGGTGCAGGCCGAGAGTGGGGACACCCCCTCCCCCCCCACAAAGGTGGGGGGGGAGGGGATCAACAATTTGGACAAGACAACATGAAACAATTATTACAAACATAAGCAAACAGATATTACATAATTGTACGAGACTTGGGCGTCTTCTTCTTTCGTGTATCATCATCAGATGTCCAGCTCAATGACGTGCAGCAACGCCCTCGTCTCAGGTCCCACATCAAAGAGACCGGCCTCCGATGGTGATCTGTAGAGGACACAGAGAGGTGATTATGTGATCAGCAGTCTGCTCAAGCATACTGTGCTGTCTGCCAGGCCCCACTCTTCATGCATGTTTTGAAGTGTTGAACCCTAGCACGCAGTCGGTTCAGCTAGGTCAATTGCCGGCGTGGCAGATCTTCCTCCTTTGATGCCGTCTCCTGGGTCCCAGATGTAGTGGTGACAACGTGTGGGCCCATGCAGAAGACTCCCCACTCCTGCTTCCAGGATGCCTCCATCCATGCCTTTGTAGACAGGTCCTCAGGGATAGAACTGAGCATCTCTTGTTGAATGGGCGGCGGGACTTGAGTCAGTTTGGAGGCAACGCTGTCATAGAGGTGTCATGCAGGATATGCCAATCATGTTTCTGGGCTTTCCTTAGGGCGAGGATGTGAGGGTCAGCAGCCTCTCGTTGGAGGCCGGTTGAGGCGATTCCTGCTAAGATTGGGAAGTAGAACATTCAGGTGGGATTCAGGCAACCAGTTATGATCCGGAGAACATTGCTAAATGGCAGCATCAACCTTTTTGGCATGTGGGCTCCTACACCAGGCTGAGGCACAGTGTTTGGCTGCAGCGAAGACCAGGGCTTGCTAGGGGATTCGTAGTACCTTGGAAGAGGAATCTCAGGACGTACCAGCGAGACATCAGATTGGCGAGACCCTTGATGACACTTTGGCCTCTGGGTGTTGCTTAAAAGACAGTGTCCTATCCAGATACCTTGGGGCTTGCTGGAACTCCAGGTGGTTGTCCATGAACACATCCGGTTCCCTTTCTGCTTCGCTGTTGTTGAGGTGATAAGCTGCCAACACCGTCTTGCCAATGCTGAGCTGCAGGCGCCACCTACGAAGGTAGGCTGCTAAGATGTCCATGTGGACATGATGGAGGTCATTGGGGTAGAGTTGGATTTGACAGACCAGGAGTGTTGGTATAGGTAGAGGCATGGCTGAAGAGCTTTGCCCATCACTCACTTCTTGCTGATGCCGAAGTCAAAACACAGTATATACCTTATTGTGATAGCTGTATGTCTGCAGTACACCTGACTGGTGGCAATTGCCTGGTTGTGATGCGTAGATGTGATCAATCAGGGTAAGCTCTTTGGTCGTTGCAGTGGAGATAAGCTAATTTGTTGTTGCATTTTTTTGCGTGGCATTTGACATTTTTGTGGCATTCGACAGTTTTTGTGGCATTTGACATTTTTGTGGCATTCATTTGACAGTTTTTGTGTCATTTGACATTTTTTGTGACATGTTTTTAATGTGTGTATTTGTTATTTGGCATTTGTGTCATATTTGGTATTTGCGATTTTTTGGTGATATTTTTTATTTTAGGTGACTTTTCTTTTGTGGCATTTTGTGGAGGTTTCGTGAATTATTTTGTGGTCATTGTCATGTTTTGGGGGAATTATTTGTGGCTTCTTTGCGTGACTTTTTAATGGCGTTCTTTGAAATGTATTGTGACAGTTGAGTTATTTGTTGCGGCATTTATGGTCTTTTTAAACAATTTTGAGGCATTTTGTGGTGATTTATTTGTGAACGACCAAAGAGCACACCCTGATTGATCACATCTACGTATCACGACCAGGCTATTGCCACCAGTCAGGTGTACTGCAGACTTATACAGCTATCACAATGAGGTAAATACTGTGTTTTTACTTCGGCATCAGCAAGAAATGAGTGATGGGCAAAGCTCTTCAGCCATGCCTCTACCTATACCAACACTCCTGGTCTGTCAAATCCAACTCAGCCGCTCTACCCCAATGACCTCCATCATGTCCACATGGACATCTTAGCAGCCTACCTTCGTAGGTGGCGCCTGCAGCTCAGCATTGGGAAGACGGTGTTGGCAGCATATCCCCTCAACAACAGCGAAGCAAAACGGGAACTAGACGTGTTCATGGACCACAATCACCTGGAGTTCCAGCAAGCCCCAAGGTACGTGGATAGGACACGGTCTTCTAAGCAACACCCAGAGGCCAAAGTGTCATCAAGGGTCTCGCCAATCTGATGTCTCGCTGGTACGTCCTAGGATTCCTCTGCCAAAGTACTACGAATCCCCAGGCAAGCCCTGGTCTTCGCTGCAGCCAAACACTGTGCCTCAGCCTGGTGTAGAAGCCCACATGCCAAAAACGTTGATGCTGCCATTAACAATGTTCTCCGGATTATAACTGGTTGCCTGAATCCCAACCCTATGTTCTACTTACCAATCCTAGCAGGAATTGCCTCAACCGGCCTCCAACGAGAGGCTGCTACCCTCGCATCCTGGCCCCAAGGAAAGCCCAGAAACATGATTGGCATATCCTCCATGACAACACTATGACAGCATTGCCTCCAAATTGACTCGAGTCCCGCCGCCCATTCAACAAGAGATGCTCAGTTCCATCCCTGAGGACCTGTCTACAAAGGCATGGCTGGAGGCATCCTGGAAGCAGGAGTGGGGAGTCTTCTGCATGGGCCCAGACGCTGTCACCGCTACATCTGGGACCCAGGAGACGGCATCAAAGGAGGGAGATCTGCGATGCCGGAAATTGACCTAGCTGAACAGACTGCGTACTGGGGTTAGACACTTCAAAACATACATGAAGAAGTGGGTCCTGCTAGACAGCACAGTATGCTTGAGCAGACTGCTGATCACTTGTATAGCTATTGGATTGTATAGTTACCTTGCGATGATGTAACTCCAAAGGTGGGTGAGAAATCAAAAATACTTGCTCCATTGCTTAGAGATTTATCATTAAAAATGTACATCTTGTTGACTCAGTTCAGGTATGTTGGGACACATCGACATGATGTTCTTGATCTTGATCTTGATCTTCTTCGGGCAAGAAATTAAAATTGAATTAAACTTTTAAATGGAAAAACGCAGATCATCTTCATTAAAATGTAGCAGCTTCATGTGATTCTTGTTCTTCTTTCTTGTTCTTCTTTGGGCAAGAAATTAAACTTTTAAATGAAAAACTTAGATTATGTGATTAGTGTGAACTACATAGTTCCCCCCACCCCGACTTTACACCCAAAAAAGGTCACCTTTGGGACCTACCAAAAAGTGACCTTTCAAATGACCAGGTCTTTTGGACCTTTTCAAATGACCAGGTAGGGGCCCGGATTTACAGAGGCCTATGTCTAAAAACCTGAAAAAAAAGCAGCAGGTTAGGGTTAGTAATTAGGACCGTCACAATTATAACATAATCGCAAGTAGGCTATTTGAGATAATCGCAATACTATTTTGGGGATAATAGTTATAATCGTCGAAATAGCCAAACTACACGCTCAAAACGCATCACGACGTGATGCGTTTTGAGCTTGTAGTTCGGCTTTTGTTCACAAATTCAGACAAAAGTTTTATTCAAAATGTTACTACGACGCAATTATTTGAGCGACAATTAATCAAGCATTGAAGTTAAACATCATAATCGTGACAGCCCTAAAGAGGTTCCTACCCTGAGGCGTCTTCAGAGGAAACCCCCGGCGGGCCAAGGTCTTTGTACAAATAATTCCACCAGTGGAGACCACCACTCTGTAGACAGCGGATCTTCGAAAGACTTTGTATTCCTCTTAGAAAGACTTTGTAGACAGCGGATCTTCGAAAGACTTTGTATTCCTCTTAGAAAGACTTTGTATTCCTCTTAGAAAGACTTTGTAGACAGCGGATCTTCGAAAGACTTTGTATTCCTCTTAGAAAGACTTTGTAGACAGCGGATCTTCGAAAGACTTTGTAGACAGCGGCTCCTCTTAGAAAGACTTTGTAGACAGCGGATCTTCGAAAGACTTTGTAGACAGCGGCTCCTCTTAGAAAGACTTTGTAGACAGCTGATCTTCAAAAGACTTTGTAGACAGCGGCTCTTCGAAAGACTTTGTAGACAGCGGTTCTTCGAAAGACTTTGTAGACAGCGGCTCTTCGAAAGACTGGTGTAGAGAGTGGCGGAGGCAGGCTTAGACGAGTCACAGGAGGGTGCAGGCTGGGTAGTTTCACAGGAGGGTGAAGAACCTCTGCCAGGATGTATTCTGGAGTATCTGAAAGAAACAAAGAAACAAAGATTTACTCAAGTGACCAAGAGCCACATATAGGATACGTATACTGTATCCTCATACACAGCCTAATATACGTATACTGTATCCTCATACACAGCCTAGTATACGTATACTGTGTCCTCATACACAGCCTAGTATACGTATACTGTATCCTCATACACAGCCTAGTATACGTATATTGTATCCTCATACACAGCCTAGTATACGTATACTGTATCCTCATACACAGCCTAGTATACGTATACTGTATCCTCATACACAGCCTAGTATACGTATACTGTATCCTCATACACAGTGTGCCTGAAAGGCATTGTATTCAATGTCAAAAACACAATTCATGGTTAAAATTACTTGCATGACAACCAATCGTCAACGTAAGTTTTGCAACGGTGACACAGCCCTATAGCCTGCCCTACACAGCATAGCAGTGACACATAACGGTGACACAGCCCTATAGCCTGTCCTACACAGCATAGCAGTGACACATAACGGTGACACAGCCCTATAGCCTGTCCTACACAGCATAGCAGTGACACAGCCCTATAGCCTGCCCTACACAGCATAGCAGTGACACAGCCCTATAGCCTGTCCTACACAGCATAGCAGTGACACATAACGGTGACACAGCCCTATAGCCTGTCCTACACAGCATAGCAGTGACAGATAACGGTGACACAGCCCTATAGCCTGTCCTACACAGCATAGCAGAGACACATAACGGTGACACAGCCCTATAGCCTGCCCTACACAGCATGCTCAGTGGCAATAGCAGGCAGCACATTAATCCATTAAAGGGATAGTTCACCCAAAAAAAATATTTTTTTTTCTATCAATTAGTCACCCCATGGAGACTTCAATTCATGGATATCTTTTAGCTTTTGTCTCATTCCTAAGACAATAATTTGATGACCAGCGGACTGGTAGGCAGCGGTTCCGGTAGGAGAAACAAAGGAGACTCTTTGTGTCTCCTACCGGAACCGCTGCCATCAAATTCAGGTCATCAAATGAGTTATTTTGGGGGTGAACTATTACCCTTTAAGACCGGGAACGCATCTGTGTCATTGTAAGATTTATTTGGCTATTCAAAAATAGCAGATATACAAGCGCTATGAGCTTGTAGATCTGCTATTTTTGGAAAATCTTGAAAATGTGTTCAAATCTTTGAATATATACATGTTTTTTAACATCTGTAACTCAAATCTTTGCTTCTGGGGGTGTCTGGAACAAAACATTCTGAGATGGGGGTCCATGGCCAAATACATATCTAAAAATGTTTTCTAAATCCTAACTTTTCCATGTGAAGGACCCCCAAAATGATGATGTATTTTGTAAATTGCACATGACAAATAACCGTAAAGGGATATTTCACTTACAAACTTGTTGGAGTTCATTTTAACGTCCACTCTGCTTTTGTGATTCACCCCAGACACTTTAAATTGCTTGATTCAGTATTTAGATATTTGATGATATACATTGTATCAGACACGCCCCCTTCCTATACAAACCCATCGTTAACTTCAAACTCCATTGTAACCATGTTACATTCATTGAAAACACCCGTCCTTGGTTCTGGTGACTGATGTGAACCTTCTAATGTGTGGGACCGTGTTTTTTCAATTACTTTTTTTATTTATTTACAAAATCTTTTGGAGTAAATGAATAAAACGGTTAAAAAAAAGAAATAAATGAAAAAACTTATTGCAAAAACCCAGTCTACTCACACACTAGAAGGTCAATATCAGTCACCAGAACCAAGGACGGGTGTTTCTGATGAATCTAACATGGTTAAAATGGAGTTTGAAGTCACAATGGGTTTGTATAGGAAGGGGGCGTGTCTGATTAAATGAATATCAAATATCTAAATACTGAATCAAGCAACTTAAAAACTGTCTCAGAACCACCGAAGACCCAGGCCATCGGCGCGGAGGAATCCTCCCCATGCAGACAAATCCATGGATAGAGAGAGATTCTCCATCTCTACGGGCATCCTCTGGTTGAGCCTTCCAGCGGCGTCTTGCACGCCGTGCAGGAACCTATTTGACCAGGAACACACACATAGATTTAAAACTACTTCAAATTCACACCTCAACAAAGTTTACAAATTATTTTTCTACTGTACCATTCATCCTAAGATATCATAACATCATAGAAAAGGTAAGAAAACCTTAGTCCAAAATTCTCCTTTAACTCTTTTACCTCCCCGGCACACGTGTAGCCAACCCCCAAATCAGTGACACCTCCCTCAATCAAAGCAACAGGACACACATGTGTAATAGTACCCCAGCGTTACAATAGAAACTTTGGGTTTTATCAACTGTCATTTTCTGATTATTCCTTAAGATTAATTAACATTCTTTGAAAAGGAAAACAAATCTCATTCCAAGTGGCTATGACTGACTGACTTCCAAAGTTTGTGGGCCCTGGGGTAGACAGCCTGGCCTGGCAGAGATTGGCGGAAATCTGTGCTCCTGAGCAGGAGCGTTCTAGTGAAGGCAGTCCATTCATTCTACATGGCTCAGCCCTTTAGTAACTTTTGCCTTGATTTCTCATTCCCGGCTGCACATTTGGTACGCTCGTCTTTCACTCTACACAAATCGATTCGCCAAAAAAAGCTCACTACACGTTGCATGCATTGTGAGCTTGTAGATCGGCTATTCATGCCAACGTTCCCCCCAGGATGCTGGGGGTTCAAGTGTATTAAGTAAAGTGGCATTGAGTCTTAGGCTTCTGATCATCATGGAGAGCTGACAAATATTCAACTTGGCCACTAGGGGGCGTCAACAAAGTACTCAACATTATTTGTATTTTCAATTGCTTCTAAAAGAAGATGATATATTGACAAAAAAGCTTTAATTTAATTATTACAAAACATACATACAACTTCAGCCCTATATACATTTCGGCCATTTGAAAATAGCCGATCTACAAGCTCACAATGAGTCGCATCGCTATGCATTGTGAGCTTGTAGATCTTTCAAGAGATTGTTATACATTTGAGAACTTGAAATGGGACATTCTGCACAATGAGTACTTTACTTTTGGTACTTTAAGTACATTTTAATGCCAATACTTTTGTACATTTTGAATTCCGGACTTTTAAAATATTTCTATATTGCAGTATTGATACTTGTACTTAAGTTAAACAAAAATTTAACTCATCATCACTGCCAGCACTGCTGTCTTCCTCACTACCTCTAAACATGACAAACCACAGCTCTAACAAAGTAGTTAAAAATACTCAGAACATATGGATACTTTTCAATAGACATTTCATCTACTGTTCACTCAACCTCCATCTACAACTAAACAGACACACTCCAACTTCCAGTGATGGAAAAGGTACTTGCTTGTTTTAAGCAAAAGTATCAATACCACAATGTAGAAATACAAGTAAAAGCACTGTATTAAAACACACTTGAGTCAAAGTACAAAAGTATTGGCATCAAAAATATACTCAAAGTACCAAAGTAAAAGGTACTCATAATGCAGAAATGTCTCTTTTAAAGTTTTCAAATTGTAAACAAATAGAAATAGTGTGAAAATAGCTCAGACCGTGCTCACCTCGTGAGCTTGTAGATCTGCTATTTTTGAAGTTCCTGAAAATTGTCCTCAAGTACAGTACTTCAGTACATGTACTTATAGTTACTTTACACCACTGACTAGGCCTACATGGACTGTGTCAGCAGCATCACAACCGTCATGGATTAACATCAACCTGGTGTTTGCACTTTCTCTATTTACAACCCGTACATCTACATAAACGTTCATATTTCTAATATAAAGTGCTGACCTCATGGCCACGGATGTTATGATAATGTACGGGTTTTCAGAAGTACCCGTATCTTCCGTATTGTTCAATACAAAGCATTTCAATCCGATCGGTGGCCATTTTCCTCATAGTTATAATGTAGCAGACTGCAATACACCTCCCAACCAATAGGGTGGCATAGTTTGAAGCACATGGCAAAAAGACGGAAAAAATGGCCACCGACTGGATTTAAAAACTTTTAATTGAACAAAACGGAATATACTGTACTTCTTGAGGACCCTGACATAATTATAACATCCATGGCCATGAGATAAGCACGTTATATTTGAAATCTGATCGTTTATATAGATGTATGGACCGTAATAGAGAAAGTGCAAACACAAGGTCGAAGTTCATCCATGACTGGATATGACTGGTCATGTTTCAGGGCTAAAACAACCAGCTCATATTCACACAACAATGCTTCATCCTGACCAGTTGCTGCTTTTTACCAAGTCAAATGAAAGTGAAATTACACGCAATGTCATCAAATCCTTAATGCTGGGCAGTTAATTAGCTAAGCTAAGTAGCTAACACACAGTAGAGAACTCACCTGTCTGGTCTGGATGGATGGAGATGTTTCCACAGTGTGTTTTAGTAGCAGCTTGTTTCACCAGCCTGCTAAAACACTGAGAACTTAACGCCCATGTAGAGTAATGTTACATTATAAGTTGTTTATTTCACTATAAGACTGTTTGTTTTTACACACAAACACACTGTCTGGGCCACAAACATTTGTGTTTGCTGGTAGGGGTGTGAGAGAGGGGGAGGGGTGACAACTAGAGGAGTTAAATAGCCCCACCCCTCCCTGCTTCCTAGGGCAGTGGTTCTCAACCTGTGGGTCGGGACCCCGAGGGGGGTCCCCACATGATTATTTATTTTTGACACAGATGTCAGTGAAGTGACAATTTAAGGACTTTAAAGACCTTGTTAATACCAAACAAAGTAAGAAAGAAAATAAAAACACCATTATTACATCAAAAGTAATCAACAAACTATATAAACTAGTCAAACATATTATTGGCCAAATTGTCAAAGAATATAGAATAAAGACAGAGGCAAACTTTTTCGAAAAAGCCGATCTACAAGCTCACAACGCCTCGCTTTGTGCGGTGTTGTGAGCTTGTAGATCTGCTATTTTCACAATATTTATCTGTGGAACCGAGTCAAACTAAATGTAATGCCTCAACTCCTACAATTCCAAGTGCTTGTCAGGGTGGGGGGTCCCCAGTTTAAATATGATTATTGTGGGGGGTCCCCAGTTCAAATATGATTATTGTGGGGGGGGGGTCCCCAGTCCAAATATGATTATTTCCGGGGGTCGCGGCCTGAAAAGGTTGAGAACCACTGCACTATGCATGCAGATTCTGATTCATTCTAAATGGGATAGAGGCAATTTATCGGTACATGTGAGAGAACAGTGTACCTCACATTGAACGCACAGCGCATGGCGGAAATTCAACAGAATTTCCATTAAATAGGGATATTTTAACCAAATAGGCATCCCCCACCTCCAAAATGAGTCTCCCCCCCCCCCCACACACTATTACAACTTAAGATTGTTATTGAAATTGGGCCAAAGCTTAATTTGGGATTCCGGTTCAGGTTAAAAACTGGGTAAAAACATGGCAGGCTGCATAAGGCTGACCTTATAGTGCAATATACTGTGCTGCAGATAATCCAGTTAATAATGGTTGTGTTGGGTTTAGGTGCTATTTTTGAATATTTTTAGAAAAATCGTGGAAGAACACCTCTTCTTATTGGAGTACAACATATGTTCAGATGTGGGTCCATGAGCCAAATACATACATATGAATGTGACGGTTCCTGAAACAGTTTGAGAAGAACCGCTGAACTTAACGAATGGAAAAGTTTCCGGGAGAAATTTCCCAGAAGAGTTTGTTGTGACCCTTAATGTCACACCGTGGAAGAAATACTAGACACCAGGGTGGAGGAGAGAGAATAGAAAGTGTAAGAAAAGTAGAGCAACTGAGAAAGTTTGGGGCCAGGTCTAAACGAGGGCAATAGATATTCAGTGACACCACCTTGTCTCCATTGCCATGCAAGGTGACACTAGATGTACTGTAAGATGTGTTACGCCACACACACACACACACACACACACACACACACACACACACACACACACACGCACACACGCACACACGCACACACACACGCGCGCACACACGCACGCACACACACACACACACACACACACACACACGCGCACACACGCGCACACTTTCAGAGAATGAAAGGGGGGTTAAGACAGGAGATCAAGGCAGTGCAAATTAAAGCTGCTCTAATTAGCCCGACTGCCACTCTCTTCCCATGGCAGCCATATTGGAGTGTGTGTGCCTGACGCCCCCTGCCTGCCTGTCACCGCCGAGGCAGGACCCCCGGGGGACACACCACCACCACAGCGGTTAACAGTGTGGGGGGGGGACACTACAATGGTACAGAAAGACATGAGACTGGACAGGACAGAGAGACATGGGGGGCAGTGGTGGAAAAAGTACTGAAATGTTCTACTTAAGTAAAAGTCTCAATACTGCAATGTGGAAGTACTCTGTTACAAGTACAAGTCCGGAATTACAAACTGACTTGAATAAAAGTACACAAGTATTGGTATCAATATACCTTAAAGTACCAAAAGTAAAATTACTAAACTGTTTGAAAAAATCGCACCCTGTGTGAAGGAAGCGGTGCCTTTGATGAGTGGCCTCCTGGTGGCGCTATAATAGGGCGGGGCGGGGCTTCAGCAATTAATGCTCGTCCCTATTGGTGGTGTAAGTCCACATACCAAATTTGGACTTGGTGGCATGCTGCAAACTGGAGTTATAGCTGTTTAAAGGCAGTGGCCTCCTGGTGGCGCTATAATAGGGCGGGGCGGGGCTTCTGCAATCAATGCTCGTCCCTATTGGTGGTCTAAGTCCACATACCAAATTTGGACTTGCTGGCATGCTGCGAACTGGAGTTATAGCTGTTTAAAGCCCGTGCTGAAACGGACAAACGGACAAACGGACATACGGACATACGGACATACGGACGGACATAGTCAAAGGTAGAGCGGCTGGCACCGCTAAAAAGCAGATCTGCAAGCTCACAGCGTGATACAACGCGGTAGAGAAGACATGGCCGTCTCACTCAGATCAGCTAACACAGGGAAGTTGTCAGAACCTTCCCTATAAATCTTCCGGGACAATGCTCCACACATCCCAGACTCTTCTCCCTTCTGGCTCCCAAACTGTGGAACAAACTCATTCATTGTAGTTAAAACTGCAGACTCGCTTCAAGTCAAATAGGCTCTATGCACAGTAGCCAAATTATGAAGAAATTTGCAGGTGTTACCAATGATACTAATGAAGGCTCTGTTCCATTCTGGTCAAACAGAGTCAGAGTGCTGATGTTGTGCATGTTGGCTCACTGGAAACACTCTGTTACACCAGTTGGTCTAAAGTTGGGGTCCATGGACCCTTATGGGCTTCCAAATGGCCCCTTGCAGGTGTGTAACTCTGAGAGTGTACAAATGGAACCAAATGGACCCGTAAGAACAAATGGAACCAAATGGACCCTTACGGGTCCATTTGGTTCCATTTGTACACTCTCAGAGTTATGGGGTCGTGGAAACCACTGTGCTACACTAATGGAACAGAGCCTTCATTAGTATCATTGGTAACACCTGTGAAGGAAGTGATAATATGGCTGCTGTGCATAGAGCCTATTGACGCTTGCAGTGTTCATTTCGTTGACTTTACCTTTTTTCACTGAGGAAACCTGAATAAAAACTAAATAAAAACTAAGCTACCTCTCTCCATTCCGGAATGAGGCGCATGAGTGCCCTGTCACCGGCTGATGTTTCCTTTTCGCTTGATATCGTTTGATGGAGAGACACAAAGAGATACAAACATGACTGATACACCCAATGAAAATAGACACTTCACAGATTATAGATTTTTATAATTATAAAAAATGTAGTGGAGAAGAGATCCAGAAGTCATCATTTTATGCTTCAGTGTGTCAGAGGCTTTACACTTTCCAAGATGCTGACAACTTTCTTGAAAACAAGAAGTTTCTAACTAAAAGAATACATTTGATGTCTTGTAAGTATTCCTGCCTTTTCCACAAAGCGGAGCATCCAGATGTCGATATACCCACTCTTGGCAGTTTGGTCAGAGTGCAGCAGGTGTTGATGTTCACCCTGGGAGGGGGAATGTGGGTGGGAAAAGTACTTTTTACTTAATCACTTAAACCCCAGCATCCGCATCGTGGGGAAAGCTTTCGCAGAAAGTAAGCAGATCGACAATCTCCCCAGCGAAAGCGAAAGCCTACCCCACAATAACAGAAAAGTCACTGTAGAGCTCTGAGGGAGCAGATCGACAAGCTCAGAAAAGATTGTTTCAAGCTGGTGAATCTGCTACTGTTGATACTTTTGTGCAACACTGTAGTATGATCAAGTAGGGCGTTAATTTACGAATAAAACACAAAAAAAAGTTAAAATATGGAGATAGGAGGTTTTTGCCCGACGGCAACAAAAATGTATTCAGTTACATCCTCCCACCACTGCAGGGTAGATGAGCCGTGTTCTCCACAGGGAGCCAGCCTTTGTTGTACCTGCTTGCAAAACCCAACCAACCCTTTCACCCCAAACAGCCCTGTGAGTGTATGTATTACTGCAAAAACCATTATGCAGCCAGAGCCATAATCTAGCTCATCAACCAAGACACGGATCAACTATTGCCTTGTCAACAGACTTAATTGGAATGTTCCCCGAGTTGCAGCAGCTTGCTGTGTAAGACCACCACCAGAAACAACAACAAGCACAGTCAGCAGGAAAGTGTTTGGAAAAAAAAAAGTTTGTTTTGTTTGGAGTTTTTTGGGGAGACTTCTTGAATCGTGGGATGAACTTACCTGAAAGAATCTCACGCCCATTCCATCTGGTGTTGGCAAATGCTCCTGTTTGCATACACGCGTGCACACACGCGCACAGACACACGCACACACTTTTTATCTACAGAGAATGCGTGTATGGGTAAATGTGATGTATCTACAGTGGTTCTCAAACTTCTTCTCAAACTTTTTCATGTGAAGGACCTCCAACACGATACAATTAGCTGTGGACCCCCCCATCTCAGGAATGTTGTGCCAAATATTTTAGTTAATTATTTTTCTTCATAAATCAGTCCTATTGAACACCCTTTACGTCTGTGGTTTTTTAAAGTATTAAAAAGCGCTTCTGACAAAACCAGCTCCATTGGCTCCTCAAACTTTCTGCTAAACCAGCTAACTCCATCAAAGGGGGTGGAGTTAGCTGGTTTTGCTGACTCCAGGCTCCACCCCCTTTTGACCTCCAACCTCATTGTGAGCTTGGAGGTCCATTCAGCTGTTCTTATCAATGATGAACAAAACCTCCTAACTCCACTTTTTGTTTTGTTTTTTTTATTTCCTGAAAAATGAACATTTTGGAGTAAGCTGTTTTCTGCCCGACAGCAGAGATATATTTAAAGTTTTGCACGAATGTTCAAGATTTTTCAAAAATAGCATATCCACAAGTTTGAGCTTGTATACTGTATCTGCTGTTTCTGAATTACTATAACATATGGTCAGAGTGGTTAAAATGATTGTGATGCTATATTAACTAATTTTAATACCCCTGGTACTCCACTTTGAGAAGCAATGATCTACCAGAGAATGGGTGCATAGGCAAATGTGATGTAAAAGAAAAGTCTTAATTTCAACTCTGAGAATATGAAAGGAAATCATAAGGCCCTTGCACACAGAGTCCGATGTAATTGTTTAATTGTCACTGTTTTATAACGCATCGGGAAAAAAACGAACTAACACAGGATTCCACCTTGGTGAGATTGAATAAAATGTCCACTGAGGTCATAGAGAAACGTGTTTGTTTGCATTTATTGTCGTCCATTTTGTATGTATGAAAAAAATCGAAACTTCAGAGCAAGGACTTTCAGAGTTACATTTACGCTGTGGATTCTACTGTGACTGTTTGTTTGTGTACATAAAGAAATATATATTTTATTCCTGAAAGAGCAGTGTTGCCCCAAGGCCAGATTCAACCCATCATCACAGACTGCACTGATAACTCTGGCCTTGACCCACATATGGCTGTGCCTCAAAGTCACACACACACACACACACACACACACACACACACACACACACACACAAACACACACACACACACACACACACACACACACACACACACACACAGTGTGTGTGTGTGTGTGTGTGTGTGTGTGTGTGTGTGTGTGTGTGTGTGTGTGTGTGTGTGTGTGTGTGTGTGTGTGTGTGTGTGTGTGTGTGTGTGTGTGTGTGTGTGTGTGTGTGTGTCTGCGCTATCAGTCTAACGGCTATAGATCAGGCACAGACACACCAGGTGGGGTTTGTTCTTGCAGGGTGTAAAGAAAAAGTGGAGAAAAATCCATACTTTTAATTGATTCGATTCATTACAGACACAGCGTTCTTGCCAGGATAGAGAGAATGGGCGAGGGAGCAGAAAATGATACAAGAGACGAGAGAGGAGAGCGTCTGATAAGTGATCTGCACAAAACACTATTATCTCGTCTGGATTTCTTTAGCTTCGCTGCTTCTCAAACTTTCATGTCAAGGACCGCCTAATTGATATTGAATTTGGCCCACGGACTTACGGATGTGAAAATAATTTGCACCCGGGAGGACCGCCATATACTTGTTAAAATGTTTCAAGTTAAGTGGATTATTTTTTTCTTGTCCCCCCTTATGTAAGGCGTCTTTGGTTACTTAGAAAAGCGCTATATAGATCTGATATATTATTATTATTATTATCATTAAATATATTCAATTTTTCTTTTTGAATAAGGAATTTAAGTATTTTTCCCCACAAAATAATTGATTGGTAATCACCGATAGAAACTCCTGATTCAAACTGGACTCATTTGTAGATGGGGAGGGGGAGTCGCAGAGAGTTAAACATTCAGAATCTCATTAAAATAATAACAATGATAATACCTGGAATCTATATTGAATGAAGATATGAATGTATATATTGTATATTTTCGAGTGTTCGATTACTACGAACAACGCAAGTAGACTTGAATGTAATTACAAAATATTTTGAGTGTTCATTGAATATGAATGATGTAACTAAATAATGATGTAATTAAGTTAAATGTAACTAAGTTAAATCAACGTGTAGGAAGGATAGGCATAGATACGCTTTGAGCATCAGCCTATGCCTTTTAGATCAAACAACATGAATTATTGGATTATAGTGTGGTATGTTTTGTGTTGATGTGGATCGAAATAAACAAACTAAACTAAACTAAACTAATATATAGGAAAGGAAGAAAAAAAGGACAAAGAGCGTAGACAGAAAGGTCTTCCTAGTATAAAGAACCAGACGCTACACTGTGTCTATAGGACAACTAGACGAGAAAACTCAGCAGCATGACATGATGTCCCTTCTGGAAGAGTTCGGTCAGGTTGGGTCCATCAATACAATTCCGCCCACTGGGGTCGTGCTTACATTGTTATGGTTCACACAAACAAGAGGCCTATACAGCCCTGCACACACTCAGTATAGTGTGTCATAAGTGCACCAGAAATCAAGATTGCTTTGGCGTCGAACAAAGGTATAAAAGGTATAAAGTCATCTTTAGAAAGCGGTATAGCGGAGAAAACGGTACAATCAGCTGGGCCAGTGTTTGGGGGGGGCATCGAGGCCATCTTTTTTTGGAGGGGCGGAAGGCCAACCTGGGGGGCTACGGCGGCTAGGGCTTCCGTGAAATCCCAGCCCCGTCCACCCTGTAAGGCTCTAAAATAACAGTAGGCCTACTTTAAAAGGTGAATATGGTGCATACCACATATACAGTATAGGCTCTGATGCAGCCTTATACAGCGAGTCGCGGATTCGGTTCCCAAGCCCAGCCCATTGCTGCGTTTCTCTCTCCCCGTTTCCGAAACGAATAAAGGCAGAAAAGCTAAAAAAAAAAATCTGGGATCTGTTAGGGATTAAGTATCTTGCTCAGGGACACGTACAGTAGGTCTATTCTCTCGGCCGGGGGAGGCGAACCGGTGAATACCAAACGGCCGCTCTACCCACTAAGCTACAGCAGCCTTTAGGATGATGCAATATAAGGTTTGGTCCTCGACATTAAAGATGTCTGCATGTGTACGCGCACGCGCGCACGCACGCGCGCACGCACGCACGCACACACACACACACACACACACACACACACACACACACACACACACACACACACACACACACACACACACACACACACACACACACACACACACACACACACACACACACACACACACACACACACAGTACAGTGTGGTGTCATTTCCAGTGGAAGGGGAAACAGAAAAGGAACAGATCTGAGCTACAGCTTGACAGGTACTTTAATCCGTCTGTCTCTTGTGTCTCCGCCGGTACCGTAGGGAGATGAAACACAATGACAGAGCAGAGAGACAAAGACAGAAATATGAGAGAACGAGACGGACGGAGAGAAACACGAGAGAGACAAGAGGAGAGAGACACAGAGAGAGAAGGGCAGAGTGACGGATGGGAGAGGAGGAAGAGACGGACTTTATACAGAGAGGTTGAGACTAAGGGGTGCAACTGCTCCTCAAACTAATCGATTTAATCAAGTCATCATTTGATTTTCCTATTTGTCTCATCTGTTTAAGAAAGCAGGTAGCTGATATATTGCACTTTTACCTCAGCGCTAGGTATACTCTTAGTTGCTTGTTTTAGAAGAGAATGCACTTAAGACTTCTGGTGATTAGTAGTTTCGTTCCCTACCTATGTTGAATGCGCTTATTGTAAGTCGCTTTGGATAAAAGCGTCTGCTAAATGACTGTGATGTAATGTAATGTAATCAATTATAAAAAAATATAGATTCTTAATACAATAACTAATTTTCAAAGGTAAGGAAATAAGCTCACAACGTTGTGGGATTTTAGCTATTTTTGCACGACACAGTTGAGTGATAAAGGTTTATCAGACTATTCAATGTAGTCGATCATAGAAAATAATGTACTAGATTATTTGATATATTTGTTGATGTACAATTTTCCTTAAATACATATATATATATATATATATATATATATATATATATATATATATATATATATATATATATATAGCCGCCTACACTGCCCTAGCTTATTGTACCGTTTTCTTCGCCACCTCTTTCTAAACACCATAACAATGTAAGCACAACGCATTGTCTCTCCTGTGCGTGATACTCATGGACTCGAGACGCAGTCACGGAGGAGAGGGCATACGGTTCGGCCGAGCTATACGGGGTGCTTCACTGCTTCTTGCGACCCTATTCCAGATAAGCGCTTGAA
This sequence comes from Gymnoscopelus microlampas, assembly GCF_963454915.1. Classification (NCBI taxonomy): domain Eukaryota; kingdom Metazoa; phylum Chordata; class Actinopteri; order Myctophiformes; family Myctophidae; genus Gymnoscopelus; species Gymnoscopelus microlampas. The sequence continues at coordinate 12,312,553 of NC_139939.1, forward strand.
GATGGATGGACGAATGGATCAATATAATCGCTAAGAAGATAATGGGTAGTTGCAGCCCTATAGTCTTGCGTATACACACTAATCCACAATCTCTGAATGCTATATCGTTGCTGTCGGGCAG